>NC_086101.1:188082063-188413174 GCF_963921235.1 Mobula hypostoma | reverse complement strand
AAAGGAAGGACAATGAGCTGAAGTATTAATCCTTCCCCTTCTCCACATGCAGCCTCACCATGACTGTCTGCAGTGCAGAAGCTTCTCAGCCATATCTACATGAACAAGATGTCCATTTAGTCCCAGTCCCTCCCCTGTTCTTTCTCCACAGCCCCAAGTAGAGAACAGATCATGAAATGCGGAATTGTTTGTAATAAGAGAATGAAGAGCTCCACTTCCCTTTCCCAGGATCCTGATGTCTCTATTGTCATAGATCCGTGCTTATGGGCTGGTCCAGATGACGTTCAGGGTTGTGCCCAGAACTGATGGAGGGTCTCGATCTGAGATGTCTTCTCCATAGATACTGTCTAACCTGCTGAGTTCTTCCAGTATTTTGTGTGTTATGTGAAGCATGCTAGATCTTTAGGCTATCTCCTGAATGGTGTTTCATCCAGCAGTAAGTAGCTTGTTTTTTTCTCTTGGGTGCAGTTTCAAAATCTATTGAGATATATTTATAAGTGTGGAATTATTGTCCTGCTACTTTATGACCATTTGACCATAAGACATAGACTCTCCCATTCTGGGAAAAATCCTCTCCATGTCCACTCTATCTAGGCCTTTTAATATTCAGTAGGTTTCAGTGAGACCCCTTCCCCACCTCATCTCAACTCCAATGAGTGTAGCCTCAGAGCCATCAAATGCTCCTCATAGTTAACCCCTTCATTCCTGGGATCATTTTCAAAAACCACATCTGGACTGTTTTGAATGACAGCACATCCTTTCTTAGATAAAGGGCCCAAAACTGCTCACCCTACTCCCAAGTGCAGTCTGACGAATGCCTTATAAAGCCTCAGCATTATATCCTTGCTCTTGTATTCCAGTCAATAGACAATAGGTGCAGAAGTAGACCATTCGGCCCTTCGAGCCTGCACCGCCATTCTGAGATCATGGCTGATCATCTACTATCAATACCCGGTTCCTGCCTTGTCCCCATAACCCATGATTCCCCTATCCATAAGATACCTATCTAGCTCCTTCTTGAAAGCATCCAGAGAATTGGCCTCCACTGCCTTCTGAGGCAGCGCGTTCCACACCTCCACAACTCTCTGGGAGAAGAAGTTCCTCCTCAACTCTGTCCTAAATGACCTACCCCTTATTCTTAAACCATGCCCTCTGGTACTGGACTCTCCCAGCATCTGGAACATATTTCCTGCCTCTATCTTGTCCAATCCCTTACTAATCTTATATGTCTCAATCAGATCCCCCCTCAATCTCCTTAATTCCAGTATGTATAAGCCCAGTCTCTCTAACCTCTCTGCGTAGGACAGTCTGGACATCCCAGGAATTAACCTAGTGAACCTACGCTGCACCTCTTCCACAGCCAGGATGTCCTTCCTTAACCCTGGAGACCAAAACTGCACACATTACTCCAGGTGTGGTCTCACCAGGGCCCTGTACAAATGCAAAAGGATTTCCTTGCTCTTGTACTCAATTCCCTTTGTAATAAAGGCCAACATTCCATTAGCCTTCTTCACTGCCTGCTGCATTTGCTCATTCTCCTTCAGAGACTGATGAACAAGTACTCCTAGATCTCTTTGTATTTCTCCCTTACCTAAATCCACACCGTTCAGATAATAATTTGCCTTCCTGTTCTTGCTCCCAAAGTGAATAACCTCACACTTATTCACATTAAACGCCATCTGCCAAGTTTCTGCCCACACACCCAGCCTATCCAAGTCACCTTGAATTCTCCTAACATCCTCATCACATGTCACACTGCCACCCAGCTTAGTATCATCAGCAAACTTGCTGATGTTATTCACAATGCCTTCCTCTAAATCATTGATGTAAATCGTAAACAGCTGTGGTCCCAATACCGAGCCCTGTGGCACCCCACTAGTCACCACCTGCCATTCTGAGAAACACCCATTCACTGCTACCCTTTGCCTTCTATCTGCCAACCAGTTTTCTATCCATGTCAATATCCTCCCCCCAATGCCATGAGCTCTGATTTTACCCACCAATCTCCTATGTGGTACCTTATCGAATGCCTTCTGAAAGTCAAGGTACACCACATCCACTGGATCTCCTGCGTCTATCTTCCTGGTTACATCCTCGAAAAACTCCAATAGATTAGTCAAGCATGATTTGTCCCTGGTAAATCCATGCTGGCTCGGCCCAATCCTATCACTGCTATCAAGATATGCCGCTATTTCATCTTTAATAATGGACTCTAGCATCTTTCCCACTACTGATGTTACGCTAACACGGCGATAGTTCTCTGTTTTCTCCCTCCCTCCTTTCTTAAAAAGTGGGATAACATTAGCCAATCCTCTCGAAATGAATGCTAACATTGCTTTTGCCTTCCTTACCACCAACAGTATGCAAGGACAATCAAAGAAATTTCAGTGATTTCTTGAAGATCAAAACTGTGATTGGGGTATTTAACTAAATTTTGCCTGTTAGTTTTGTGTTAGTTTATTGCCATTTACGTCAGGATAGTGAAATTCCTTGCATGAAACTGGGTGGTAATAATAAATATAACATTAAATGAAGTGAGTGCACATCAATAGAATGGTGCAAACTGATGCTGTCCACAAAGAAATGTTAACATGACAATAACAGAAGAGGTAGAATTCTTCCAGCATTTTGTGTGCGACGCTATGGATTTGTGGAGATGTACTCCCGCAGTAGATTTGGTCCAGTGATGATGAAGGAAAAACAGAAAATAAAATATGAAGTCTGCATATTGTTTGACATAGAAAGGTGGTGCTCACATGCCTGCTGGCCTCATCCTGCTTGGTAGAAGTCGTGGGTTAGACTGGAAGAAGTGAAGATACCTTGATTGAGAACCCTGGTATATTTTGTGTACGTCTGGCCCTTGTGTTTGCCAGTGGTGGAAGCCCTGTTTCAGTTCCGAATTTGAGTCTTGTCGTCTGCAACCAGTCACATTTCCTTCCTGTTCTTGTGCTGCCTTCATACTTTCTTGCTTTCGCTATGAGAGTTGTGGCCAAAGCAGAGGAGGGTGTTGGTGTGTCCAACGACCAATAAGAGCTGCAGTTGCAGAGCAGAGGGGTTGGGTAAACGTGAGCTCTCAACAGTAAGTCAGTTGGGCTTTCCAGACTGAGAATAGGCCAGAAGCAGATTGGAGATCAGATCAATTTGGGTGGCTGCTAGATGTTAGTTTGGAGAGATGTTGAAGAGAGTTGATCAATATGAAAAGGATTGAACACCCACACTAGTGCAATATAGACCACTACAACACAGAAGCAGGCCATTTGGCCCATTTAGTCTGTGCCGAACTATTATTCTGCTTAGTTCCATCGAACTGCACTGGCATCATAGCCCTCCATACCCCTCCCATTTATCTACCTATCACATTTATTGTTGAACTTGAAGCTGAATCTACCAGTTGTGCTGGCAGCTCGTTCCACACACTCACCACCCTCAGAATGAGGAAGTTCCCCTCATGTTCCCCTTAAACATTTCACCTTTCACCCTTAAGCTATGACCTTTAGTTCCAGTCTCACCCAACCTCAGTGGGAAAAACTTTGATTTTTTTTTGTAAGTTTGATTTTTGATGCACCTAATAAACACTCTTGCAGTAAAGTGAAAAAGTAACTCCAGCAATTTTTTTTGTTTGGTCATAACCCATATATCTAACACAAGGAACCTTTGCTATAACTCAGGTCCTCAAGTCCTGGCAACATCTCGTAAATTTACTGTTCTTTAAAATTTTGCTTTGTGTACATTGCCTCCTTCCAAAATATTTCCTTTCTCCCACAATTTCATCTGGCACAGCACTGAGCTGTGGAATTCTCTCCCTGGCTCTCCCTGACATCTCAGGATAAAGAAAGATTAGTTTAATTTGTCACATTGTACATAGAAACATCAAAACACACAGTGAGGTGTCTCTTTTGTGTCAATGACCAACATAGTCCAAGTATGTGCTGGGGACAAGTGTTGCCATGCTTATGGTGCCAACATACGTACTTGGGCCCTTGGCTCCCAATGGAGCATGGGCCATCAATGACCTCTCGTCTCCATCATCCTCTGAAGTTGATGGCGTGCTTGCAGTTCATCAATGCTTCTGCAATCCATTGTATCCATTGTACAGGGAGTTGACCTATATAGCTTCTACCTGTTGGCCGGCCTTGCCCATTTCCACCTCTCACGACAAGGACGTAGGGTTGAACTTTGGAGAGGTGTGGTGCTAACATACCATGCCTGCAACTTACTTATTCCAACTGACATATGTTTTGGAATGTGGGAGGGAACTAAAGCACCCAGAGGAAACCTAGGCAATCAGAGTGAGAACGTGCAAACTCTTTCCAGACAGCGGTAGGAATTGATCCCTGATCGGTGATCACCAGCACGAAAAAGCATTATGCTACTGTGTCGCTGTATTTCCTCCTTTCGTTACCTGTTCCCAGCATCTTCTTGGTTGTAATATCTCTTGTCACTGAAGATCCTCTTTTGAAGCAGCTTTGAATGTTTTACTCTTGTTAGGTCAGATAAATGTAGCAGTTCTTTGAGGAAACCTGGTATATTGTACCGGGTTAACGTATATAAATACAGTCAAGTTGAAGATTGCATGTCACACATCTCTTGCATGTACCTCAACCACAGGAGGGAACAAGAAATAAAACCTATGTCAATCTGTGGTTTGAGATGGTGTGGTGATGAGAGTAATGAGAAGAAAGTACGTGCTGTGAAAGGAAGAAAATAGCTATTAAAAGGAAGAGAAATTTGTAGAACTACTTGAAGGTTCAGAAAGTATCTGAGGAGAGGAAAAGCAGTTCATGCTTTAGGTCAGGGATCTTTTAGCAGAGCTAGATATGGTTAGAAAACATGTCTTAGGTTGCTGAGAAGGGAAGGGAACAAAATGAACCCCCTTGCCAGGGTATAAATGAACGAAAGAGAAACTGAGTGATACCAGTGCTCTTGGTAGCACTTGATGCATGGCATAGAAATGCCAATGCCAGGAACTGAAAGGTTCAAAGTTAGTTTTATTATCAAAGTACATGTATGTTACCATATACAACCCTGAGATTCACTTTCCTGTAGTCATAATCAGCAAATCTAAAGAATAGTGACTATAGCAGGATCAATGAAAGGTCAGCCAGAATGCAGAAGACAACAAATTGTGCAAATGCAAAAATAAATAAATAACTTGAGATAATGAGATGGTCCTCAAAGTGAGATCATTGGTTATAGGAACATCTCAATGATGGGGCAACTGAGTGTAGTTATCCCCTTTTGTTCAGGAGTCTGATGGTTGAGGGGTAGTAACTGTTCTTGAATCTGGTGGTGCAAGTCCCTTGGCTTTTGTACCTTCTACATGACGGCAGCAGTGAGAAGAGAGCATGGCCTGGGTGATAAGGGTCACTGATGAATGATGCATTTCATGTGGTCATGCTCAAATCCATAGAAAATGTTGGGTACAGCCTGTTCCATCACAGGCAAAGCTCTCCCCATCGTTGAGAAAATTTACATGAACGTTGTCACAAGCTCCAGGTGCTCCTCTAGCTTCTTCCATCAGGCAGGAGGTACAGAAGCCTTAAGACCCACATCACCAGGTTCAGGAACAGTTACTGTATTACCCGACAACCACCATTCTCCTGAACTGGCATGGATAACTGCATTCTCCATTACTTACCAATATGGGTTAGTAAGTTTTGGGCATGCTATGTTAGCACTGGAAGCATCCACAAGCGTTTCAATGTATACGTGTCAAATCTAATCTTTAATCTTTAATCTTTATTTTTCGCATGTTTACTGTTACTCTTTCCACAGTATCCCCAGCATTTTCTAATTTTATTGCATGTTTTTTTGTTTATGGTTTTCAGAGACGGTTTGCAAAGATGATGCAAATTTTTTGCTTTTTCCATCTGAGGGGTTGGAGTCTTGCAAATGCTTCGACCGTTCATGGGTTCAAATCTCATTGCAAGTAGTACAGACCTGCCTATATGATTCTGAGAGGTAATAAAGAGTTAAACTAAGGCACTGTAAATAGAGTAGGAGATTTATCTATGGTGTTTTGTGAACCTTTCTACACTTGTCAGTGTCATTATCTCTGTTTGTGGGAGGATGCCATGTGGAAGTTACTTATGTGTTTACTACATCATAACAGAGACTCCACTTGAAAGTGTTAATTTGGTTGTAAGCAGTTTAGGTTGTTTAGGAAAGGATGTGGAAGTTTTCTCTTTTCAAAGTCAAATTAAATTTATTATCAGAGTATGTATACTTTATACTGTATACTTTATTTTCTCAATTCTTTGCAGGCACTTACAAGAAAATAAAGAAATAATGTTTATTGCTCTCCATAGTTATTGCTTGACCTGCTGAGATCCTCCAGCATATTTCTGTGTTGTAAATGGTTAGCATAACGCTTCACAGCGCCAGAGTCTGGAAATTTGGTGTTCAGTTCCTGCTGCTCAGAGTGACCTTTGTACCTCACAAGAGAAAATCTGCAGATGCTGGAAATCCAAGCAAAACACACAAAATGTGGGAGGAACTCAGCAGGCCAGGCAGCATCTATGGAAGAGAGTACAGTCAACATTTCGGGCTGAAACCCTTTAGTAGGACTGGAGTAAAAAAGATGAGTAGATTTAAAAGGTGAGGAGAGGGGAGGGAGAAACACAAGGTGATTGGTGAAACCAGGAGGGGAGGGATGAAGTAAAGAGCTGGGAAGATGATTGGTGAAAGAGATACAGGGCTGGAGTTGGGAGAGTCTGATAGGAGAGCACAGAAGGCCATGGGAGAAAGAAAAGTGGGGAGGAGCACCAGAGGGAGGCTATGGGTGGGCAAGGAGATAAGTTGAGATAGGGAAAGGGGGATGGGGAATGGTGAAGTGGGGCATTACCAGAAGTTTGAGAAATTGATGTTCATGCCATCAGGTTGGAGGCTACCCAGACGGAATATAAGGTGTTGTTCCTCCAACCTGAGTGTGGCCTCATCGCAACAGTAGAGGAGGCCATGCATTGACATATCAGAATAGGAAGTGGAATTAAACTGGCTGGCCACTAGGAGAGTCCACTTCGTCAAGCGGACGGAGCATAGCTGCTCGCCAAAGCAGTCTTCCAATCTACCTTGAGTTTCACCGATATACAGGAGGCCACACCGGGAGCTCCAACAGACTCACAGGTGAAGTGTCGCCTCACCTGGAAGGACTGTTTGGCACCCTAAGTGGTACTGAGGGAGGAGGTGTAGGGGCAGGTGTGGCACTTGTTCCGCGTGCAAGGATAAGTGCCAGGAGGGAGATTAGTGGGGAGGGTTGAATGGATAAGGGAATCACGTAGGGAGAGATCCCTGTGGAAAGCAGAAAGTGAGGGGGGAGGGAAAGATGTGCTTGTGGATGGGATCCCGTTGGAGGCGGTGGAAGTTCTGGAGAATTATGTGCTCGATGCGGAGGCTCGTGGGGTGGTAAGTGAGGACAAGAGGAACCCTTATCCCTTGTAGGGTGGCGGGAGGTAAGAGCAGACTTGCATGAAATGGAAGAGATACGGTTGAGGGCAGCATTGATGGTGGAGGAAAGGAAGCCCCCTTCTTTGACAGGGGAGGACACCTCTGTCATTCTGGAATGAAAAGCTTCATCCTGAGAGAAGATGTGGAAGAGACAGAGGAATTGTGAGAAGGGGATGGTGTTTTTATAAATAACAGGGTGGGAAGAGGTATAGTGCAGGTAGCTGTGTGAGTCCATGGGTTTATAGTAGGCATTAGTAGATGAGCTGTTTCCAGAGACAGAGACAGAGAGATCGAGAAAGGTGGAGGAGGTGTCGGAAATGGATCAGGTAAATTTGAGGTTATGGTGAAAGTTGATGAAGTCAATGAGCTCCACATGGGTGCAGGAAGTAGCACCAATGCAGTTGTCTTGTAGCATAGGAAAAGTGATGGACGTGTAGGCCGGAACATAGACTGTTCCATGTAACAGGCAAAAAGGCAGGCATAGCTGGGATCCATGCGAGTGCCCATGACTATACCTTTTGTCAACACCACTTCATCCACTTTGCCTCCAACTTCCAGCCGGCCTTCAAATTTACCTAGTCCATTTCCGACTCCTCCCTCCCCTTTCTTGATCTCACTGTCTCTATCTTCGGAGACAGCTTATCCACTGATGTCTATTATAAACCAACAGACTCTCACAGCTACCTGGACTATATTGCTTCCCCCCACCCCCCCCATTACTCATAGAAACGCCATCCCCTTCTCTCAATTCCTTTGTCTCCGCCCATCTGCTCTCAGGATGAAGCTTTTCATTCCAGAATGAAGGAGATGTCCTTCTTTTACAAAGAAAGGGGCTTCCCTTCCTCCACCATCAATGGTGCTCTCAACTCCATCTCTTCCATTTCACGCAAGTCTGCTCTTGCCCCATCCTCTCGCCACCCTAACAGGGATAGGGTTCCTCTTGCCCTCACTTACTATCCCACCAGCCTCCGCGTCCAGCACGTAATTCTCTGGAACTTCCACCATCTCCTGAGGGATCCTACCACCAAGTGCATCTTTCCCTCCCCCCTCCCCCCTCCCCCCCCCACTTTCTGCTTCCCACAGGGTTTGCTCTCCATGTGACTCCCTTGTCTACTCATCCCTCCCCGCTGATCTCCCTCCTGGCACTAATCCTTGCAAGTGGAACAATTGCTACATCTGCCCCTACACCTCCTCTCTCACTATCATTCAGGGCCCAAACAGTCCTTCCAGGTGAGGTGACACTTCACCTGTGAGTCTGTTGTGGTCATCTACTGTATCTGGTGCTCCCGGTGTGGCCTCCTGTATATCGGAGAGACCCGATGTACATTGGGAGACCGCTTCACCAACCACCTACACTCCGTCCACCAGAAGAAGTGGGATCTCCCAGTGGCCACCCATTTTAATTCCACTTCCCATTCCCATTCCGATATGTCAATCCATGGCCTCCTCTACTGTCGCAATGAGGCCACACTTAGATTGGAGGTGGAGGAACAACACCTTATATTTCATCTGGGTAGCCTCCAATCGGATGGCGTGAACATCGATTTCTCGAACTTCTGGTAATTCAACCTCCCCCCCCACCATTCCCCATCCCCCTTTCCTTCTCTCAATTTATTTCCTTGCCTGCCCATTGCCTCCCTCTGGTGCTCCTTCCATCTTTTCTTTCATCCATGGCCTTCTGTCCTCTCCTATTAGATTCCCCCTGTTCTAACCCTGTTTCTCTTTCACCAATCAACTTCACAGCTCTTTACTTCATCCCCTCCCCCTCCTGGTTTCACCTATCACCTTGTGTTTCTTTCTCCCCTACCCCCCCCCCCACCTTTTAAATCTACTCCTCATCTTTATTTCTCCAGTTCTGCCGCAGGGACTCGGCCCGAAACATCGACTGTACTTTTTTCCATAGATGTTCCCTGGTCTGCTGAGTTCCTCCAGCGTTTTGTGTGCATTGCCAGGTCTTTGTGACCATGTGTGTTTGCTTCGGGTGCTCTGTCCAAATACGTAGAAGTCAGTGTTAGTAGGTCGTGACTACGCTGTGTTGGCACCGGGAGTATGACGACACTTGCGGGCTGCCCCCAGAGCATCCTCCAACTGTGTTGGCCTTTGACATGAGTGGTGCACTTCACTGTGTTTCGAGGTTCTGAAGTACATGTGACAAATAAAGCTATTTCGATATACCACCTAAACAATATAATATAAAGCTTTTTAACGTGCAATTTTCTGGTATGCAGACTATGTCCCAGTTCGGACTCCTTTTCCTCCTAATTTGATTGTTATACGTCTTCACTATCAGAGCTACTTGCTTTCATCTAGAAATCTACTTCCTGTATCCAGTTTCATCATTGATCATCAGTCCAATCCTTTCTGACCTACATTAGCACCCGGTATGGTAAAACCTCTTTTTAAGTACTAATCCTGTGTTTTAAATCTTTTGCTATGGCCTTGGACTCCGATCTCCAAGCTCCTCCCATTAAGACTTCCTGTCTGATTTCTGTATCTGTGCCTTCAGAGGGTGTTCTCTCGGCTGCCAAAATCCTTCAATTCCCTCCCTTAGTATACTGTTCCTATGAAACATCGTGGAGGATTTCATAAAGAGTTGGAGGATCTAAAAAAACTGCACTGGCCTCCCCACCATTGAGGACATTTTCAAAGACCAGTGCCTCAGAAAGGTGGCATCCATCATTAAGGACCCCATTACGCAGGATGTGGCCTCTTCTCATTGCTGCCTTCAAGGGGGAGGTCCAGGAGCCTGAAGACACTTACTCAATAGTCATTGTAAATTATCCTGTGATTGGACTAGGGTTACATAGATAGGTTACTGGAGTGCGGCTTGTTGAGCTGGAAGAGCCTGTTACGCGTTGTATCTCAAAATTAAAAAAAAATTATGTATTGTTCTGTACTGTTGCCATTAAACAACAAATTTTATGATGTATGTGAGTGATAATAAGACATAGGAGCAGAAGTAGGCCATTTGGCCCGTCATGTCTGCTCCACCATTCTGATTCTGTTGCTTGTTTAAGAGTATTCATAGTGTTGGCTCTTGACTATTCCTACTGCTTCTGGGAGAGAACTGGAGGATTATTACGGCACACAAGGCCACCCTCCCTTTTCCCGATAGCCCTGCAATTATTTTAATGATTTATTTATGCAGCTTAATGGAAGTGAGTCCATGATGTGGTGAATCAGCTTGAATGTTAAAGTGAGTGGTGACTAGAAAGTGGGGAAAATTAGTGTGTGTCTGGATGGAATTATTTTTCCTGTGGGTGAAGTGAACTTGTACTCTGCAATTACGAGCATTAAAACATATTAATTAGGCACAGGAGTAGGCCACTCAGCCTTTCGAACCTGCTCTGCCACTCAAGATTATTTTGTGCTTTTGCCTACTCTTACTAACCATATGCATACTTGTTTGCTGAGTTGTAGCTACTGCTGCCTTAAAAGTATTCAACACTGTTTGCATAGTCCTTTTAGCAAGACTTCCAAAGAACTTGTGACGTCTTTAGATGCATAAAAGAAATTCAGTTTGTCTTTCTTACGTGGGTGAGTCTTTATTTTGAAATGGTGAAACTATATTCTAAATCTTGCCATAGTAGGAGATACCCTCTCTGCATCCATCTTGTCCAGACTGCTGAGGATCTTGCATGTTTCAATCATATTCCCTCCTGCTCTTCCAAACTCCAGTGGATCACTGTAAACACAAAATTCTTCAGATGCTGGAAATCCAGAGTAATACACACAAAATGGCAGGAGAACTGAGCGTCTATTCAGAGTCCCTTCATGCCAGTATTGGCTCGAAATGTCAACTATTTATTCCTCTTCATAGATGCTGCCTGACTTGCCAAGTTTCTCTAGCATTTTGTGTGGGTCGCAATAACTGCTCCAACCTTTCCTCACAAGACATCCCAATCATTCCAGGCATCAGTCTGATAAACCTGAGAATTTCTTCTTAACCATCTTTCCTTACAAAAACCTTGGTCTGAGAAATCTCTGCCCATGTGGTCTGTGTTGCTGTTTGCAAATATGCCCCCTCTCATGGGGGAGAAGATACAAAACCCAGAATATGATTATTGCTAGATAGTTCAAAGTTCAAAAAGTTCAAAGTGAATTTATTATCAGAATACATACACTCTATCCTCATTATATGCGAGGGATACGTTCCTTGAAGTTGACGCATAATGTGACATCGCATAATGTAAATAATTATTTAAATAGAGAAAATAGGCATGTGTTCCAGAGGGCTTCCTAAATATGTTTTATCTGTAATTTATTCACATTTTTATACCAATACAACACAAAAGCAGTACTACAAGACAACATTTATATTATATTTCATCAATTTAAGGTAATATTCAATGTAATAAATCATAGAAAGTTAACATCCGAGGGTGTACATTACTCACCAACAGTGGCAGCTGTGTTCACTCCGGGAGATGAGTGGTTGTTGTGGTGTCGGGCAGCTTGACATGGATAAGGTGGATGATTGTGGTCGTCAGGATCATATCAAGCACAGTAAGGGGTGAAGACTCACAGAACTCTTAGAACTGCCGGCAGCAGAAGATGATACCTCTTTGAATAACGTGGTAAGGGTTGTTTGCTTGGCAGCATTTGGTTTTTCAGCATAAATTTGCTTGTTGGGAAGAAGGGTTGACGGCAGGGAACGACTGAAATGCTGACTCCGTTCTAAACATGGGTCCATGTCCATCGCCATTTGTGCCAAGTGTTCCGACTTCCACCATTCCCTCACCGTTGGTAAACTCCCGGGATTTTCAAAATCGTCTGTTGCTTGCAGCATCTGAGGGATAGTTTGCCGTAAAAAAAAACGCCTTGAATGTGGATCACACCTTGGTTGAGTGGTTGAATCAGCGATGTTGTGTTAGGCAGCAGGAAACGCACTGTTATGTTAGGATGAATGCTGTCCAAATGTTTAGGATGGGCTGGCGCATCGTTAAGCAACAAAAGAACTTTAAAGGCAAGATTCTGTTCCCGGCAGAAGCGTCCCAGAGCTGTGTTACCTTTCAGCTGATGCCGCGCTGTTTATAATTGTTAAAGCGGTTCTCTGCCGCTCGGCTGACGGCCCAGGACATGACATCGGACGCTTAGGAGGCATAGTTAAATATTTCAAGCACAAAATCACTGCACTGTAGGTAAAACCAGCAGAAGTTTAAGATCGCGCATCCATACCTTGCCAAAACCAATGCGAGAGTGGCGGGAGTGAAATTGTGAGGCGTGCACACATGACTTGTATTGGCGGGAAGGCAGTGCTCCTCGCATAACTGTGAATTTTGGACGCATATAACGAGACGTTGGTAGAAATAGGTTCCTCGCATAACTGAGTCCGCATAGTCTGAAGACGCATATAACGAGGATAGGGTGTACACGTCACCATATACAACCCTGAGATTCATTTTCTTGTGAGCATACTCAATAAATGTATAATAGAATAATAACTATAATGGAATCAATGAAATACTGCACCAACTTGGAATTTCAACAAAACACAACTAACTGTGCAAATATAAAACAAAAGGAAAAAAATAATAAATTGATAAATAAATAAGCAATAAACATTGAGAATGTGAGGTGAAGGGTCCTTGAAAGTGAATCCATAGGTTGTGGGAAGAGTTCAGTGATGGGGCAAGTGAAGTTATCCCCTCTGGTTCAAGAGCCTGATGGTTGAGAGGTAATAACTGTTCCTGAACCTGGTGTAGTGAGCTTTGAGGCTCCTGTACCACTTTCCTGATGGAAGTATCAAGAAGCTGCCCCTAGAGCTGGGGTCCATGGGCCCCTCGGTTAATGGTAGAACTCCACGGCATCAAAAAGGCTGGGACCCCGCCCCCCGCAGGAAAACCCTAAGTTCAAACGGTTGTTAATGAAAATGACCCATTTCACTGTTTCGATGTACATGTGATATTGTGAATCTGAAGCTCAAACGCTTGTACTACCAGCTGAAGGGCAGCTTCTACCCTGCTTTTGTAAGACTATTGAATAGTCCCACAGATAGGCTCTTGACTTCACAATCTATCTGTAATATTTTATTCTGCATTCTTATGTTTTATCTTGGAATACCTCAAGGCACTAATGAAATGATGCATATGGTTGGTATGCAAGACAAGTTTTTCTTTATTTCTTTGTACATTTGATAATAATAATCCAACTTACTAATTTAATTTCACCTACCCTGTTTTGTAGTCTCTCAGCACAATCCTCTGCCCTTAATTAAATGCATCTATACCATTCACCTCAGCTGCTGTTTAAGGCAGCTATTGCTACATTCTTGCTTCCTCTGGGTGAAGTTGTTTTCCTGAATCTCTTATTGAATTTATGAGAGAATTGATTGCATTTGTTTATGATTCTGGAACTCCTCCTCAAACGAACACCTGCCCTTTTAAACACTTGAGCTCGGTTCTTCTCTTTTCCAGTAAAGGAGCCCCCGGCCTTTCCTGGTGGCTGCTGTGATTTCATGCAGAACTCTTGTACATTTCATCCACCGCTCCCATGTGCTGTTTGAAAGTTGGAGATTATTGCTGCACAGAGCAATGCCCAGTGTGGTATTTTGTCATAGTCACTGTTGTCTTTTTCTGTTCCTGTTAGCTATTACGGTGCTTCGTAGATTTGGCACCAAGGTAGAAATATTTGTTTGAGTGTGAAAGTAATGATTAAGCAGAGATGATAACCTCTGTCCAGATATGTTATTACAATAGAGAAAGTAAATGCAAAGCCTATCTCTGGCTAGGGCTCGTCATGACTCCTGAATGACATGATCATTCTTTGCATACATGCAGTACCTTGCAAGTAGAATGCTGACTTACAAGCAGTCCTTAGCAGCAAGCACCAAGTGCATTCTGGGAAGAGTCTTAACAACACACACGAAATGATGGAGGAACTCAGCAAATCAGGCAGCATCTATGGAGAGAAATAAACAAAAAATCAGTATCAGATTTACTATCACTGGTGTATGTTATGAAATTTGTTGTTTTGTGACAATGGTACAATATGTAATAAAAATGTAAATTACAAGCAGCAATATATTTTGAAAAGTAAGTAGTACAAATGTGAGAGCAAATAAAAGAAAAATAATATTGAGGTAGTGTGCATAGGTCAGGGGTCCCCAACCACGGACCCGTTTAATATTGACAATATTCTTGCGTACTGGCCGACGGGGGGTGGGGGGGTGGGGTGTTCAAGTAGGTTTGCCAACTTTCTCACTCCCAAATAAGGGACAAAAGTAGCAGTCAAATACGGGACACTTGTATTTACCCTGAGAAAGACTACCATGACCATGAAGCCTGGCGCGGGCACCTGTGTGCGTTTGTGTGACGTGCACATGCGTGTACGTGCCAATTTTTTCCCCTACAAATTGGTTTTGGCTTAATCTTCTCGATTCTGTTAAGTGAAACTACACTGTACATACATTATTTCTACTTTATATAGGCTGTGTATTTATCATATCATTCCTGCTTTAACTATATGTTAGTGTTATTTTAAGTTTTATGTGTTATTTGGTATGATTTGGTAGGTTATTTCAAGTTCAACAGTGTGTGACAGGGAATGAGGAAAGGTGAAGCTGACTTATATCATTTCATATCACCAAGTCATATCGTTTCCTCGTGGACTGGTAGCACATGCTTTGCGGCCTGTTGGTTGGGGACCGCTGGCATAGGTTTATTATTTGTTCAGAAATCTGAAAGCGGAGCGGAAGAAGCTGTTCCTAAAATGCTGAGTATGTCTCTTCAGGCTCCTGTACCACGTCCTTAATGGTAGCAATGAGAAAAGAGGGCATGTGCTGGGTGAAGGGGCTCCGTAATGTCGGGTGCCTTCAATGATGTCCTCAGTGTTGGGGAGGCTAGAATCTATGATGGAGCTGGTTGGGTTTGCTACTTCCTGCAATTTTTTTCTATCCTGTGCAGTTGCCCAATACCAGATGTTGACATAACAGTCGATGTTTTCATTAGGAGTGGAAAGGAAAGGTCTTGACGAAGCCAGAATAAGATGTTGGGAGGAGATGAAAGTGAGAGCAGGAAGGTGGGTGGGTGGGGGGTGGGGGAGGGGGATGAAGTGAGAAGGTGGGATGCGATAGGCAGAAAAAGTAAAAGGTTGAAGATGATGGAGTCAGATAGGAGAGGAGAGTAGACCATAGGAGAAAGGGAAGGAGAAAAAGGCCGCCAGTGAGAAGTGGTAGGCATGTGAGTAGGAGAGGTGAGAAGGGAGTCAGAAAAAGGAATGCAAGAAGAGAAAATGGGGGGAGGGGGGAGAATTTACCAGAAATAGTTTCGAAAACATGAGATTTTGCAGATGCTGGAAATCCAGTGCAGCACACACGATGCTTTAGAAACTCAGCAGGTCAGGCAGCATCTAAAGAGTGAATAAATATTTAATATTTTGGGCCAAGGCCTTTCATCGAGTTTGGAAAGAAAAGGGGCAAACGCCAGAATAAGAAGGTAAGGGGAAGAACATGACAAAATTAACACAACTGAGTGTTTTGAATCGGCTTACTATGGTATCCAGAATTCTGCACCCAGGATGGCCCACCCACCGCTGAAATGGAAAGCATGCAGTGGCATGTGTCGGGCGTCTTCCATGTTCTATGTTTAACCCTTTATTTGACCATTGTGTAACCAGTGTAAATCACTTGCAGCATACAAAATGCTGAAGGAACTCAGCAGGTCAGGCAGCATCTATGGAAAGGAATAAACAGTCAATGTTTCAGGCTGAGACCCTTCTTCAGAACTGGAAAGGAAGGGGGAATAAGCCAGAATAAGAAGGTGGGGGATGGGAAGGCGTACAAGCTGGCAAGTGATAGGTGAAGCCAGATAAGGGGGAAGGTGGGAGAGGGAGGGGATGAAGTAAGAAGCTGGGAGGTGATGGGTAGAAAAAGTTGAAGCAGAAGGAATGTGATAGGAGTGGAGAGTGGACCATAGAAAAAGGGGAAGGAGAAGGGAACCAGAGGGAAGTGATTGGCAGTAAGGAGAAGAGAAGAGGTGAGAGGGGAAGCAGAAGGTTACTTATGACCATATTAGAAACTCGAGAGACTGCAGATGCTGGAAACCCGGAGCAACACACAACATTCTGCAGGAACTGGGTGTGTTGGGCAGCATCTGTGGAGAGAAATGGACAGTCAATGTTTCAGGTTGAGACTCTTCATCTTGAGGTACGAGAGAAGAGGGGTGCGGTGGCGGGGTTGTTCAAAGTGGCAAGGTGGGTTGAGAATAGAGGAACAACTCGTATGGAACTTTGGGCTTTTAGGACGGCACAACTAAATACTCAGTACAACATTATGGGCTGAAGGGCGTGTCCTGTGCAGTATAGTTCAATGTTCTGTGACTTTTGGCAAGAAAGCCGTGATAAACCTTTGTAACAGTAGCTTGGCTACAACCGTTTTCCTAGCACCATGCCTCACCAAGATGAAAGGTGCGAAAGAGTTTTGCCAAAAAATATTCCAGGCATGTAGATAGGATGTAGAGCTTGGTGTCGCCGTCTTATCCACATCTGATAGGAGGAGGAGAAGATGGCAGTGTGACACAGCTTGCGCAGCGACTCCGGTGAATGATATCTGTAATCTGTCAAGTAGGGTACCGTGCACAATTCTGATTTGATGGAGACGGACGTGAGAGAACGGAGGAACATCTGGAGAAACTTCTGAAATGCCTTTTTCACTGCCGCTGTTACTGTGTGATCCGGAATCTCTGGAGGGGAAGGCCCCGAATCCTTGGCTTTGCTTGTTGCTCAGCGGCCGGGACGGGATCGAAGTGCTCGGCAGAGATGGTTCTCGGTGCTTGGTGTTGAAGGGCTGGTCGGAGGCTCGAAGTTTTCAGACGGACTCGGAGTTGGCTGGGGTTGGGTGCTTCCAATGCATCGACAGTTGTCGGTGCCTGGAAGTTTATGGCAGAGAGAGTTTCTCTCTTCTGCCGCCTGCTATCGGGGACTATCAGGAGTCGATCGGAACTTTGAGACCTTTTTTTTACCGTTCCCATGGTCTGTTCTTTATCAAATTATGGTATTGCTTTGCACTGCTGTAACTATATGTTATAATTATGTGGTCTTGTCAGTGTTAGTCTTTGATCTGTCTTGTTTTCTGTGATATCACTCTGGAGGAACATTGTATCATTTCTTCATGCATGCATGCATGCATGCATGCATTTCTAAATGACAATAAACGAGGACTGAGTGTCCTCATAATCTAATTTAATCTAATCTAATCTAATATTGTTTAACTTTGTACTACCTCAAGGCACTGATGTAATGGAAGGCTCTGCGTGAATGGTATGTAAAACAAACTTTTCACTGTACATGTGACAACAATAAACCAATTCCCCAGAACAGAGGAGAGTGTGAGGGAATCTGTTGGATGTATTTGGGCACAGGACAGAAGGATTGGAGTTTTGGAGCAAAGAATCAGAAGTGACATCTGGAATCTTTTTTTTAAGCGGTTAGAGTCTGGAATGTGTTGGACCCGGAGGTTTTATTTATTTCTTTAGTAATACGGTGTGGAGTAGGCTCTTCCAGCCCTTTGAGCCACGCTGCCCCAGCAACCCCTGACAAACCCAACTGATGCCAACCTAATCACGGGGCCACTTACGATGACCAATTAACCTATCCAGCATGTCTTTAGACTGTGGGAGGAAACCACAGCACCTGAGAAAGCCCACACATTCCACGAAGATGTACAGAGGCTCCTTACAGAAAGGCTGAACTCCGGAACGCCCCGTGCTGTAATAGTGTCGCTAACTGCGATGCCACTGTGGCACCCTGATCCAGAGGTTCCTTGCAATACAGGAATAAGCCGTAACATTTGGTGTTTATGGTTATTGTATTAGATGGTGCAAGAACAAAGCAAAAGACTGTGATTATCTCAGACTGGAAATGAAGCACATTCCACTGATAAAAGTTAACCCATGAAATGGTCAGATTTAAATGGTGAGACACCAGCTGCAGAAAAACTAACTTCTAGAAACTACAGACTCTTTTCAACTACAATTACGAGACAACATACTGACCAATTACATGTATGCAAGTTATTATGTACAAATGATAAGCATGCATAGGAAAGTTAAACTGCAAGAAACATAGAATTATATTGTAGAGGTTAGTCTGACATTATTACAGCTCGGGATGTTGGAGATTAATTCTGGCACCGTCTGTAAGGAGTTTGTACATTCTCCCCATTACTGCGTGGGATTTCTCCCACAGTCAAAAGACATGCTGGTTAGAAGGTTAATCGGTCATTGTAAAATGTCCTCTGGCTAGGCTGGTGTTGCCGAGCGGTGCTGTTTGTTGGGCCAGAAGGTCCTATACTGTGCTGTTTCTCTAAGTGAAAATAGGATTCAATTGTAGCCACGAATAAGGAGATGGATCAGTATGTAAAAGGAAAGATGTTGCAGGATATGAATCACTGGTCATGCCAAGACTGCAATTCAAACTTAACTTGTGAATTGTGAAGGTTTTTGGGAAGTCTGGAGAGCATAAAAGACAAAACCAAGAATACCGAGTATATACACTTGAGGAAGTCTGCAGACGCTGGAAACTAAAGCAACACACACATAAAAGTGCAGCAAGCCAGGCAGCATCTATAGGAAGAGGTACAGTTGACGTTTCGGGCCGAGACCCTCCGTCAGGACTAACTGGAAGAAGAGCTAGTAAGAGATTTGAAAGTGGGAAGGGGAGATCCAAGATGATAGGAGAAGACAGGAGGGGGAGGGATGGAGCCAAGAGCTGGACAGGAGATTGGCAAAAGAGATACCAGGCCGGAGAACGGAGAAGATCATGGGATGGGAAGCCTGGGGAGAAAGAGAAGGGGAGAGAGGAACCCAGAGGGTGGAGAGCAGGCAAGGAGTTATAGTGAGAGGGACAGAGGGAGAAAAAAGAGAGAGAGGAAAAAAAGGGGGGGGTGAATAAAAAATGTATTAAAAAGAAACAAATAAAGGATGGGGTACGAGGGGGAGGTGGGGCGTTAGCGGAAGTTAGCGAAGTCAGTATTCATGCCATCAGGTTGGAGTCTACCCAGATGGAATATAAGGTGTTGTTCCTCCAACCTGAGTGTGGCTTCATCTTTACAGTAGAGGGGGCCGTGGATAGACATATCAGAGTGGGAATGGGACGTGAAATTAAAATGTGTGGCCACTGGGAGATCCTGCTTTCTCTTGTGGACAGAACATAGGTGTTCAGTGAAACGGTCTCCCAGCCTGCGTTGGGTCTTGCCATTATATAGAAGGCCGCACCCGGAACACCAGACGCAGTATATCACCCCAGCCGACTCACAGGTGAAGTGTCGCCGAGTATATAGTTGCCTCCTTATCGTAAGCCCATAAATTATAATAAGCAGCCCATCAACACATCTGGTGGCCTTGTTATAGGAAGGAATGGAAGCTTTGTAGAGGGTGCAGAGGTTTACTAGGATGTTGCCTGGATTAGAGAACATGTTTTATGAGGACAGGTTGAGAAAGTGAGGGCTTTTCTCTTTGGAGCGAAGGAGAATGAGAGATGACAATAAGAGGTATTGATAGAGTGAACAGCTAGCACTGTTCTCTCAATTGAATTGACTTTATTACTTACATCCTTCATATACACGAGGAGTAAAAATCATTACGTTATGTCTCTGTCTAAATATGCAATGTGCAATTATAGTAATTTGTAAGAAATAGGGCATAATTTTAAGGCAATTGGAGGAAAGTATGGCAGGCAAATGGATGTCAGAGGTAGCTTCTTTGCACATAATGGTTGGGTGCTTGGAATGTGCTGCCAGGTGGTGGTAGAGGTAGGTACGCCAGGTGCATTTTAGAGACTCTTAGATAGGCACATGGATGAAAGAAAAATGGAAGGCTTTATGGGAAGAAAGGGTTAGATTGGTCTTGGAATAGGTCAGAAGATCGGCACAATTTTGTGGGCCAAAGGGCCTGTACTGTACTGTTCTATGTGCTACGGTGTGAAGATTATTATGGCCATAGAAGAAAGGTTCATGCCATGGCCTCAGTCTCAACGGAAGAACATGGCAATCAACCAGAAACCAGGATCACATAGAAAGATATCACACATGGAGTGAGTGTGAGCAGATTGTGTTACCTCCACCCCATCAATGTAGCAGAATGGTCAAAGCATGGAAGGAGGCAACTCTG
The DNA here is from genome assembly GCF_963921235.1 of Mobula hypostoma. Taxonomy (NCBI): domain Eukaryota; kingdom Metazoa; phylum Chordata; class Chondrichthyes; order Myliobatiformes; family Myliobatidae; genus Mobula; species Mobula hypostoma. Next base: position 188,392,622 of record NC_086101.1, on the reverse strand, counting down.
TTTTAAATATGTAATTTGGTTTATTATTGTTACATTATCACAAGTTGTGGTTATGTGCCAACTGACACCAGACAGACATTCTCTGAAAAATATTGATAATGGCCGAGTCGCCATTGTATAAAGACACTGCCCAGAGGAAGGCAATGGCAAACCACTTCTGCAGACAATTTGCCAGGAACAATCATAGTCATAATCTGCTACACACTTTATACTTTTATACTTCATTGTCGCCAAACAATTGATGCTAGAATGTACAATCATCACAGCGATATTTGATTCTGCGCTTCCTGCTCCCTGGATTACAAATCGATAGTAAATACTAAAAATTTAAATTATAATTCATAAATAGAAAAATGGAAAGTAAGGTAGTGCAAAAAAACCGAGAGGCAGGTCCGGATATTTGGAGGGTACGGCCCAGATCCAGATCAGGATCCGTTCAGCAGTGTTATCACAGTTGGAAAGAAGCTGTTCCCAAATCTGGCCGTATGAGTCTTCAAGCTCCTGAGCCTTCTCCTGGAGGGAAGAGGGATGAAAAGTGTGTTGGCTGGGTGGGTTGTGTCCTTGATTATCCTGGCAGCACTGCTCCGACAGCGTGCGGTGTAAAGTGAGTCCAAGGATGGAAGATTGGTTTGTGTGATGTGCTGTGCCGTGTTCACGATCTTCTGCAGCCCCTTCCAGTCTTGGACAGGACAACTTCTATACCAGGTTGTGATGCACCCTAGAAGAATGCTTTCTATGGTGCATCTATAAAAATTAGTGAGGGTTTTAGGGGACAGGCCAAATTTCTTTAGTTTTCTCAGGAAGTAAAGGCACTGGTGGCCCTTGGCAGTAAACTCTGCTTGGTTGGACCAAGTCAGGTCATTTGTGATATTGACCCCAAGGAACTTAAAGCTTTTGACCTGTTCCACTTGTGTACCACTGTTGTAAATGGGGTCGTGCGGTCCACTACTCCTTCTGAAGTCAACAGCCAATTCCTTCGTCTTGCTGACGTTGAGGGATAGGTAATTGTCTTCGCACTATGCCACGAGGTTCTTAATTTCCTCTCTGTACTCAAACTCATCATTACCCGAGATATGGCCTACAGTTGTGTTATCAGCAAAATTGTATATTGAGTTTGATGGAAACTTGGCTACACAATCATGGGTGTACAGTGAGTACAGCAGGGGGCTGAGTACACAGCCTTGTGGGGCACCGGTGCTCAGAGTGATTGTAGAGGAGAGCTTGTCCCAACAAACCATGATTGTGCACGACGTTTGACACGGCACGTAATGGTCACGATTGTCACATGTACCCAGGTAGTGGAAAACTGCTCTGCATGCCATCCCTACAGATCACATCAGTCCATCAAGGTAGTGCATGGTAAAAGCGATCACAGAACGCAGAATAAAGTGTACAGAGAGAGTACAGTGCAGGCAGGCAATAAGCAGTAAGGTCATAACGAAGTAACTCCACCATGGATGGCGCCAGGCAAAAGGAGGAGGGCTGGGCGTGGGGCTAGCAACCAATCGCGTAAAAACCCAGAGCTACTGAAATGCTGACAGAATCCTCAAAGACCTTATCCCTGGGACATGAAGGATCTTCGCCTCAAAAGACGTATGAAGTGGTGTGGTGAAAGCTGCGAGTCCGTGGAAGCCACAGGACCTGATCCGCCTTCTATCATCCTGATCCACCAGCGTTTTGAGAGACCGGCCCAGGATAGACGACTCTGGCGAGCTGCTGTCAGTGGCCCTATGCGCCAGTAGGGGTGATAGGCTTAAGAGAGTAAGTAATCATAACGAAGTAGATTATGAAGTCAAGGGTCCATCTATGGTGGCTGTTCAGTAGTCTTATAACAGAAGGATAGAAGCTGTCCTTGAGCCTGGTGGTATATTACGCAGGCTTTTAGGGAGTGAGGAGAGCAGTATTGCTCTTAGAAAGGCAATGAGGGATTGAAAAGCGGAGTAGCTTTCTTCCATGTCGAAACGACTCTGTCATACTGGTTGAGCGAAGAGTATGCTTCAGCCCTCTATCTTTTTGCACATTTTATGGAGTTCTAGGTTGTGTCTCCAGCAAGGTGGGCACCTGCCTGACCTGTTGAGTTCCTCCAGCATTTTGTCAAAGATAAACTTTCTTTGCCATATATATTTACGTGTATTAAGAATTTGCTATGGTGTGTTGGTCAGGGTGTGACATGCAACAACAGAAAAAAAAGTTATATATGATAAAGAATTACATAAATATTAAAAGTACAGATAGGGAATATGATGTGCACAAATATGTAAATGCCAGCCTATATTTACCATGTAAAAGCATTATAAAAAGTGGTTTAAAGTGTTTATGTTGCAGTAACTGAGGTATAAATAGAGACGAGCAGGGGTGGGGTAGGGTGTTGTGTTGCTGTGACTTGCTGGATTTCCAGTATCTGCAGCATCCCATGTGTCTCCGTTTCGCACTGGGTTGCTTGTTACAGGTTTTTAACTCTGTCCCATGATAATGTGGAAAGCACACACTCGGTGTTCCCATATCCTGCTTTTTATCTTCTCAGGCCATCCCAAAGAGTTTCATGTTGGTCTAATGTTGGTCTCTGTGGGACAGGAGAGCCACCCGTTTGCTTGTGAAACAGTCACAGCAGCCGCTTCCAAACTGGAATTCCTGAAGGTGAAAGAGAGAGACGAGCTCAGTGGGAACTGGCTGGAATCCAGAGAATGCAGGAAAGAACAATATTGCAAATCAGCCTTTAATTTCTGAAGCAGCTGATGAGTCATCTACAGTTGATGTAAATCGAGGACAGGCAGGGTGGAGTGGAATCCAGAACCTGTGTTACACCATAGTGCCCGTGCAAACCACAATACATTCTGTGTCTAATTCTCTGCCTCTCTCCCCTTTATCTCCGCCTCTCTATTTCCCTCTATCCCTGCTACTATGTCTCCCTCTGGATCTTTCTCTCTTCCCCTCTGCCCCTCTGAGGGTGTGTCTATCTCCCAGCCCCTCTCTGCCTCTGCCTGTCTCTTTCCCAACCCCTCTACCCCTCAGTCTCATTATCCCACCTCCCTCAGCCCTCCTTTCCCACCTCCCACTTTCTACCTACTTCAGAATCAGAATCAGGGTTGTTATCTCTGTCATGCGATGTGAAATTTGTTAATTTAGCAGCAGCAGTTCAATGCAATACATAATCTAGAAGAGGAAAAAATAAATAAATAAAATAATAAGTAAATCAATTACAGTATACGTATATTGAATAGATTAAAACATGTGCAAAAATCAGAAATATTGTATATTTTTTTAAAAAGTAAGGTAGTGTCCAAGGGTTCAATGTCCATTTAGGAATCGGATGGCAGAGGGGAAGAAGCTGTTCCTGAATCGCTGAGTGTGTGCCTCCAGGCTTCTGTACCTCCTATCTGATGGTAACAGTGAGAAACGGGCATGCCCTGGGTGCTGGAGGTCCTTAATAATGGACGCTGCCTTTCTGAGACACTGCTCCCTGAAGGTGTCCTGGGTACTTTGTAGGCTAGTACCCAAGATGGAGCTGACTAGATTTACAACCCTCTGCAGCTTCTTTCAGTCCTGTGCAGTAACCCCCCCCCCCACCATACCAGACAGTGATACAGCCTGTCAGAATGCTGTCCATGGTACATCTATAGAAGTTTTTGAGTGTATTTGTTGACATGCCAAATCTCTTCAGACTCCTAATGAAATATAGCCACTGCCTTCTTTTCTTTATAACTGCATCTATATGTTGGGACTAGGTTAGATCCTCAGAGATCTTGAGACCCAGGAACTTGAAACTGCTCACTCTCTCCAATTCTGATCCCTCTGTGAGGATTGGTATGGGTTCCTTTGTCTTACCCTTCCTGAAGTCCACAATCAGCTCTTTCGTCTTACTGATGTTGAGTGCCAGTTTGTTGCTGTGACACCACTCCACTAGTTGGCGTATCTCACTCCTGTATGCTGTCTCGTCACCACCTGAGATTCTACCAACAATAGTTGTGTTGTCAGCAAATTTATAGATGATATTTGAGCTATGTCTAGCCACACAGTCATGTGTAAAGAGAGAGTAGAGCAGTGGGCTAAGCACACATCCCTGAGGTGCGCCAGTGTTGATCGTCATCAAGGAGGATATGTTATCACCAAACTGCACAGATTCAGTTGCAGAGGGAGGTACAGAGGCCCAGGGTTCTGCAACTTCTCAGGATTGTGGGAATGATGGTATTAAATGCTGAGCTATAGTCACTGAGCAGCATCCTGACGTAGGTGTTTGTGTTGTCCAGGTGGTCTAAAGCCGTATGGAGAGCCATTGAGATTGCACCTGCTGTTAACCTATGGTGGCGATAGGTAAATTGCAATGGGTCCAGGTCCTTGCGGAGGCAGGAGTTCAGACTAGTTATGACCAGCTTCTCAAAGCATTTCATCACTGTAAATGTGAGTGCTACCAGGCGATAGTCATTAAGGCAGCTCACATTATTCTTTTGAAGCACTGGTGTAATTGTTCCCTTTTTGAAGCAAGTGGGAACTTCTGCCCGTAGCAGTGAGAGGTTGAGAATGTCCTTGAATACTCCCGCTAGTTGGTTGGCACAGGTTTTCAGAGCCTTACCAGGTACTCTGTCTGGATCTTCTGCCTTGTGAGGGTTCTCGTTAAAGACAGCCTAACATCGGCCTCTGTGTGAGAGAGAGAGAGAGAGATCACAGCGTCATCAGATGCAGCAGGGATCTTCACAGCTGTAGTTTATAGATTAGGAAGACACGCAGTCCTCTTTTATTGTCATTTAGTAATGCATGCATTAAGAAATGATACAATAGTGTGTTCTCCCTTTCAAAGTGGGCATAGAAGGCATTGATTTAGATTTAAACATTATATTTAGATTTAAGCATTTATCATTGCATTGAAAGCTTGTCATACTTGCAAGATCTGGAGTGAACTGTGCTGTAACAGTTTTGGAATGCCATCCAACCTGTCACTCCCCAACCACTTTATCTACATTTATATGGCTCTTTGTATGTTTATGAATCACTGAATAATCCAATTTTTTTAAACCATACTTTCTTAATGCGGATATCTCACAAATGAAAGATTAGCATATGAGGAGCATTTGATGACTCTGGGCCTTTATTCACTGGAGTTTAGAAGAGTGAAAGGGGAATCTCATTTAAACCTCATTGTCGTCATCATCATCATCACCATGTGCCATGACACTTTGACCATGATTATTCTTGGCAAGCTTTTCTACAGAAGTGGTTTGCCATTGCTGCCTGCTACGCAGTGTCTTTACAAGCTGGGTGACCCCAGCCATTACTCTTCAGAGATTGTCTGCCTGGCAACACTGGTTGCATAACCAGGACTTGTGATATGCAACGGCTGCTCATACGACCATCCACCACCTGATTCCATGACTTCCTGTGGCCCTGATCAGGAGGCTAAGCAGGTGCTACACGTTGCCCAAGGGTGACCTGCAGGCTAGTGGAGGGAAGGAATGCTTTACACCTCTGTGGTAGAGACATATCTCCACCCCAGGAAAAAAATTGGAACCTACCAAATATTATGATGTCTGGGTAGTATGGACATGGAGAGGATAGTTCCAATTGTGTCAAGGACCAGAGGGCATATTCTCACAGTATGTCCCTTTACAAGAGAGATGAGGGGGAATTTTTTAGCTTGAAGGTGGTGAATCTGTGGAATTCATTGCCACATATGGCTGTGGAGGCCAAGTCATTGGGTATATTTAAAGCAGAGGCTGATGGGTTCTTGATTAGTAAAATTGTCAAAGGTTATGAGGAGAATGCAGGAGAATGGGATTTGAGAGGGAAAATAAATCAGCTGTGATGTAATTTGGATGAGCCTATTGGTCTAATTCTGCATCGATGTTTTATGAAACTGTTAAGTTTGTGCACATCGGATGTTATGCCAGGTGCTTTTTTGTGTATACAAGGATGATACTCAGGCTGTTCATTCAGATTGTCAAACAAACCTTTTCATTGAGTGAGCAATGAAATTTTATGATATTGTTTGAATAAGAAAGAATTAGGTTCAAAATAGTGTGCTTTGGAGTGTATACAGGGAAGATTTCCTCTGACATGTTTGGTAACTAGAGGAGGTGGGTTTAAGGTACTTGTCTCAAGAACCAAAAGAGCAGGGAAAACTTTCTTTTACTTATTCAGTTAATCAGCAGTTAATTCCCCAACAATATGTTGGATACTGATGTTTTTGAACCAAAGTCAAGAATGAGGAATAAAACTTGTTCCTTGATTAAGCACTAAAACAGCAAATTAAGGGAAAAGAAACATGACGGGAGAAAGAGAGAAAGGTGCAGACAAAGAGCAAAGAATGGAGACAAAAGAGACTGAGAGAACATGGTGTGATCTTCTTACACTCGATTCCATTGAATTTCCATAGATAACAGTTAACCATTCTGAAAGCCCTCATTCACATAATGCGATACCGAAGAAGCTTCTGGAAAGATAGAGGAATTGCAAACACTGGAAAACACTAAATTATTAAGATTGGACTCATAAGCCACTTGAGAGCCCAGAAGTAGATCAACAGAACGAAGACCATCATTCTCGACCTCGAGGGATAGCCGCGACGACATATGCATAGGAGAACAAGCATAAGAAAGTTAAACTAGAAAGAAAATAACAGTTACAAAGTCCAAACCCAACAAATGTGATGAATTTAGATTCAATCAAACTTTCAAAAAATTTAGTTGAGGAAACACCAAACAAGCTGGGGGAACTCAGATCAGGCAGCATCAATGGAGGGGAATGAACAATTCACATTTTGGGCCGAGACCCTTCGTCAAGACAGAAAAGGAAAGGGAAAGAGGCCAGAGTAAGAAGGTGGTGTAAGCGGGAAGAGTACAAGCTGGTAAGTGATATGTGAAACCGGATGAGGAAGAAGATGGGTGGGTGAGGTAAAGTGAGAAGCTGGGAGGGGATAAGCCCAATAGTCTGAATCTGGTCCTTAACCCTCCATTCTCTGCATATTCTGAACACCACTGTGTTGCAAAAGCCACCACCACTGTCCCTGGAAGTGCATCCCAGGCACCCACTACTAGATTTTAAAACAAAGCTTACTTGTCCTGCACATCTCTTTACAACTTCCCTGCCCTTAACTGCAAACCCTGTAGTAGTGATACAAGTCTTTATCACTGCACCTGTACGTGTGCCAGTGAAATTATCTTTAACTTTAGAATCAAAAGGTTAGATGTTTCAATGAGTTCAAAGTTCAGAGGAAATTTATTATCAAAGTCATGTCACCATATACAACCCTAAGATTAATTTCCTTGCAAGCATTCACAGTAAGTACAAAGTAACACAGTATAATCTATGAAAAACTGCACACAAGACAAACAACCAGCCAATAGCAAAGGACAATAAATTGTGCAAATACATAAAGAAAGAAAGCAATTAAAAAATCAATCAATAGATATTGATAACATGAGATGAAGAGTCCTTGAAAGTGAGTGCATGGGTTCTGGAAACAGTTCAGTGTTGGGTGAGTGAAGTTATTCCCTCTGGTTCAAGAGCCCGATGGCTGAGGGGTAACAGCTGTTTCTGAACTTGGTGGTGTGGGTCCTGAGGCAGCTGTACCTCCTTCCCGATGGGAACGGCAGGATGAGAACATGGCCTGGGTAGCGGGGATCCCTAACCATGGATGAGACAGTGCTCCTTGTAGGTCAACTCATTTGGGGTGGGGGAGGGTTTTACCCATGATGGACTGGGATGTATTGGTCTTATCTGTTCAAGGGCATTGGTGTTTCCGTATCAACTGGGGAAAAGATACAAAATATCTACATTATTCACGCTTCTCATAATTCTATCTGTGGAATTTAAGTGCAATTCTTGTTCTGGAATTGGCAGAAGTAGTTCCTAGAACTGGCCCGGCTTTCACATGGGGCTTATCAACGAAGCCTGGTGGAGCCGTTTCTACTGACAGGAGAAGGGGCAAAGATGGGTTACTGGTACCTTAAAAGCAGTCGCTTTGAGCAGATGAGGTTCATCAGCTGTGGTTGGCAGCTCACCTGATCTCAATCCTTTGCTGCCTTTGAGAAGGCTCTTCTTCCCCAAGCCACTTATGGGGAAAGCTTCACGAGTAACCCCGAGGGAAAATCTGGAGCTGGAGTCCCTAAGTCGAGTTCAGTGCTGGTACCAAACCTTATCAGTCTCTCCCATTCCTTTAGATTCATCAGTTACATGGAGGGAGAGAGCCTACTGCATGGGCAACAGCTTGCTCTCTGTATTGTACTGCCCCGGTATGACATGGACAGCTTGGACAGCAATATCCGTGGTTGACCCTGACCAACGGAGGGCCTCAAATTGCTAGTCACTGGTAAAGGTGACCAGAGTTGTCAGAGACCTACCTGATTAATTGATATCTTCCAGGGGAGGAAACTCATCGTCTGTACCTAAGAAGTCAACATAGGACCCCAGGCGCAGCCATATATATGATTCTTAAATTTCTGAAATTGCCTAGCAAGTTGATGAGTTCAAGGACCATTAGGGCAGATTCGCCTTGCCTGGGGTTCCTGATGGAAAAACTGATCTCTTTATATATTTTGACACCGTTGTATGCCCGTGAATTTTCGCTCCTGTACATTTATGCCAAAGTTGATTTCATTGTCATACACGCACAAGTGCTATAAAAAAAACTTGCAACGCATCGCAGGCACGTACATTATATAAAGCATGAGACAGTTCTTATGAGAAAGAACACAAGAGCAACAAGAAAAAATGTCCACTTTAGTGCAAAGTGGTCAGAGTGTTGATAAACTGTGGTGATCAGGATTTTGCTGTTTGGTTCAAGAATTGAATGGTTGAAGCTGTTATTGAATGGCAAGACTGAGTACGAGAATGTTTTCACAAACAAGAGAAAAGCTGCAGATGCTGGAAATCTGAGCAACACACACACAATGCTGGAGGAATTCAGCAGGCCAGGCAGCATCTAGGAAAAGGGTACAGTGGTTCTGGCCTGAAACATCAACAGTACTCTTTTCCTAGATGCTGCCTGGCCTGCTGAGTTCCTCCAGCATTTTGTGTGTGTTACGAGAATTTTTATAGTTGTATGACCTATACTTCCTTGGTTATTGCATGTTAGTTTTCCTATTGGAATTGAGTTGGATTGGAAGATTATTCAAGAGAAAAAAAAATTATAAAAGATTAGCTTTATTATTTGTCCCATGTATATCGAAACATGTATTGAAATGCGTAGTTTTGTGTCAATGATCAGCACATTCCAAAGATTGTGCTGGAGGCAGCCCGTTCATGTTGCCATGATACCAGAGAAGGTTAGTGCTCACTTGTTTGAAATTCAAGCTAATTTTTCCTCTCGGTAAAATTTGTCAGCTGAGGCAAAACAACAAAACTAGCTAGGTTAAGTCCATTCTGCACTCTCCTGAAGGACTTACTAAAATGAGGCAAACAGAATTGGATGCATTGCTGCAAATGATGCTTAACATTCTGAGCCTCTGCACCTTATGTCCCATATTCTTTACTCTCACTCTACCAACATGCCCTGTCACTCTCAAATTTTAATTCTCACCCAACATCACTCAACCAGATTATTGTCATTTGTAGAGTCGTAGGAAAGTATTGTGCAGAAACAGGCCTTTTGGCCCATCTAGTTTGTGCCGATCCATTTAAGTTGCCGAGTCCCACTGACCTGCACCAGGGCCTTAGCCCTCTATACCCCTACCATCCATGTACCTTAACAAACTTCTCTTAAATGTTAAAATCAAGCTCACGTGCACCACTTGTGCTGGCAGCTCATTCCACCTCTCTCAGCCCTCTGAGTGAAGAAGTTTCCACTCATATTCCCCTTAAACTTTTTACCTTTCATCCTTAACCCATGACCTCTGGTTGTAGTCCCACATAATATTGGTGGAAAAAGCCACCATCAAATCTCCTCTCAATTTTCTACATTTCAAGGACTTAAGTCCTAACCTATTCAATCTTTCCCTATAACTCAGGTCCGCCAGACCTGGCAACATCCCTGTAAGTTTTCTCTGGTACTCTTTCAATCTTACTTACATCTTTCCTGTAGGTAGGTGACCAAAACTGCACACAATACTCCAAATTAGGCCTCACCAATGTCCTATACAACTTCAACATAACATCCCATCTACTGCACTCAACACTTTGATTTATGAAGGCCAATGTGCCAAAAGCTTTATGCCAAGGATCAACTTTGTTTGCAGTACATATTTGCATTTATTTGGTGTAGTGTGTCGGTCAGGGTGTGACTTGCAACAAAAGATGACAGTTAACAATGCTGGTTGTATGAGCATGTCGAAATTGGATCTTATCTTTTACCACTGTTTCTTCAATATCATAAAGCACTTTGGTTGTGCTACGTAAATATTAATTTTCTTTCTGAACATCACCCTTTTACAAGAAGTTCCCATCTTGCAAGCTGAATAAAATTTCAAGCTGCAATCAGAAAGACTTCAAGTAAAATGTAATAAATGCTGTCATACCCATTTGCAAAATTTGACCTGACAGTTCGACCTGACCTAGAATTGGCTGGGTTTCTTGTTCCTTTTGATTAACTTTATTAGAAATGATATATGGTTTTCAGGGTTTTAGCCAAAGGGATGTTTGCATATTCGCTCTTGCAGTCTTGCTGATGATGCAGCGGGTACAGAGATATATGCATTTGGTTCTCGTGACATTGAAGAATGTGTCCCTCAAGTAGATTGTCAGGGTGAGGAAGTGCAGTGATTTGGTTTAAAGCAGAGTTAAGATCATAAGATATAGAACTAGAATTAGACCATTCAACCCATCAAATCTGTTCTGCTATTCAATTACAGCTGAAGTATTTTCCTTCAACCTTATTCTCCTGCCTTCTCTCCGTAATCTTTGACACCTGTACTAATAAAGAGCCTATCAACCTCCACTTTAAAAAATACCCAGTGATTTTGCCTTCAGTGCCATTAGTGGCAATGAATTCCACAGATGCACCACTCTCTGGCTAAGTATTTCTAAAGAGATATCCTTGTATTCTGAGGCTGTGCCCCCTGGCCCCAGACCTCTCCCACTAAAGGAAACATTCTCTGGTTGTCTACTTAAATTTCAAAGTTCAAAGTAAATTTATTATCAAAGTACATGTATGTCACTGTAGACAACCCTGAGATTCATTTTCTTGCAGGCATTCACAGTAAATGCAAAGGGAGAACAAGAAAAAGCAAAATAATAATAAATAAATAAGCAATAAACATTGACAATATGAGGTAAAGAGTCCTTAAAAGTGAGTGCATAGGTTGTGGGAACAGTTCAGGGTTAGGGTGAGTGAGGATGTCTTCTCTGCAGGGCTTTACCCATGATGGACTGGGCCATATCCATTACTTGTTGTAGTCTTTTCTGTTCAAGGGCGTTGGTGTTTCCACACCAGGCTGTCATGCAACCAGTCAATATACTCTCCACTGCACATCTATAGGAGTTTGCCAAAGTTTTAGATGCAACATCTTAGCAAAACAGAGCTTTCTTTGTAATGACACGTGCTGGACGTAGGACAGATCCTCTGAAATGATAAACACCGCGGAATTTGAAGTTGCTGACCCACCCCACCTCTGGTCTCCTGATGGGGAACCTCCAGTTTCCTCCTCCTGAAGTCAATAATCAGCTCCTTTGTCTTACGGACATTGAGTGAGAGGTTGTTGTGGCACCACTCAGCCTGACTTTCATTCTCCCTCCTATATGCTGATTCTTCACCACCTTTGGTTCAGTGAATGACAGTAGTGTCAGCAAACTTAAATATGGCATTGGAGTTGTGCTTAACCTCTCAGTCATAAGTATGAAGCGAGTAGAGCAGGGGGCTTAGCACACAGCCTTGTGGTGCACCTGTGCTGATGGTGATTGTGAAGGTGTTGTTGCCAGTCTGAACTGACTGGGACCTGTAAGTGAGAAAATCAAGGATTCAAGAATTCAAAGTACATTGAGATTTGTCTGCTTACAAAGTAAGAAACCGGAAGGAACCCAATTAAAAAATGAAAGACCAACATCCAATGCACAGAGAAAGAGAAAAAAACACAAACCATGCAAACAGTAGAAGCAAGCAACAGTATCCGGAACCATATTGAGTCCATATATCTGATTCCCGGAGCAGCCGGTGTAGGCCCAAAGCCTTGATCTCAGTTTATTATACATGAAATTGCACCTGCTATTGATCTGTGATGATGTTAAGTAAATTGGAGCGGATCCAAGTCACTCCTCAGGCAGGAGTTGGTATGTTTCATCACCTTTCTCTTAAAGCACGTCAAGACAGTTGGATGCAAGTCCTACTGCACAACTCACTGAGGCAGGTTACCAGGTCTTTCAATATTTTATAGGTTTAAAGAGATTTGTCTAAACTCCAGTGAGTACAGGCCCAGAACCTTCAAGTGCTCTTCAGAAGTTAACCGTTTTCATTCTTGGGATCAATCTCAGGAATCTGATATGGAGCCCAGAACTGCTCCCCATTCTCCAAATGTGGTCTAACCAATGCCTTACAGGGTTCCAGCATTAAAGTCCCCATTTTTGAAGCTCTAAATAAAATGGGTTCCTAAAAATCTGCTGCAACTTTGCTTATGACTATGTTTAATAAAGGAGCACTAGTTAAACTTCACAACTTCCTGTTCTTTGGTCTCTGAAGAAGAGAGTATGAATGGTGATTTAGAAGAAAATAAGTTCTCAAAGATGCGCTGGGTCATCTTTGGAATTCTTTCCCCTTGTGAGTTGTGGGTCCTTAAAAGTGAAAGTCAAAGGAAAATTTATCATCAAAGAACATATTGTTTACGTTATCTTACTGTCTACTGTGTTGAGATACTTCATCTTGCTGGAATTTATGGGAAAAATAAAGAAATGCAATATAATTTACAAGAAGCTATACATAAACAAAGACTGACAAACAACCAGTGTGCATGACAAATTGCACAAATAAAAAATAATGAGAACATTAAGTTGTAAAGTGTCCTTGAAAGTCATAGAATCAGTTCAGAGTAATAGTAATTGAAGTTAACGTAACTTCCTAAACTTAACTTAGCTTAAATCCTTAACTTCCTAAAAGAGCAAAGATGTTGGTGCACTTTTCCTCATGTTTGCTTAATGTGCACAGCCCAGGGCAGGTCATCCGATATGTAAGCACCCAGGAATTTAAAGCTGCTGACTCTTTCCATTATTAGCTTGGTTATTAGGTCCAAAATTAGCTATATTCCAGTTAAATAGAACAACATCTGGGTATTACATCTGCTTCTCATTCCTACCATCTGCTTCAGATGGATGATATTGGAGTCCTAGTGCTTGGATAACTATTCATATGACTACAAGACATAGGAACAGAATTTGGTGATTCGGGCTGGTGAATCTGTGGAATGCATAGTCATAGTCCCGCTTCACTCAGGTGCTTAAAGCGACAGTCCACAGTAAACAAAATCTGTGGGTTCATAACAATTGTCACAGACTACTGTGAAGGCCAAGTCATTGGAGGGATAATAAATCAGCCATGATAGAATGGCAGAGAAGACTTGATGGATCGAATAGCCTAATTCTTCTCCTGTGTCTTATGGTCTTATTCCTACTGCTTTTTTTCCCTCATCTGTTGCACTGATATGGGTGATGTTGCATTGCCTTTTGCTTCAAGAGGTTCATCTTAAATAAATTTCACCGTCAAACGGGCATTTGTCCCCAATGTAGCAACACGACTGCTCTTGTGTTTTGGCCACATGGGTCATGGGTCAATGAGTTTGAGTTTGCAGGTCCCAGTCAGTTCAGATTGGCAATGGGTTTGAGTTGGTGGCACTTTGGTACTTTTTGACCTTGATTTAAGAAATTGAACCGAGCTTTGTCATTGTTACTTGGTAAAGGATTGACAACAGAAATAAAATACTGCAGATGCTGCAGTGAAAACTATGATACTGGGAAAACTCAGCAGGTCAGGCCACATCTGTGGGAGAAAAATGGCCCATCAGTTTGGCTAATGGCCTTTCATCACAACTTGAGGCGTAGCAGTTAAGGTGATGCTATTACAGCTTGGACAGTCAGAGTTCAATTCTGATGTCCTCTGTGAAGGGTCTCTGTACGTCCTCCCAGTGGAATGTGCGGGTGTTCCCTGGGTGCCTGGTTTCCTCCCACAGTCCATAGTCATAGTCATAGTCATACTTTATTGATCCTGGGGGAAATTGGTTTTCGTTACAGTTGCACCATAAATAATAAATAGTAATAAAACCGTAAATAGTTAAATAGTAATATTATGCCAGGAAATAAGTCCAGGACCAGCCTGTTGGCTCAGAGTGTCTGACCCTCCAAGGGAGGAGTTGTAAAGTTTGATGGCCACAGGCAGGAATGACTTCCTATGACGCTCTGTGTTGCATCTCGGTGGGATGAGTCTCTGGCTGAATGTACTCCTGTGCCCACCCAGTACATTATGTAGTGGATGGGAAACATTGTCCAAGATGGCATGCAACTTGGACAGCATCCTCTTTTCAGACACCACCGTGAGAGAGTCCAGTTCCATCCCCACAACATCACTGGCCTTACGAATGAGGTACAAAAGAAGTACAAATACATACTGAGTAGGTTAATTGGTAATTGTAAATTGTTCTGAGATTAGGCTAGGGTTAAATTGAGGTTGTCGGGCGATGCTAGGCTGATGCGGCTCACAGGCCAGAAAGGCCTACTCCACACCCACCGTATCTCTAGACAGACAGACAGACACAGACAATAGATAGAGCGAAGGTGAGCTTCAAGATGGAGGTGAAGAAACCAGAGAGTCTGTAAGTTGGAGGCTGAGGAAGATTAAATGAGGAAAAAGTGATGCTAGTGCAAGAATGTATTGAGGGATATGCAACAAAAGGATATGCTGATTTATTTTTCCTCATTTATGCCATTAATTTCACATTCCTCTCATGACTCCAGATAATTATTTTGCATTTACATCATCTCCAGACTTCCTTTTTTGGCAGATGTGTTAAAGCAGAGGATTGGTGGGGCAAAATATAGGAAGGTGTTAATTTGTCGGAATACCTATATATTTAACTGATAAGTTTACTATAGGAAACCAAGAAGTTACATATTGGTAGGAAGAGTAGAGCAAGTTACTCATTGGTATTAAGTCTGTGATTCAAGATTGTTTATTGCCATTCTTCAGTACAAGAGTGTAAAGGAAAATGGAATAATTGTTACTCCGGATCTAACATAGCGATATAGAATTTCATATACACGAATCATAAAAAGCAACACAGATCAATAAGGCTGTGAAAGATGTCAAAACAAGCACTGGTGTTAGTCTAGAGAAGTGTAATGCAGTGAAATTGGATCAAGCTTGTATTG
Source organism: Mobula hypostoma (assembly GCF_963921235.1). Classification (NCBI taxonomy): domain Eukaryota; kingdom Metazoa; phylum Chordata; class Chondrichthyes; order Myliobatiformes; family Myliobatidae; genus Mobula; species Mobula hypostoma. The sequence goes on along the minus strand of NC_086101.1, from coordinate 188,377,349 downwards.
AACCTTGATTTGACCACAGTTAAATGTCTACATAGTTCTTTTCTCTGTAATATGAAAAAGTTACAGTCTGAAATAAATGTAAAATTTACTAAGATTGTTTGAGAACTGAGAGAATGTGACAGGAAAGATTGAGCAAGTAGATAGAGGCCTTTGGCTTGCGTAAAGGCAGAGAGCTGATCTAATAGATTGAACGTGAGGGTGAACATGAACCATTAAGGGAGACCTTGGTTCGATTTATCTGATTGTACCACAGCCAACTGTTAATATAAAATAGCCATTAAGACAACAAATAATGAAAAATTCAAGAGAGTTTCTTTACCCAGAGAGAACTTAGAATGTGGAAATTCTACCAAAAGGAAGAGGGTGTTTTACATCAAAGAGGAACTGGATAAACTGATAAGGGAGATTGCATAGTCATATTCGTGCAGAAACAGGCCCTTCAATCCAACTTGTCCTGTCCAACCCAGATGTATATCTACATAAATTATTCCCACTTATCTACATTTGGCCCATATCCTCTAAACCTCATCACAAAAATGACGCATTTCACTGTGTTTCATATAGATGTGCTGAATAAATCTGAATTGAACCTTTCCACAGGGATCGTTCCCTACGCGATTCCCTTGTCCACTCGACCCTCCCCACTCATCTCCCTCCTGATACTTATCTTGGTAAGTGGAGCAAGTGCTACACCTGCCCCTACACCACCTTCCTCATTACCATTCAGGGCCCTAAACAGTCCTTCCAGGTGAGGCGACACTTCACCTGTGAGCCTGTTGGGGTCATCTGCTGTATCCGGTGCTCTCAGCTTGGCTTCCTGTATGTCGGTGAGACCTGACATAGGTTGGGAGACTGCTTCGCCAAGCACTTGCGCTCTATCCGCCAGAAGAAGCTCGATCTCCCTGTAGTCACCCACTTCAATTCCACTTCCCATTCCCATTCCAACATGTCCGTCCGTGGCTTCCTGTACTGCCTCAATGAGACCACACTCAGGTTGGGGAGTAGCACCCTATTCCATCTGGGTAGCTTCCAAATTGATGGCCTGAACATCGATTTCTCTAACTTCTGGTAATTGCCCCCCCCCCCCCCGCAAACATTCACCATTCCTCATTCCTGTTTCCCTCTCTCACCTTTATCTCCTTACCTGCCTATCATTTCCCTCTGGTGCTCATCCCCCTTCCCTTTCTTCCATGGTGTTGTATCCTTTCCTGTCAGATTCCCCCTACTCCAGCCCTTTATCTCTCAGCTCTTTACTTCACCCCCTCTCTCTCTCCCAGTTTCAACCATCACCTACCACCTTGTACTTCTTCCTTCCCTCCACCACCTTCTTACTGTGACTTCTCCCCTTCCTTTCCGGTCATGATGAAGGATCTCGGTCCGAAGCATCAACTGTTTACGCTTTTCTGTTGTGGCTGCCTGGCCTGCTGAGTTCCTCCAGTGTTTTGTATGTGTTGCTTTGGTTCACCAGCACCGGCAGATTTTTTAGTGTTTGGATTTCTGAAGCACGCTTCGGTTATGATCACATTAACAGGTGGAGCATGCATGACCAGGTTGTAAATTTGTACATTTGTCATTTGTAACTTTGTCAGTCTTGTCCTGTGTGTCTTGCACAAAGTGCTGGAGGAACTCAGCAGGTCAGTGAGCATCTATGGAAAGGAATAAGCTGGTTGTCATTTTGGGCTAAGACCCTTCATCAGGACTGGAAAGGAAGGGGGAAGAATTCAGAATAAAAAGGCTGCAGGCGTGCTGTGGATAGGAGTACAAGTCAGCTGGTGATAGGTAAGACCAGCTGAGGGGGAAGGTCAGTGGTTGGGGGATGAAGTGAGAAGCTGGGAGGTGATAGGTGGAAAAGGTAAAGGGCTGAAGAAAAAGGCATCTGACCACGTTGGAGGAGCACCGGGGGAGGTGATATGATGAGGAAAAGGGAAGACGTAAGAGGGGAGCCAGAGTAGGGAATGGAAGAAGAGGAAAGGAGAGGTTTGAGAAACCAGTGTTGAAGGCTACCCAAACAGAAAATGAAGTGTTGCCTCTTCAACCTAAGAACAGCCTCATCATGGCAACAGAAGGCCATGGACCAATATGTTAGAATGCAGATTAGAATTAAAATAGTTGGCCACCAGGAAATACTGCTTGTTGTGGATGGAGCGAAGCCTTGTCCTGGTCTGCTTTTAATTTACTTTGTGTGATTTGATGCATGACACGGCAGTAACACTGCAACTTCTGGGTTAAGAGACTTGTGGGGTCAAATTCCATTCTGGTGCACAATCTGAAATCTGAGTGCAGTACTGATGCAGTATTGAGGCCAAGAGTAGGGAAGTCTCATAGAAACTTCTTACGTGACCATAAGACATAGGAGCAGAATTAGGCCATTCAGCCTATCGAGTCTGCTTTGCCATTCTATCGTGGCTGATTTACTATCTCTCTCAACCGCATTCTCCTGCCTCCCCCCCCGCAACAAATCAAGAACCTTTCAATCTCCACTTTAAATACACCCAATTACTTGTCCTGCACAGCCATCTGTGGCAATGAATCCCACAGATTCTGCGCCTTCTGGCTAAAAAATAAACCTCTTCATCTCTGTTCTAAATAGAAGAACCAGACATCCCTCTGGTCCTAGATTCACCCATTTTGACATCCACTCTATCTCAGCCTTTCAATATTCAATGAGATACCCCTCCTCCATCTTTCTTCTGAACTCTAGTGAGTGATGATGGACCACAAGATAGATGAGGAATTGATTGACTTCATTCCTGACAATCTGATGTGTGAAAAACAGGAGTTGGACATTTAGCTTAGTGAGGAGGTATTTTTTCGCTAATTTTCACTGGTAACTAAAATTCACTAATGAATCTTCAAATTCTCACGGGGCTAAAGAGGCTCTGTTGTTGAGTATATTTAGGGCTAAGGTTGATAGATTTTTGGATGATCGTAGAATTGAATTATTTATTTAGAGATACTGATAATGTGAACAGCCCCTTCCAGCTGCACCACCCAGCAACCCACCAATTTAACGCTATCCTAATCACAGGACAGTTTATAATGACCAGTTAACCTACTAACTGATACGGCTTTAGACTGGAAGGTAACCAGAGCACCCGGAGGAAACCATGCCATAGGGAGAACGTACAAGCTTCTTGCAGACAGCAGTGGGAATTGAATCAAGTCATTGGTGCTCTAAAGTGTTAGGCTAATTGAGTCAACTGTGCTGACTCCCTCTGCTGAGGTGGTTCATGATTCTGATGTCCTAGTTGAGCAGATTTGAAAGGTCAAATGGCCTAATTCTTTTTCTATCTCTTATGTTCCCTCAACAAGGCACATTGGCCCTCATAAATCAATGTATTGTGTACAGACGTTGGGATGCTATGTTGAAGTTGTATAAGACGTTGGTGAGGCCTGATTTGGAATAATGTGTGCAGCTTTGGTCACCTACCTACAGCAAAGATGTAAACAAAGTTGAAAGGTTGCATAGAAAATTTACAAGGATGTTGACAGGTCTGGGGGACCTGAGTTATATGGAGAGATTGAATAGGTTAGGATTTTATTCCCTAGAACATGAAGATTGAGAGGAGATTTGATAGAAGTATGCAGAATTATGAGGGGTATAGATAGAGTGAATATATGCAGGCTTTTTCCACAGTGGTTGGGTGGGACTGCAACCAGAGGACATGGGTTATTGTTGAAAGGTAAAAAGCTGAAAGGGGAACATGAAGGGAAACTTCTTCACTCAGAGGGTTGTGAGAGTGTGGAATGAGCTGCCAGCACAAGTGGTGCATGCGAGCTCGATTTTAATGTTTAAAAGAAGTTTGGAAAGGTACATGGATGGTAGGTGTATGGAGGGCTATGGTCCCAGTCCAGCTCGATGGGAGTAGGCAGTTTAAATTTCTGTATGAGCTAAATGGGCTGAAAGGCCTGCTTCTGTGCTGTACTTCTCTATGACTATGAATAGTCAGCATAAATCTGGATTTTGTCTGTATGAAGGTTTATACCACCCCACCCCCAGAACTGACTTCTGTGAATTTTCTCACTCATTGTAATTATTTTATCTGTTTTTCAATCAGTATAAAATGTCCTCATCCAGGGCCAGCAGCGACATGGTTTTCAGCTCGTAACCATCATACAGAAGACAGCAATTCAAGGCCTTCTCAAAAACAACTATGGGTAGAGGAATAAATGCTTGCTTTCCTAGCGATGTATAAATATCCTATGTATAAATAATATATCAACCAAAATTTAGCTTGCGGATTTAAAATGTCCTGGGATTAGCTATTGATTTTGACAGTGTAGTCAGCCGAGGTGATTTGAGTAGTCTATTGCGGTGTACTAAAACTGACCAATGAAGATATTCTGTTTGTCTCCTTCACACAGCAGCAGGATATAAAGAGATTAGCTTTATTTTTCTTGCGTACATTGGAACATACGGTGAAATGTGTCAATGGCCTACTCAGCCCGGACATGCTGGGGGCAGCCTGCAAGTGTCGCCTTGCGTCTGATGCCCTTTTTAAAGAAGGGCAGGGGAAAGCTCAAAATTCTGCCTGTAAAGTTAAAAGGATTTTGCGTGCGTGTGTTGTTATAAAGGTTTTGCATTGGTTGGCAATCTGCCCGGACTTGTGACAGAAGGGCCAGAGATTTTGTTGATAATTAACCCTGGACATTTGAGCAGATGTTGCCTGAATAGTGATGGTCTGCACCCATCTTGTGGCTCCACGGAGTCCGCTGATTTTCTGAGCTCCAGGCGTGGCTGCGAATCAGAATTTCTTTGTTTTACTTTGAGACTGGCGGTGAATTGTTTAAAAGGGATTATGAAGTCGCAGAGCCGTGTTCGGCAAGTAAAGTATGCCAAAATCTCTGTTTGACAGAGTTCACTTGAAGGGGAAAGTGAGGAGTCATCTGCCACAATATGAAAAGAATGAAAAGAAATGGCCTTTGTTTGGCCCATATTGGTTAAAATACCACAGCATATGCTGTGTAGATAAGGTTAAGTACATATCTAAGCACTTTCCATTCCATTTACTAAGTCTTTCGGCCCAATTCGTACATTCTATCCAACATACTGGCACTTGTGGGGGCGCAAGCAGTTTTAGGCCCCTTTTCTAACAAAGGATGCACTGGCATTGGAGAGGGTCCAGAGGAAGTTAATGAGTATGATCCAAGGAATGAAAGGGTTAATGTACAAGAAGTGTTTGATGGCTCTGGGCTTGTAATCACTGAAGTTATTTTCCAATGTCAGGGAGTCTAGGACAAGAGGGCATGATTTCAGGATTGAAGGACGTCTGTTTAGAACAGAGATGTGGAGAAATTACATTAGTCAGAGGGTGGTAAATCTGTTGCCACAAGATGCTGTGGAGGCTAAGTCACTGGGTGTATTTAAGGCAAAGATAGATAGGTTCTTGATTAGCCAGGGCATCAAAGGGTATTGGGAGAAGGCAGGGAGTGGGGATAATTGGAAGAATTGGATCAGCCCATGATTGAATGGCGGAGCAGACTCGATGGGCTTAATGGCCCACTTCTGCTCCTCTGTCTTATAGTCTTATGAAGTTTAGCCAAATGGGGAGTGATGGAGGTGGGATCTCATTGAAACTGCTGAATATTGAAAGGCCTAGATTTGGAATGGATATGGAAAGGATGTTTCCTATAGTGGGAGAGTCAAGGATCAGAAGATGCAGCCTCAGAACAGAAGGATGTCCCTTTTAACCATATAACCATATAACAATTACAGCACGGAAACAGGCCATCTCTGCCCTTCTAGTCCATTCCAAACTCCTACTCTCACCTAGTCCCACTGACCTGCACTCGGTCCATAACCCTCCATTCCCTTCCTGTCCATATATCTATCCAATTTAACTTTAAACGACAACATCGAACCTGCCTCAACCACTTCTGCTGGAAGCTCGTTCCACACAGCTTTGAACAGAGATGAGGAAAAACTTTAGCCAGAGGGTGGTGAATCGGTGGAATTCATTGCCACAGGCTGCTGTGGAGGCCAAGTCATTGGGTGTATTTAAAATAGACGTTGGTAGGTTCTTGCTCAGTTAGGAGATAAGATGGAACACATCAGCCAATGTCATGCTGAATGGCAGAGCATGCTTAAAGGCAGGGTGATCTCTTTGTCTTATTTTGTTATGTTCTCCACTTTAAAATTAATAGATAAAAGAACAGTTTCATCTTCCTTAGTAAGTACTATTTTAGGAGGTACAACAAGTTCCATGGATGAGTCAACTTTTTTAACATTTATTTTAGTAATACAAAGGAGCATTATTTTAAAATATAAACACAAGAAATTCTGCAGATGCTGGAAATCCTGAACAACGCATACAAAATGCTGGAGGAACTCAGCAAGTCAGGCATCATCTACGGAAATGAATAAATAGTCGACCTTTCGGGCCAAGACCTTTCTTCAGGACTGTAAAGGAAGGGGAAAGAAGGCAGAATAAAAAGGTTGGGTAGAGGGGAAGGAGGATAGCCAGAAGGTGGTAAGTGAAACAAGGTGGGTAGGAAAGGTAAATGACTGGAGAGGAAGGTATCTGATAGGATTTTTTCTTAATAATTTTAAGATGATAGGGGGAAAGTATAGAGAGGGCACAGCTTTAAGGTGCTTGGCATCAGCTACAGAGGAGATGTCAGGGCTAAGTTTTTTACGCAGAGAGTGGTGAGTGCATGGAATAAGCTGCCGGCAATGGTGGTGGAGGCGGATACGATAGGCTCTTTTAAGAGGCTCCTGGATAGGTACATGGAGCTCAGAAAAATAGAGGGCTGTGTGTAACCCTAGGTCATTTCTAAAGTAAGTACTTGCCTGGCACAGCATTATGGGCCGAAGGGCCTGTATTGTGCTGTAGTTTTACTGTGTTTCTATGTGCAGGAGTGAGATATGCTAACTATTGGAGTGGTTCCGCAGCAACAACCTGGCACTCAACGTCAGTAAGATGAAAGCGCCAAGGCAACAAATTTCACGGCATATGTCAGTGATAATTAAATTGAATCTGAAGTTCAGTGCTGGACACTTCAAAGCGAAAGGAACAAACATACCAATCCTCACAGAGGGATCAGAAGTGGAGAGAGTGAGCAGTTTCAAGTTCCTGGGTATCAAGATCTCTGAGGATCTAACCTGGTCCCAACCTATTGATGTAGTTATAATGAAGGCAAGACAGCAGCTATAGTTCATTAGGAGTTTGAAGAGGTTTGGCATGTCAACAAATACAGTCAAAAACTTGTTTAGATGTCCTGTGGAGGGCATTCTGACAGTCTGCATCTCTGTCTGGTATGGAGGGGGATGGGGCTACTGCATAGGAGTCAGCTCCATCTTGGCTACTAGCCTACAAAGTACCCAGGGCGTCTTCAGGGAGCGGTGTCTCAGAAAGGCAACGTCCATTATTAAGCACCTCCAGCAAACCTTTTCTCACTGTTACCATCAGGTAGGAGGTACAGAAGCCTGGAGGCACAAAAACTCAGCGATTCAGGATCAGCTTCTTCCCCTCAGCCATCCGATTCCTAAATGGACATTGAACCTGTGAACACTACCTCACTTTTTAAAAAATATACAGTATTTCTGTTTTTGCACGTTTTTTAATCTATTAAATATATGTAATTGATTTACTTGTTTATTTATTATTATTATTTTTATTTTTTTTCTCTCTGCTAGATTATGTACTGCATTGAACTGCTGCTGCTAAGTTAACAAATTTCTCGTCACGTGCTGGTGATAATAAACCTGATTCTGATTCTGCAGTGTTGCGGCAAGGCAACAAATTTCACGGCATATGTCAGTGGTAATTAAATTGAATCTGAAGTTCAGTGCTGGACACTTCAAAGCGAAAGGAACAAACATTTTTTTGCATAAGTGGCAGGGAGAGTTTGTAATAATTGGTCCTGATGAAGGGTCTCGGCCCAAAACATCAACTATTCTTTCCTCTCCATGGATGCTGCCTGACCTGTGTGTTTGTTGCTCAGGGTTTCCAGCATCTGCAGAAGCTCTTGTGGATATTCAGATTGAGTTAGAATTCTCAAGAATGAGGAAAATATTGAGGCTTGTGATCCAAAGATAGGCAAAGGCATGTCAACAGTGAATTCCTGGAACCACCTCAAGGTTTGAATGCTCTACTTTCACCCAAATCTTTTACTTTGTTTTATTCAGATAAAATCTTGGCTGGATAGTTTTGCCTTGTGATAGCATGTACAGGTATGCGTCGCTTAACGTCCACGATACGTTCTGTGAAACCGGACATTATATGATTTGTACGTTAGTGCGAACACCATATTATATACTTAGCAAACCTATATGGAGTACTGTAGTGTACCTGTATTGACTAAATCCATGTCATTAGCAATTTCTCCATATCCGATATAGGTCCCTCTCGCATTTTCGTGAGCCTTGTAGTTTTCAGTGAAGCCAATCCTTTAACAGCTTCGAGAATTTTTTCTTTGTTTTTCAGGATCGTTCTGATTGTCGAGTGCGATATGCCTAAATCCCAAACCATAGCATTCACTGGTTTTCCACCTTCATATTGTTTAATAACCTTTTGTTTCACTTCCAAATCAATACTTTTCCTTTGCCGCTTGCTGCTGCTGTCACAAGGAGTGGTTTTGCTGCGTTTGGAAGCCATGATGCACTTCACGGCTATTTTCGAAAGAAAATTAAACAGATAACGCTACTACACTTAAGAGACGTGCGATACACGAGATTGGTTACGTCCAGTACGTCACGTTCTCCAATCGGGACTACGGACGTTGTCCGAATGGACGTTACGCGGCGCACACCTGTAATAGGAATTTGCTGTGGCATGTTAGTGAGGGTGTGACGTACAACAAAAAAAAAAATTCGGCAATTGTAAAGAATAATATAAAAATAATGTTAGAGGTTAAAGTATGGATATGGAATAAACTGTGCATAAGTAAATACTAACAAGACAAAATCTGCAGATGCGGGAAATCCAAGCAACACACACAAAATGCTGGAGGAACTCAGCTGACCAGGCAGCATCTGTGGAAAAGAGTACAGTTGATGTTTCAAGCCAAGACCCTTCATCAGGACTGGCCTGTATTTATAATACAAACAGCATTATAAAAAGTGTTTTAAGTTGTTTACAGTGCAGTGCAATAAATATTATAAATAGATATAGAGGGTAATAGATACAGGGGGTTGGTTGAGGGCCTAACTAAAATGGTTGATCAGCCATTCCAGTAATCTTCCCTGTTTAGTTTGTATAACTGATTTTACTGTGATGAGTGATAATCTCCATAATGCGTGTGTGCGTCTGAGCGCGTGCACGCACCTTGTTAGGTTTGTTATTTCTTTCTGCATTTTAGTGCATAAATCAGTTAGTTAATTCTCCGCATATTAACAAAATAACCTGAGGGAAAGTATGTTTTGTGTATCAACTTTTGTTGCCTTTTTACTGGAATTTTTTTCCGAGTCAATACACAACTCTTCTCGGGAAGGCTTGCAGCTGGTTTATGCACAGCAATAAGCTGTAACGCAGAAGCAGTAACACAGAGCTGACCTTGGTCTTTGTGCCAAATGTTAACTGAGATACAAGGAATTTCTTTTTGCTTCCAATTATCTTTTCAGGAAGTTATTACAACTTGGATTGTAATCATTTCCCTTTATATTGATTTGTCATTTAGAGAGTTACAGATATCGTGTGGAGAGTCTTTATCAGTGGTCAGTCCACATTTGGAGTACTGTGAGCAATGCACACAAAATGGTGGAGGAACCAAACAAGTCGTGCAGTATCTATCGTAGGGATTCCCAACCTTGGATTCACAGACCCCTTGGTTAATGGTAATGATCCATGGCATAAAAAAGGTTGGGAACGCCTGATCTGTGGAGATGAACATTTTGGGCTAAGATCCTTCATCAGGACTGTTTGTGTCCTGATTATCTGTTTGTTGTTCCTTTTCGTGCCTTGTGGCACATTGGACAGCATTTTTGCCATTTCCGTAGCATTTAACTGTTTTTTACGAAGTTGAGTTGCTAGCTCGCACTTAACCCACCACGGATGGAAAGCGTGCAAGGGGGCCGGCCAGATTCAAACTCAGGGCCATTTGTCTCAAAGTCCAGTGCTAATGCCACAGCACTATCGGCTGGTGCTGAACTGTATGTGTTTAGAATGCTGGGAGCAGTTTTGAGCTCATATATAGGAAAAGATGTTCTGGCATTGGAGCGGGTCCAGGGAGATGTGCATGAATGATCCCTGGAATGAAGCGGTTAACGTGTGAGGAGCATTTGCTGGCTCTAGACCTGTACTCATTGGAATTTAGAAGAATGAGGACGGATCTCGTTGAAACATGCCAAATATTGAAAGGCCTAGGTAGAGTGCACGTGGAGAGGATGATTCCTATAATGGAACAGTCTAGGACAAGAGGGCACAGCCTCATATAGAAGTACATCCCTTTAGAACAGAGATCGGGAGGAATTTCTTGAGCAGGGAAATATAGAAACATAGAAAATAGGTGCAGGAGTAGGCCATTCGGCCCACATTGAGCCTGCACCGCCATTCAGTATGATCATGGCTGATCGTCCAACTCAGAACCCTGTACCAGCCTTCCCTCCGTACCCCCTGATCCCTTTAGCCATAAGGGCCATATCTAACTCCCTCTTAAATATAGCCAATGAACTGGCCTCAACAGTTTCCTGTGGCACAGAATTCCACAGATTCACCACTCTCTGTGTGAAGAAGTTTTTCCTCATCTCGGTCCTAAAAGGCCTCCCCTTTATCCTCAAACTGTGACCCCTCGTTCTGGACTTCCCCAGCATCAGGAACAATCTCCCTGCATCTAGCCTGTCCAATCCCTTTAGAATTTTATATGTTTCAATCAGATCCCCCCTTAGTCTTCTAAATTCCAGAGAATATAAGCCTAGTCGATCCAGTCTTTCATCATATGAAAGTCCTGCCATCCCAGGAATCAATCTGGTGAACCTTCTTTGTACTCCCTCTATGGCAAGAATGCCCTTCCTCAGATTAGGGGACCAAAACTGCACACAATACTCCAGGTGTGGTCTCACCAAGGCCTTGTACAACTGCAGTAGTAGCTCCCTGCTCCTGTACTCGAATCCTCTTGCTATGAATGCCAGCACACCATTCGCCTTTTTCACCGCCTGCTGTACCTGCATGCCCACTTTCAATGACTGGTGTATAATGACACCCAGGTCTCATTGCACCTCCCCTTTTCTTAATCGGCCACCATTCAGATAATAATCTGTTTTCCTGTTCTTGCCACCAAAGTGGATAACTTCACATTTATCCACATTAAATTGCATCTGCCATGAGTTTGCCCACTCACCTAACCTATCCAAGTCACCCTGCATCCTCTTAGCATCCTCCTCACAGCTAACACTGCCGCCCAGCTTCGTGTCATCTGCAAACTTGGAGATGCTGCATTTAATTCCCTCATCTAAGTCATTAATATATATTGTAAACAACTGGGGTCCCAGCACTGAGTCTTGCGGTACCCCACTAGTCACTGCCTGCCATCTTGCACCTGTGTTCTGGCAGAAAGCTCTGGACCAGCTGCAACAAGACTGCCCAGGCACTCAGTGTTACCTGGACAGCATCATTGTTACCGGCAAGGATGACAAGGGACATCACCAAAATCTCAAGACCGCGTCAAAAAGATTGGAAAATTATGGGCTCAGAGGATGACGCAGCAAGTGTTGTGTCTTTAAACCAAGCAATGCTTACCCGATTAACACACAAGGATTACACAAGTGTGCTGGGGAAATTCAAGCAGCGGTGGATGTCCCGAGGCAAATACTTTTTAGGATACGTCAATTACTGTAACAGGCTCCTGCCAAACCTGACTACTGCACCCCACCCCTTGAATTCATTACTGGAGACCAGGAAGAAATAACAATGCACAAAGCAGTTAGCTTTCTCCAAAAGACAAAGGAAAGGGTGATGCCAGATACTGCGCTCACACATTATGATCCACACTTTCCAGTGACGCCTTGCCTTAGATATAGTCATGTCACATGTTAAGAAGTGAACGCTCCAAAGCATTTGCACCACGCTCCCTTACCCCTGCAGAGAAAAGTTATGCACAGATTGACAGAGCAGCCTTGAGCCTGGTTTCGGGTGTAAAATTCTTCAACCAGTACTTGTATGGGAGGGAGTTTACCCTCATTACTGATTATCAAGAAGAGAAGATGGATCTGTCAAGTAGGATGCCGAGCACAATCCCGATTTGACGGAGGCTGACAGAGAGTGGTAATTGTGGAATTCATTGCCGTAGACAGCTGTCGAGGTTAAGGCATTGAATATATTTAAAACAGAAGTGATAGGCTCTTGGATTAGTAAGGATGTCAAAGGTTACGGAGAGAAGGCAGGAGAATGGGGTAGAGCAGAAAAATGAATCAGCCATGACTGAATGGCAAGTAGACTCAATGGACTGTATGGCCTTTTTCTGCTCCTATACTTTATGGTCTTACAAAGGTGTAGTGATGGCTGCGGGAGCAATGCAGACCTTAATTTTGAGGGTGATGTTTATCACAAAAGTGGTTTGGGAAAGGAGAAAGCCATAAGAATACAAGACTGGAATATAGGAAACTGAAGGGTGACATTATAGAAGTATATAAAATCATGAAGGACCTGGATGAGGTGAATGCTCCGTCTCTCTTCCCCCACCCGTTCCCCCCCACCCGTCCCCCAGGGAAAGGAAATCAAAAACTAGAGGCATTGGTTTAAAGAGTGAGGGGAGCAATTTATAAGGGACTTGAGAGGCAATATCTTCATGCAGGAGTCACAGATTGGGAGAAGGTTAGAGAAAATAAGGGGATGAGACCTGTAGAAACTTTGATTTTATTTCAACTCTTCTATGGGGTGGCTAATGTAACCACAGCTGAAATATTGTATGACTAATTTAACCCTATCCAATGTAGGTTAACAAGCACGGTTAGTGAATTGTATGCAGAGCCCTGGTGAGACCATACCAGGAGTATTGTGTGCAGTTTTGCTCTTACCAGCGAAAGGAGTTAATTGCCTCATGAGGAGAAATTATGCCAATAAAGACTAATGGAATATTGGCCTTCAAAAATAAAAAGCTAAAATGTTGAATATAGAAACGAGATACTGCAAATGCTGGAAGTTCAGAGAAGCACACTCAAAATGCTGGAGGAACCCAGCAGGTCAGGCAGCATCGATGGAGAGGAATAAAGAGCTGACGTTTTGGGTCAAGACCCTTTGTTGGATATTGAACATAGAAAACTTTGGTGTAGCTATAGAAAGACCATATCTAGAGAAATGTACAATTTTGACCGATGTGTTTTTGAAAGAACAAGTGAATGTCAGAAAAATTGTGGCGCTCTTTCAGTAGAGTGATATAAGGGTTAGATTGAGCAGAGAGATTGGGGGAAATCAAAGCAACACTTACAAAATGCTGGAGGAACTCAGCAAGTCAGGCAGCATCTATGGAAAAGATTACAGTTTGATGTTTTGGGCCGAGACCCTTCAGCAGAAATTGTGTAAACCAGGTTTGTATGATGTGGGTGTAAAAGGCTCATGTTAATTTATTTTGGTGTTTGAGTAAATGGAAGTATTTTCCACAACCTGGTACATGCAAGACAAGGCGGCACAAGTGTAAAACCAAAGCCACAGCCATTCAGAAGGCTAGGAAACTCTCTTGGAAAAAGAACTGGAAATACTCTCAGAAAAAACAATAGATCAAAGCTCAATTTCAATGGATTTTTGATTTACCAGGTTATAAAAATACTTGAAGTTGTCAGGTTAAATTGTGTTAAGCTGGAGATAATCCAGGTTCCCTTTTAGATGGTGGAATTGGCTTGAGAGACTTGGTGGCTTACTCTGTTCCTGTGAATTGGTGTCTGGTAAAAACTGAGCCATCAAGAGCTCTGCTTTTGAGGTAGATAATATGTTTATCATCTCCGGCTAGAGGTTTGATTAATGCTTGCTTCCAAAGATCTGAAATCCAGATTCCCATCTTGTGGTATTGCACTGAAATTGAGAATGGGGTTTAATGTTTAATATAGAATACAGCACAATACAGCACAGTACAGGCCATTAACCTGTTCTAAGATCAATCTAACCCTTCCCTTTTATATAACCCTCCATTTTCCTTTCATCCAAGTGCCTAACTAAAAGTCTCTTAAATGCCCCATGTATCTGCCCAGGCAACGCCTTCCATGCACCCAGCACTTTGTGTTTTTAAAACAAAACAAACTATCACTGACATCACACATTACTTTCCCCCAAATGTGTTAAACTTATGCCCCATCGTATCTGCCATTTCCACCCTGGGAAGAAGCTTCTGGCTGTTCACTCTATGCCTTTTATCATCTTTACACCTCCATCAAGTCATCTCTATCTCACCCTCCTTCACTCCAAAGAGGAAAGCTGTAGCTCACTTTGTCTTCCTCCTAAGGCATGCTCTCTAATCCAGATGCCACTTTGGTAAATATCCTCGGTTTCTCTCCAAAGCTTCAACATCCTCACCACAATGAGGCAAGCTGAATTGAACACAATACTCTGTGTGGTCTAACCAGAACTCACTGGGTTGCTTCTTTGTGGGTGGTACCAGTCTAGTCTGTCTTTTAGTTTAATGTGCTAAGTGTGATGAACGAATGAACAGGAACGTGACATCAACCTGGACATTTGGGTGTAGAAATTATTTGAATTAATATATTTCTGCATTGGGGTTTCAAATCTTGCATGGAGAGAGTGAGACCTATATTGCTGTGTAAAGTTATGATTGTGCAGACATAATCCAAAAATAAACTCCTTTGATTGCCAAGTGAGAGAGAGAATGGGAGACAGAACATGATGTAAAACTCTTCCAATGTTATAAGAGTGTGTAGTTGGGAGGAAGTTACAGCTGGGAGGGACTACATTGGACAGTTGAACAGGAAAAGACCCAGCTGCCCTTCGTACAACTGTACTGTTTTGTGCATCGTGCTATTGACCTTCCCCCATTCCAACCCTATCCAATAAGGCTTAAGAAACCACCACAAATTCTTTACTAATCTTAGCCATCCAAAAGTAGCCCACTTGAGTTCAAAAGAAGGGTGAAGGGAGACAGTAAACATGTTAAATAATGTGATTTGTGTGTTTGTTTTTTGTTTGGTAAAAACATCCATGATTCACTGTACTCTCTTGAGACTTTTGACGCTAGCATAATCTTGAGGGGTGAGTTTAAAAAACAAACAAAATACCGGTGCTATATGCCGGAGTATTCACAGGCTAAATTTGTAAACTGCTGACAATCATTTTGATAAAATGTTTCCATTTGAATGGTGCCTTTCACACACCCCATGTCCTGAAGTGGGCTACAACTAATTAAGTATATTGGACCAGACATGTATGAAAAATACAGCCAGTTTGTGTAGATCTGAGGCTTTAATAAAAGGGCTTTCTCTCTTCTCATCTCTCACTCTTCTGTCTCTCCCAATCTAGCTCTCTGTCTCTTTCACTCCCTGTCTCCCTCCCCCTCCATCAAAGGTTATGGGGAGAAGGCAGGAGAATGGGGTTGAGAGGGATAGTAAATCAGTCATGATCAAATGGTGGAGCAGACTTAATGGGCCAAATGGCCTAATTATGTGCTTACGTGTGTGTGTGCACGCGCGCATGCGCCTCTCTCTCTCCCCTCTCCCCCTTCCCTCTCTTCCCTCTCTCCCTTCCCTCTCTCCCCTCTCCCCCTTCCCTCTCTCCCCTCTCCCCTTCCCTCTCTCCCCTCTCCCCCTTCCCTCTCTCCCCTCTCCCCCTTCCCTCTCTCCCCTCTCCCCCCTCTCCCCTCTCCCCTCCCCTCTCTCCCCTCCCCTCTCTCTCCCCTCCCCCGTCTCTCCCCCTCCCCTCCTCTCTCCCCTCTCCCTCTCTGCACCCCCCCCCCACACTCCTCGACCTAAGTGCCTTCAGCAGTTTGTATATTAAGACCATCACGCACAAAATGCTGGAGGAACTCGGCCATTAGGCTGCATCTGTAAAGGGAATAAACAGTCAATGTTTTGGGCTGAGGGCTTTCTACAGGACTAAAGGAAGGGGGCAGAAGCCTGGGTGAGAACGTAAGTGGGAGGGGAAGAAGGAAGGAGGGGTGGGAAAGAAATTACTATAAGTTAGAGAAATGTCCATGCCTTCAAGTTGGAGGCTGCCCGGATGGAATATGAGGTGTTGCTCCCCAGCCAATTGGGCTGTGCAGTGTTACTCATGCAAACATTGACTGTCTTCCCATCCATAGATGCTGCTGGACCTTTTGAATTACTCAGGCTCTTTGTGTGTGTTGCTCCAGACATCCAGTGTCTGCAAATCTCTATTGTTTATTTGGGCAGTTAGTATAGCTTGAAGGAGTCAGTTCTGGGGAAGTGCTTATCATACAATTGCACTTTCACATAACCGAGAGCATAATCATATAGAGCGTAAACAGGATGCTGGTTTATTTTGCAAACCATTTTGCATTCAGCTGCTTAGGCAGACTGCTAAAGTGGTTAAAGGCACTGGATAGTCAGCACACTTAGTGCTGTGTACACTTTGGGTTGCTGTGAAGTGAGGGTCATTCAGACTAATACACTGTAACACAGGAAAAGTGGTTGTTTAGTTTGGAAAGATAATCTCTGGTAATGAGTGGTTGTTCTGCCTTTGATGTTTCTAACTCACAAGAACTGTGGTTCCTCAGTACAGCAAAACCTCAGTTTCCCTCTGGTGAACTCTTAGCACTGCTGCAGCTAAATTAAAGCTCATACCATCCGGGACAAATCTGCAGACTTTTGCTAATTTGGATTTCTCTGGATTACGTAAAACTCGTTCAATATTATAAGTGTGTGTAGTTGGGAGGAACCAACAGTGAGGAGGGACTACATTGGACAGTTGAACAGGAAAAGACCCAGCTGCCCTTCGCACAACTGTACTGTTTTGTGCATCGTGCTATTTTCGGAAATCCTCCACCCTAAGCACTCAAAGTTAGTACATTTAATATCAAAGAACGTGTGTGTCACCATTTACTACCCTGAGATTCATTTTCTTGTGAGCATTTCTAGAACTACCATAGAATCAATGAAAAACTACACACAGAAACTAACAAACAACTAATGAAAAGAAACTGCAAGTTCAAGAAAAGAACAAGTAATAAATAACATCATCATCATCAATATGTTCCATATCTTATGACATAGGTGATCATGGTCTCATGACCATGATTGTTCTTGGCAAGTTTTTCCACAGAAGAAGTTTGCCATTGCCTTCTGGGCAGTGTCGATACAAGATGGATGACCCCAGCCATTATCAATATTCTTCAGAGCTTGTCTGATGTCAGTGGCCGCATAACCAGGACTTGTGATGTGCACCAGCTTCTCATATGACCATTCACCACCTGCTCCCATGGATTCAGCGGGGTGGGGGGAAGGGGGCAAAGCAGACGCTACACCTTGCCCTTGGGTGACCTGCAGGCTGGTGGAGCGAAAGAGCGCCCTACATCTCCTTTGGTAGAGATGCATCTCCACCCACCCATATTGAGAGCATGAGTTGCAGAGCCCTTGAAAGTGAGTCCATAGGTTGTGGAACTAGTTCAGTGTTGAGGTGAGTGAGAAGCCCGATGGTTGTAGGGTAATAATCGTTCCTGAACCTGTAGTGTGAGACCTAAAGCCCCTGTATCTTCTCTCTGATGGCAGCAATGAGAATAGAGCATGGCCTTGATGGTGGGGGTCCTTGATGTTGAGTGCTTCTTTCATCTGGCAGCTCTCCTTGTAGATGTGCTCAATGATTCCCTCCATCCATGGTGCATAGTAGCTGCAAGTGTCCTAGCTTCAAAATGCACTGACCTTACTCACCTGGTTGCGATGGTAGCATCTCTCAGACTCGGTATAAGGTCGGTGTATGGAACGTACAGGTTCTACATTCTGACTTGGAAATACTTCACCTGTGGAGTTTTCCCCCGGTGGTTCTTAATTCCAGTACTACAGTAGGTGAATTTTCAGTGGTCATGAGAGCTCGAGGAAGTTGAGACCCTTGGACACAGCTCAGCACATCGTAGAAACCACCCTCTCCTCTGTAGACTCTGTCTACACTTCTGGCTGCCTTAGTAAAGCTACTAGCCTAATCATAAACCCTCACCCTCCCTATTGGGCAGAAGATATTAAAGCCTGAAAACACATACCACTGGGCTCAAGGACAGCTTTACCCTGCTGACAGAAGCCCAGTTCCCTAGTTTGATGAAATGGACTCCTGACATCACAGTCTACCTTGTAATAGGCTTGCATTGTATTGTCTGCCTGCACTGCATGTTCTCCGTAACCGTAACAATTTTTTCTGCATTATTATTGTTTCACCTTGTTCTACCTCGATGCACTATGTAATAATTTAATCTGTATGAACAGTCTGCAAGGTGAGTTTTTACACTCTACCTGGGTACATGAGACAATGATAAGCCAATTACCATCTTTATCTTCTTGAGCACATTGGGTGTGGTCAATAAATGCTGTCGCTTACATATTCCCCCCCCCCCAAAAAAAATCATAAAGCCTCACTGACGTTAAGACCAGTTGATCAAAGGAAAGGCTAATGGCAGACTTGGAGTTCTTAATAAATATGTCCTTGTCTCTGCTTTCCATGCATATCAAATGTACTCATATAAAGAATGATTGATTTAAGAAGGTCTGCTGCAGAATGGAAATAACGTGAATTGTGTTTGGAGTCTGAATCAGCATGTTTTGATGGCCTCGAGAGATCATAGGCCATTTTGGCCATCAAGTCTGCTCAGTCATTTCATCATGGCTGATTTATTTTCCTTCACAACTCCATTCTCCTGAATTAGAATTAGAGTTTAAAAAATTTCTTATATCCATCTCCCAACATGAGAGATTAAAAGTCTTTGTTGCATCTCTGTTGCTACGTACAAGCAATTAGAAAGGGAAATGTGGGAGGATATTGCCCAAACACTAAGATGATATACATAATTGTTTTGTTACATGTACGCATAGCCAGTTACATTTATGTACAGTCAGATATGCAATCAGGTCAATGTGTATTGATAATTCTGATGGCCTGGTGAAAAAAGATGTCACAGTGTCTGTTGGTCCTGGCCTTAATGCTGTGGTACCGTTTGTCAGATCGAAGCAGCTGAAACAGTTTGTGGTTGGGGTGGCTGGAGTTTCTGATGATCCTCTGGGCCCTTTTTAAGCACCTCCTGCTGTAAATCTGTGGAATGTTCTGCCTCAGAAGGCAGTGGAGGCCAATTCTCTGGATGCTTTCAAGAAAGAGTTAGATAGATGCATTAGTGATAATTTTTCAAAACTCTTTAGGTTCTGGACTAGTTCCTGAGGATTGGAGGGTGACTAATGTAACCCCGCTTTTTAAAAAAGGAGGGAGAGAAAACCGGGGAATTATGGACCGGTTAGCTTAACATCGGTGGTGGGAAAAATGCTAGAGTCAGTTATCAAAGATGTGATAACAGCACATTTGGAAAGCGGTAAAATCATCGGACAAAGTCAGCATGGATTTGTGAAAGGAAAATCATGTCTGACGAATCTCATAGAATTTTTTGAGGATATAACTAGTCGAGTGGATAGGGGAGAACCAGTGGATGTGGTATATTTGGATGTTCAAAAGGCTTTTGACAAGGTCCCACACAGGAGATTAGTGTGCAAACTTAAAGCACACGGTATTGGGCGTAAGGTATTGATGTGGTTGGCAGACAGGAAGCAAAGAGTGGGAATAAACGGGACCTTTTCAGAATGGCAGGCAGTGACTAGTGGGGTACCGCAAGGTTCAGTGCTGGGACCCCAGTTGTTTACGATATATATTAATGACTTAAAGGAGGGAATTAAACGCAACATCTCCAAGTTTGCGGATGACACGAAGCTGGGCAGCAGTGTTAGCTGTGAGGAGAATGCTAAGAGGATGCAGGATGACTTGGATAGGTTAGGTGAGTGGGCAAATTCATGGCAGATGCAGTTTAATGTGGATAAATGTGAGGTTATCCACTTTGGTGGCAAGAACAGGAAAACAGATTATTATCTGAATGGTGGCCGATTAGGAAAAGGAGAGGTGCAACGAGACCTGGGTGTCATTATACACCAGTCATTGAAAGTGGGCATGCAGGTACAGCAGGCGGTGAAAAAGGCGAATGGTATGCTGGCATTCATAGCAAGAGGATACGAGTACAGGAGCATGGAGGTACTACTGCAGTTGTACAAGGCCTTGGTGAGACCACATCTGGAGTATTGTGTGCAGTTTTGGTCCCCTAATCTGAGGACAGACATTCTTGCCATAGAGGGAGTACAAAGAAGGTTCACCAGGTTGATTCCTGGGATGGCAGGACTTTCATATCATGAAAGACTGGATCAACTAGGCTTATACTCATTGGAATTTAGAAGATTGAGGGGGGATCTTATTGAAATGTATAAAATCCTAAAGGGATTGGACAGGCTAGATGCAGGAAGATTATTCCCGACGTTGGGAAGTCCAGAACGAGGGGTCACAGTTTGAGGATAAAGGTGAAGCCTTTTAGGACCGAGATTAGGAAAAACTTCTTCACACAGAGAGTGGTGAATCTGCGGAATTCTCTGCCACAGGAAACAGTTGAGGCCAGTTCATTGGCTATATTTAAGAGGGAGTTAGATATGGCCCTTGTGGCTAAAGGGATCAGAGGGTACAGAGGGAAAGCTGGTACAGGGTTCTGAGTTGGATGATCATCTATGATCATACTGAATGGCAGTGCAGGCTCGAAGGGCCGAATGGCCTACTCCTGCACTATTTTCTATGTTTCTATATAGAGCTCTTAAGCAGAGTCAAGGGATATGGGGGAGAAGGCAGGAACCGGGTACTGATTGTGGATGATCAGCCATGATCACAGTGAATGGCGGTGCTGGCTCAAAGGGCCGAATGGCCTATTCCTGCATCTATTTTCTATTGTCTATAAATGTCCTGAATAGTGGGAAGTTCACATCCACAGACGCGCTGGGCCATCTGCACCACTCTCTGCAGTGCCCTGTGTTTGAGGGTAGTACAGTTCCTGTACCAAGCAGTGACATAGCCAGTCAGGATGCTTTCAGTGGTGCCCCTGTAGAAAGTCCTGAGAGTCTGGGAACTCATGCCAAACTATTTCAGCCATCTGAAGTGAAAAAGGCACTATTGTGTTCTCCCCATAACTTTTGACACCGTTATTAATCAAGAACCTATCAACCTCCACTCTAAATATGCCCAGTGACTTGGGCCTCCACAATGAATTCCACAAATTCACCCACCCTCTGGCTAAAGAAATTCTTCATCTCTGTCTGAAGAGTTATCCTTCAATTGAGGTTGTGCCCTCTGGTCCTAGACTCCTCCATTATAGGAAACATCCTCTCTGCTCCACTCTATCCAGGTCATTCAATATTCGATAGGTTTCAATGAGATTTCCCCCTCATTCTTCTAAACTACAACAAGTACAGACCCAGAACATTCAAACATTCCTATGCAGTAACTCTTTTATTCCAAGGACATGAGAGACTGCAGATGACGGAATCTGGAGCAACACACAAAATGTTGGGTCAGGCAGCATTTGCGAGGGGAAATGGACAGTCAACCTTTCAAGATCCTTTGTCTGTACTGAAAGATAGTGGTTATAGCCAGTCTAGAGGTGGAGGGAAGGGATGGGGTGCAGCTACAGCTGGCAGACCATAGGTAGATCCAGGTGAAGGGGGGTTTGTGGATAGTTTCAGAAGCTGGGAGGTGAGAGGTGGACTCAATGAGGAGTTGCTACTGAAACAATCTAACAGGAGAGGAAGGTGGAGCAAGGAACCAATTAAGGGAGGTAGGGAGGAATTTGTGGATGATGTTGTGGGAGGGGGAATGAGACATGGTGATGGGGTCCGGGTGGATCAGGAAGATAGAGAAGGAGGAACAGTTACTAAGCGTTGGAGAATTTAGTGTTCATGCTATTAGCTTGAGTGGATATGGCCTGCACTGCCACATCTGTAAGGCTGTGGAAGTTGATATAGAGCATTGAACGCAGCACAGTACAGGCCCTCTGGCCCACAGTGTTGTTCCAACCCTGTAACCTACTCCAAGATCAATCTAACCCTTCCCTCCCGCTTATCCCACCATTTTTCTATCATCCATGTGCCGATCTAAGAGTTTCTTAAATGTTCCTAATGTATCTGTCTCTACCACCATCCCTATCTCTGACATCCCCTATACTTTCCTCCAATCACCTTAAAATTATGCCCTCTTGTACAAGCCATTTCTACCCTGGGAAAAAGGCATTTGCTGCACACTCTATTTGTGCATGTTCAAATCTCTGTCACGTCACCTGTCATCCTCATTCGCTCCAGTACCTAAACTTCAGATCGTGTGGATTATCAGGAATTCAGGAGTTTCAGAGACTTGGCTTGTTTTACCTGGATACTAATGGATTGCCTAGTATATGGGGGGAAATTAAGAACTATAGTAAAGCCAGATTAAATCACACAAAGGTTTATACTAGAAGTACTATTCTGATAAATCTGTGGTAGCTTTTTTGATTTTTGGAATTGTGCATAAATGGTTATAAATAAATGAAAGTCAAAAATACTTGTTCATGCTTGGAACAGATGAAGGTGTTCCACTGGACACAGTAATTCATTCCTGCCATTATGGTCAATATCTAACTCTTGTCACTGCCATGCTGTCTAGATAATGGCCGTGTAGGTGGTGCTGTGGCATTTTCCTAACACTTCTTCCCCTCAGGAGGAGCAGAGTAGCTGTTATGGAAACTGCCACCCCCAAGTTGCATAATATCCCATACAAATTTCCGTCATTATTGCAAAATCAACATTCACTCCATGGGAACGTTAACAACAAGAACTGCTGTGGTTTCTGAAGACTCCCAGATTAAGTGAGTTGCTAAGTTGAAGTTGGATAAGATGTTGGTGAAGCCTAATTTGGAGTGTAGTTCTGGCCACCTACCTACAGGAAAGACGACAATAAGATTGAAACTATGCAGAGAAAACTTCACCATAAGATATAAGAGCAAATTAGGCCATTCAGCCCATTGGGTCTGCTCCGCTATTTCATCATAGCTGATCTATTTCCCTCTCAACCCTACCTTCTCCCTGTAACCTTTCATGGCCTGGCTCATCAAGAACCTATGAATCTGGGCCTTAAATACACCCAGTGTCCTGGCTAAAGTTTGCAAGGCCTTTACCAGGGCTTGGGGATCTGAGTTATATAGGGAAAGGTTGAGTAGGTTAAGACTTTATTCTCTAGAGCGTAGAAGATTAAGGGGAGATTTGATAGAGGTATACAAAATTATGAGGGGTATAGATAGCGTAAATGCAAGCAGGCTTTTTCCACTGAGGCTAGAAATCGAGGTCATGGATTCTTTTTCGAGTGTTGTACGAGCTGCCAGTGGAAGTGGTAGATGTGGGTTCAGTTCAAAGTAAAAATTTATTATCACAGTACATACGTGTCGCTACATACAACCCTGAGATTCTTTTTTTCTGCGGGCATACTGAGCAAATCTATAGAACGGTAACTGTAAACTGTAAACAAACTATGCAAATGCAGATGTAAATAAATAGCAATACGTAACAAGCATGTAAAACAATATAACAAGAGTCCTTAAGTGTGTAGTTAGCCCCTTTTATTCAAGATTTGATGGTTGAGGGGGTAGTAACTGTATTTGAACCTGGTAGTGCGAATCCTGAGGCACCTGTACCTTCTACCTGATGGTAGCGGTGAGAAAAGAGCATGGCCTGGGTGGTGAGGATCTTTGATGATGGATGTTGCTTTTCTATAGCAATGTTTCATGTAGATATGCTCAATGGTTGGGAGGGTTTTACCTGTGATGTACTGGCCCAAATCTACTACCTTTTGTGGGATTTTCCACTCAAAGGCATTGGTGTTCCCATACCAAACCGTAATGCAGCCAGTCAGCACACCTTCCGCCACACATCTATATAGGTTTGCCATGGTTTTCGATGACATGCCAAACTTCTGCATACTCTTGAGGAGGTAGAGATGCTGTTGTGCTTTCTTCGCAATAATATTTACATGATGGGTCCAGGATAGGTCCTCTGAGATAGTGACACCCAGGAATTTAAAGTTAGTGACCCTCTCCACCTTTGATTGGCTGGCTGGTGGCGTAGTGGCATCAGTGCCGGACTTCGGAGCGAAGGCTGCCGAGTTCAAACCCACCCGGCTGCCCAGGCACGCTTTCCATCCGTGCTGGGTTGAGCGCCGAGCTAGCAACTCAACCTCATAAAAAAGAAATTGCCTGCTACAGAAACATCAACAGTGAGAAGTTGATGGCCTCTGCTCTCTCGTGAGTTTAAAAGGTAATTTCCTTTTTTTTTTTACACCTCTGATCCTCCAATGATTACTGGCTTATGGATCTCTGTTTTCCTTCTCCTGAAGTCTACAGTCCGTTCCTTGGTCTTATTGACATCGAGTGAGAGGTTGTTGTTATAACACCAGCAACACACATCAAAGTTGCTGGTGAACGCAGCAGGCCAGGCAGCATCTCTAGGAAGAGATGCAGTCGACGTTTCAGGCCGAGACCCTTCGTCAGGATTAACTGAAGGAAGATAACACCACTCAGCCAAGTTTTCAGTCTCCCTCCTGTATGCTGATTCATCACCCTCTTTGATACAGCCCACAACAGTGGTGTTATCAGCAAACTTGTATATGGTTTTGGAGCTGTACTTAGCCAAACAGTCATAGATGTAAAGCAAGTAGAGCAGGGGGCTAAGTACACCTCCCTGCGGTGCTCCTGTGTTGATGGAGATGTTTTTTGTCAATCTGAAATGAGGAAATCCAGGATTCAATTGTCCAAGGGGGTATTGAGGCCCAGATCTTGGAGTTTACCGATTAGTTTTGAGGGGATGATGGTATTAAATGCTGAGCTGTAATCGATAAAGGACATCCTGATGTGTGTACCTTTGCTGAGCAGATGTTCCAAGGTTGTGTAAAGAGCCAATGAGATAGCATTTGCTGCAGACCTGGTGTTCTATGGCAGATTGGAGTGGATCCAAGTTGACACTCAGACAGGAGCTGATATACTTCAACACCAGCCTCTCAAAACACTTTTATCACTGTGGATGCAAGTGCCCCTGGGCAATAGGCGTTTGGGCAGGTTACCATGCTTCTTGGGCACTGGTATGATTGAAGCCCACTTGAAGCAAGTGGGTATCACACTGCCGGAGCGAGAGGTTGAAGATGACTGTGAATGCACTGGCCAGTTGGTCAGCACAGGTCTTCAGTACTCAACCAGGTACTCCATCTGGACCAGATGCTTTCCTTGGATTCACTCTCTTGAAGGCAGTCTGCATGTCATCTGCAGATACTGAGACCAAAATATCATCGGGGGGCATGGGGGTGCATGATGGTTCAGCCCTGTTCTCATGGTCAAAGTGAATATAGAAGGCATTCAGCTCATCTGGAAGTGAAGCTCTGCTGCTTTAGCTTTAGCTTTGTGGCAGGTTGTGGCATTCAAACCCTGCCACAGCTGTCGAGCATCCCTTGTTGATTCCAGTCTAGTCTGGAATCTCCACTTTGTCCCAGAGATTGCTTTCGGGAGATCATACCTGGCTTCATTGGCTGTTCAGATATCTGAAGGAAGAGGGAAAGAAGCTGTTCCTAATGTCTTTGGGAACTGGGCAACTGGAGGAAACCCATGCGTTCTTGGGGAGAATGTACAAACCCCTTAAAGAGGACGCCGGAAATGAACTCCAAAATCCACCTTCCGAAGCTGTAGCAGTATCTCGTTAACCACCACACTACCGTGACATCTTGGTCAACATGGACCCATTGAGCTGAAGGGCCTATTCCCCTGTTTCCTTGCAGAGGGACTTTGTGCTTCTGGCTCTCTGTAACCACTGTGTTAATGTAAATGGTGGTGAGGGTTGGGACGTGAAACAATTAGCCGGCCCTTCCCAGGCTCTTTTTCTTCTACCTTGCAAATGTCTCCCCTGTCTGGAGTGTGTTGGTTTTGCTGTTTCCACTCATCACTGGCGTTTTTGTCCAGCTGTTGGAAGTGCTTTGAAGTTGTGGGTGGAGTTATTTCTAGATGTTCTGTTCTGACTGAGAAGTTGTTTCATTTTTCGTCAGTTGTTACACAAATGAAATTTGTTTGTGAGCCATCCTGGGTGTATTCTACCCAGCACAGAGTAGCCCATTGGGCCTGATAGCCCAATTCTGCTCCTATGTGTTACCAGCATGTGCAGCATAAACTGTTCACCCCATAAAATGACTGAAGGTTAAAGTAACGGCAAGTTTAAAGTAACGGCTCCCTTTTATTTATTGGAGAGGGTGGAGGTTGAGGATGGCAGAGGAGGAGTGAAGGTGATAGAAGAAAGAGAAATGTTAATTAAGAAGCAGCTCAGAGTGATTTCCTAAAATGGGTGATTACTGACTTGTGCTTTGCCACAGAGAGTTTGAGTGCAGCCTACAGGACTGAACTGGTTCCATACTGTAATGGGTGAGTTCTTCAGTAACGTTTTAGTGCCGCCCTTGCTGAGGTGGCAGTTTCAACTGCACCCGTGAGTCTTTCTGACGACAAATTTGCCTTCATGGCTTCCACAGAAGAAAAACTCATCTTCACATGGCTCCTTTAATCAGTTTCAGGGTTATTATCACTGAGAAATGTCATGAAGTTTGCTTTGCAGCAGTAGTACAGTGCAATACATAGAAAATAACTCGGTTACAATCAGAAATATATATTTAAAAAGTTAGTAGCATGGAAAGAGAGCACAGCAGTGAGGTGGTGTTCATGGACTGTACAAACATCTGATTTAGATTATGAGAACACTCAGTCCTCGTTTATTGTCGTTTAGAATGACA
The DNA here is from genome assembly GCF_963921235.1 of Mobula hypostoma. Classification (NCBI taxonomy): domain Eukaryota; kingdom Metazoa; phylum Chordata; class Chondrichthyes; order Myliobatiformes; family Myliobatidae; genus Mobula; species Mobula hypostoma. The sequence goes on along the minus strand of NC_086101.1, from coordinate 188,350,620 downwards.
TCACAGAAAAACAGGACAAACCAAAGACTAACACTGACAGAACCACATAATTATAACGTATAGTTACAGCAGTGCAAAGCAATACCATAATTTGTTAAAGAACAGACCATGGGCACGGTAAAAAAAAGTCTCAAGTCCCGATCGACTCCCGAGTCCCTGATAGCAGGTGGCAAAAGGAGAAACTCTCTGCCATAAACCTCCAGGCACCAACGACTGCCGATGCATTGGAAGCAGCCGACCACAGCCGACACTGAGTCCGTCCATCTGAAAACTTTGAGCCTCCGACCAGCCTCTCCGATACAGCCTCCCGAGCGCCATCCTCTGCCGAGCGCTTTCGACCTCGCCCCAGCCGCCGAAACAAGCAAAGCCGAGGATTCAGGGCCTTCTGCTCTGGAGATTCCGGATCACACAGTAACAGCGACAGCAAAGTGGGCATTTCAGAAGTTTCTCCAGATGTTCCTCCATTCTCTCACGTCTGTCTCCATCAAATCAGAATTGTGCACGGCACCCTACTTGACAGATTACAGATATCATTCACCGGAGAGGCCGCACACGCCGCGTTGCGCTGCCATCTTCTCCTCCTCCTCCTCCTGATGGTGGAGGGGAAGAAGCTGTCCCTAAAACATTGAGTGTGTGTCTTCAGGCTCTTGCACCTCCTTAATGGTAGCAATGAGAAGAGGGCATGTCCTGGGTGATGGAGGTACTTAATGATAGATGCCTTCGCCTTTTGGAGATATCCTCAGTGCTGGGGAGGCCAGTACCCATGATGGAACTGGCTGAGTCTGCAGCTCTTTCCGATCTTGTGTCGTGGACCTTCCATATCAGATGATGATGCAACCAGTTATCTCTTACTGAAAGCTGCATCAGCCCTTGCAAACATTCATATCAGAGAGCTCTTGGTTCCCCATTTAATCCTTCATTTCTGGACAAAAGTGACCCGTGCCTTTCAGTGACTCAGTGAAACTCAGCCAAAGTGAGCTTCAAACTGGTCTGCGCTCATAACATGTAACGAGGTTTCCATTGCAGTTGTTAATGAACCACAGTCATTACAGGTTGTCGGTATGTGAGCCTTTCTGCAGGAACAAGAACAAGAAAATGTTATTGCACACACCCTTTCCTGTTGATTTCTTTTTGTAAAATGGTTTCGAGCTTTATTTTGTCGAGTGGGTTATTCTTTGACATTTCATTGTCTCAACCGTAGGGTTTATTATTTGTGGATTGTGTGGGTGTTGGAGGACCTGTGGCTGTTGGAGCACGCTGCCATGGTTACACTATGCCTTATAATTCTGTTGTGGTTTTGGGAAAGGAGTGTACAAAATCATTAGGGGCACAAAGTTACACACACAAAATGCTGGAGGAACTCAGCAGGCCAGACAGCATCTACAGAAAAGAGTACGGTCGATGTTTCAGGCCAAGACCCTTCAGCAGGACTGGAGAGAAAAAAGGAAGAGGAGTAAAGTTAAAAGGTGGGGGGATGGGAAGGGAGGGAGAAGCACAAGTTCATAGGTGAAACTGGGAGGGGGAGGGGTGAAGTAAAGAGCTGGGAAGTTGGTTGGTGAAAAAGATATAGGGCTGGAGAAGGGGGAATCTAATTGGAGAGGACAGACAGCCGTGGAAGAAAGAAAGGTGGGGGGGAAGCACCAGGGGGAGCCAATGGGCAGGCAAGAAGATATGGTGAGAGAGGGAGAAGGGGATGGGGGGGCGCATTACTGGAAGTTTGAGAAAGCGATGTTCACACCATCAGGTTGGAGGCTACCCAGACAGAATATAAGGTGTTGCTCTTCCAGTCTCAGTGTGGCCTCATTGCGACAGTAGAGGAGGCCATGGATGGACATGTTGGAATGGGAAGTGGGACTAAAATGGGTGGCCACTGGGAGGTCCTAGTTTTTCTGGCGGATGGCAAAACAGTTATCCATACTACGTCGGGTCTCACTGATATAGAGTTGGTAATTGTGCACAATCTTTTTGCAGGATTCGGGAACGTGAAGTAGAAGGCATAAGTTTAAGGTGGGGGGGGAAGAGATTTAACAGGAACCTGAGAGGCAACTTTTCCACCCAAATGGTGGTCAGTACAATGGATTCCTGTTAATTGGGCCATCAGTGAATCAGGGCAGCCTCTTATTTTGGATGACTCTTAAAGAACAAAATCTAATCAAGAAAATAGCCTTCCCCACTCATTTCCCTCTTGGCACTTATCTCTGCAAGCACCAGAAACGCTAGCCTGCTCCCTTAATTCAATTTAGGGCCCCAAACAGTCCTTCCTGGTGAGACAACACTTCACCTGCGAAATAGTTTGGGTCGTCTACTGTATCAGGTGCTCCTGATGTGGCCTCCTCTGCATCGGTGAGATCTGATGTAAATTGGGAGGCCACTTTGTCGAGCATCTCCACTTCACCTGCCATAAGCAGAATTTCCTTGTGTCCAACCATTTAAAATTCTACCCCCATTCCTGTTGCAACTTGTTGGTCCATGGCCTCCTCTTTGCCACGATGAAGTCATTCTCAAGGTGGAGAAGGAATACTTCACAGTCTGTCTAGGTAGCCTCCAACCTGATGGCATAAGCATTGATTTCTCCTTCTGGAAATTTTTTCTGTCCCCCTTCCCTCTTCTACTATTCCAGACTCTGACCTCTTAGCTCTTCTCCTTACCTGCCTATCACTTTCCCCGGTGCCCTTCCTTCTTCACTTTCTCCCACGGTCCACTCTCCTCTCTTATCAGATTCCTTCTTCTTCAGCTCTTTATCTTTCCCACCTACCTGGCTTCACCTATCATCTAGCTAGTCCCCCTTCCCCTCACCGCCACCTGGCATCTTCCCCCTTCCTTTCCAGTCCTGAAAAAGGCCTCAGCCCAAAATGTCAACTGTTTATTCATTTCCATAGATGCTGAATTCCTCTAGCATTTTGCATGTGTTGCCCCGAATTCCCCTTTGTTTATTTGGGACAACATGCCTTTTAATTGGGACAGGAGACTGTTGTCGAACAGTTTCTAATTCATGATAGTCGCATGCCCTTGTGTGGCCGTTAGTTAGATTAGATTAGATTATGAGGACACTCAGTCCTCGTTTATTGTCATTTAGAAATGCATGTATTAAAAAATGATACAATGTTTTTATACCATGCTTTGAGCAATCGGCTTTCAAATAGCATCAGTTGCATGCGCTTGTGTTAAGTTATCCACATGGGCCAACGAACACCGATTCAAGAAGCATTGACCTTTGATGATGTTGTACCAGAACACTTATTGTTGGATTACGACACTACTTCATGTAGGAAGGCAATGAAGGAGTCCATTGTCTGCACCACGTATCTGTGTAGATTTTGTTCTTTATTTTTATTTTGACTTTAAATGACAGATCTGAGCTTGAGCTAATGACTACACAGGATGCCAGGAAATTTATTGTTGGATTATGACACTACATCATGCAGGAAGGCAATGAAAGCAGTCCATTATTTGCACCAGGCACTGTTCCATCTCAGCTGAGTGTGCTTGGCTGTGCAATAACTGAAATGCTCCTATGCACATAGCCTTTGTTGCCACACAGCTGGAATTGTCTTTTATATAATAATATAATTTTGAAATTATGAAATATTAATTGTGAAATACCTGTAATTAATTGTTAATGAATATAATCCATAAATTTTCTAAATAATAAGCATACCACAGCCTTTACTTTGAAATATTTTAGAGCTTCAATGTATTTACATCGTCAGTGTTTCAAGTTACACTTACAAACTGTACCAATAAACACAGAATGGACCTTGGTAGCTCAATGTTAATAAACCGTGGCCCGCTGAACGTTGACGCTATCTGAGTTAAAAAGTGTAAGAAATATGAAAGAGTTTTCTTGTACTTTATTTCATTATACCCTTCAATCAGCAAAATCGAAAGTATGTGATTTTTCAATTTTCATTCTAAATATTCATAGTATGCATATTACAAAACAAATTAAAGTGCCGCGCAGTTTTTAGGCTGTGGAAAAGGATTTCTTTCTCAGAGCAATGTTTGGTCTACGCAGCTGTAAAAACAATTAGAGGGAACTTTGGAACCAGGTGTCTGCACTAATTTTGTTCATTTACAGTCAATCAAAGAACATGGCGGATGAATTCCTCTGTCAATAACTACTATGAACTAATACTCCATTTTATAGTTCTGTACTAGTTTTGGTAGTGTTCGAATTTGTTCTGTATTTCATTTAAAAACATAATCTGTTACTTAGTTAAATGCTGGTTTGTATTTTTTAATACCTTTTCGACTGTTTCCATGAAACTGATTAATTGGGGCAGCAACTTAATTGGGCCAAAATGTGCTGGTCCCAATGTGTCCTGATTAAGCGGACTTCATGGTAGAGTATATGGAAAGAGCTGCCAGAGGAAGTGGTCGAGTCAGGTACATTAACAACATTTAAAAGATACTTGGACAGGTATGTGAATTGGGGGGGGGGGGCATACGCCAAATGTGGGTAAATGGGACTAGAGGAGAACTTTGGTCAGTATAGACCAGTTGGGCTGAAGATCCTGTGTCACTCAAGTAGGGAAGAATTTTCTTCTAGATTTTATTAGAAATTGTAGGTTTCATTTGGATGTAGTGTGAGTTTTAAGCAGTGTCACATGTACATTGAAACAGAGTGAAATGTGTCATTTGTGTCAATGACCAACACAGTCCGAGCCCACAAGTGTCACTCTACTTCCAGTGTCAATGTACATGCTCACAACTGACTAACCCTAACCGTATGACTTTGGAATGTGGGAGGAAAGCTGAGCGTTCATGAATTCACAGGGAGAATGTATGAACTCCTTATGGACAGCAGTGGGAACTGAACCCTGATCGATGATATTGTGACGCATTATGCTAACCACTAGACTACCATGCCACTCCAAACAGATGCCTTTTGATTTAGTGAGGATGGGTGACCCTACCAAGAGCCTTCAGCGAACATAGCTCTTCATGTCATTGAGGCACACAAGCCTCCATACCCTACGACAAGGTGGTGGTCCTCCTGGAGGATAGTAAGTGTCACATCCCATTAATTAATTTATTTATTGAGATACAACATGGAGTAGCCTTTCCTGCCCTTTGAGCCACACTGCCCAGCAGCCCTCGATTTAATCCATGGGACAATTTACAGTGACCAAATAACCTACCAATTGGTATGAGCTTGGACTGTGGGAGGAAACCGGATCTCCAGGAAGAAACCAATGCAGTCATGGGGAGAGCGAACAAACTCCTTTCACACAGTGGTGGGATACACTGGGGTCAGAAAGGGCAAAATCCAGCAATTGGGCTGCAGTGATGGCGTGCATGGATTCTTCTGGAAGGCCAAGGCTTTCAGCCCAAGGATCTGCTTTGCTGAAGCCCAAAAGCAGCAGGAAAGGTTAGGAGCACTGAGGTAATCAGCAGCCCCAGGGACAAAAAAACAGGGCTATTCTCTCCTTATTACTAACATTAGGGGAGCAGAGAAGGTTATTGGGGTCTCCCTACCTTCTGTCCAAGACCTCTTTCAGAGTCGATGCCTCCAGAAGACACGGTACATCATTAAAGACCCCTCACACCCTCTCCATGAACTGTTGGTTCTTCTGCCATCAGGCAAACGTTACAGGAGCATCAAAACTAAAACCACAAGGCTACTAAACAGCTTCCTCCCACAGGCAGTCAGACTGCTAAATAGCTGCTCCACCTGACTCTGCTTTGGACACTTTTACCTTGCACTGGACACTCATAACTTGATTTTAACTGACATGTGGCTGTTGTGTTTTACTATTTATTGTTATGTTTATTATTTAGTGTTGCATTTTGTTATATTATGATTGCATTGCTGCTGGGAAACGCTGTCTCATTCTGCCCTGCAGAGCTGATGTACGGTTAGAATGACAAAAAAGTTTTTTGAATCTTGAATCTTGAATCATTGGGGAGGAGATACTGAAGGTGCAACACTCAACATTTCAAAAAGTATTTTCCCCGCCACCATCCAATTCCTGAACATGTCTCTGAACACTACCTTATTATTTATTTTTATTGCACGATTTGTTTTTGGAATTTACTGTCAGCCTTGTACCTCTGTAGTCTTGAGTTGAATTGTGTTTGTTTTTATTTTCCAGAAAGGGACTACAGTAGCCTCTGTGAGAAGCAGCCAATTGGCAGGCACCTATTCCGGCAGTTCTGTGAGTCACGACCCGATTTGAAGAGATGCATCGAGTTCCTGGATGCAGTGGTAAGGCTTTAATCTTAACCAGCATTTCAATCCAAGATAAAAGGCTATGACTTGCCTACTTCACTTCCCCCTTCTGATCGTGGCTTGATCGGTAATAGTTGTCAATAATTATTTACAGTATGGTTTCAATGAGTGAATCGAAACCAGCTCCTGAAATGATGCAGGGACAATCCAACAGCTGGAGACTGGATGTCACAGTGAATCAGAATTAGCTCCATTATCACTGACAGGTGTTGTGAAACTTCAAAGTTTCAGGCTGAGATCCTTCATCAGGCCCAAAACATTGACTCTTTATTCCTTTCCATAACTATTGCCAGACCTGCTGGGTTCCTCCAGCATGTTGTGTGCATTACTCTGAATTTCCAGCATCATCTGCAGAATCTTTTGTGATGTGATGCCTGTTGTTTTTTGGCAGCCATACAGTGCAATATAATTTGTTACGTACCCCGTAGCTGGGTCGCCAAACCAGCAGAAATGGATCACTCAGTTGGAGTCTGGATTACTAGAACTAAGAAAGTTTTATTAGAGAAACAAGCAACACAGTACTCTAATCAAAAGGATAATGAATGCAACAGTTCAGCAATGATAAACAGACATGTACACAGAATTCAGATAACAGGATCAATCAAGCTCTATCATTGTCTAGGGGCAAATGACCAGTTTCAAAGTGACACAAAGTTCAGTTCAGTTCGCAGTAATCGCTGCCGTGGGAGATGGACAGTGTGGGGGAAGGAGAGAGAGAGCAAAAACGAATGAATATTCAACACAGCTTCCACACAGACCTTCGCAGTCAGCTGTCGGGCGAGTCCTTTGTGATGTCATCTGAGGTCACCGACCGTGACCCCTCCGTTTCCAGATACGATCGTTTCCCTGCGCTGAACCGGGCACCCAGGCAAGGGTGGACACACACCAGGTTCCCGCCGATCGTGCCTTTCCACCCTGTGCGTTTATGGCCCGGTACTTCCCACCGACTTGTGAGAGACGCACCGCTTCCAGGGTCTTGTTACCTTGGGTGTCGTGTGTGTGTTGCCTTAGCAAACCTGTCCCTTTTTATCCCCCTGCTGGGGTATCGCCTGTCCATCACTTCAAACAGTTCAGGGATCAAAGGGGGAGCCGCTCTTGACAGCTCTCCTTCTGTTACTCTCTCTCCCGTCCCTTCATTACACATCTCCAAATGCTGCTCCATTGTTTTCCTTATCTCTCTCTCTCCTGAAGACAGGTGGCAGACCAACTGCTGATCACACAGGACAGCTAACATCTTAATCTATGTGTATTCTTGTCACAAATTGAAAACAATAATTTACAAAAAGAAGTATAAAAAAAGAAAAAAAGTAGGTGAATAAGTAATTGAAAAAGAGCAAAATAATAAATGAGGAGGTATTTATTATTCATGGACCATTCCGAAATCTTCTAGTGAATGAACGAAACTGTTCCTAAAGTGAGTGGGTGTGAGTGTGTTTCTGTCTGTCTGCTGGCTTCTGTACCTCCATTCTGATGGTAGTAATGACAAGAGGTCATGTCCTGGAGGGTGATGGTCCTTATTGATGGATGCCTTGAGGCATCACCTTTTGGAAATGTCCTCGATGGTGGGGAGCCGGCTGATTTTGCAGCCCTCTGCAGCTTTTTCCAACCTAGTGCATCACAGCCTCCATACCAGATGGTGATGTAACCAGTCAGAATACTTCCACTACTTCTGTAGATGTTTGTTGGTCTTTGGCAACATTCCAAGTCTCCTCAAAATCCAAATGAAATATAGACAATGCATCAGTATGGTGGGTCCAGGAGAGATCTTCAGAGATGTTGACACCAGGAACTTGATGCTGCTCACATTTTCCACTGCTGATCCCTCAATGAGGACTGGTGCCTGTTCCCTCGACTTCCCCTTCCTGAAGTCCACAATCAGTTCCTTAGTCATGGAGCTCCCAAGACATGATTTCAGTCCTTTCAGCTGAGACAATACTTCACCTGTTGGGGTTGCCTACTGTATCCAGTGCTCTCAATGCGGCCTCCTGTACACTGGTGAGACCTGACGTAAATTGGGAGACCACTTTTTGGGCGCCCCTGCTCCATCCGCCAAAAGTGGAATTTCCCGGTGGCCAACTATTTTAATTCCTATCCCCATTCCTGCTCTGACATGTTGGTCCATGGCCTCCCCTTTTATCATGATGAGGTCACCCTCCGGTTGGAGGGGCAACACTTTATATTTCATCTGGGTGACCTCCAAACTCATGATGTGAATATTGATCTCTGCTTCCAATCATCTTTTCCCCTCTTCCTTCCATCTTCTTCTATTCCCCCTCTGGCCTCTTACCTCTTCTCCTCACCTGCCTATTACTTCCCCACCCCCTCCAGTGCCTCTTCTTCTTCCCTTTCTCCCATAGTCCACTCTCCTCTCCTTTCAGATTCCTTCTTCTCCAGCCCTTCATCTTTCTCGCCCACCTGGCTTCACCTATTACCTTCTAATTTCTCCCCCCACCTGGCGTCTTATTTATTCTGGCGCCTTCCCCCTTCCTTTTCAGTCCTGAAGAAGGGTCTTGGCCTGAGATATCGACTGTTCATTCATTTCCATAGATGCTGCATGACCTGTTGAAGTTCGTCCAGCATTGTGTGTGTGTGTGTGTGTGTGGATTTCCAGCAACTGCGGAATCTCATGTGTTTATGGGTTCAATCCTGACCTGAGGCAAGGGTCAACCTCATTTACATATATTTACATGTGTTAGGAATTTGTGCTGGTTGGAGCACGGCTTGCAACAAAAAAACAATATTCGACAATTATACAGAATAAAGAATTATATAAAAATAAAGTTAGAAGTACAGATATGGAATACGATAACGTCAAATATGGGTGCCACAGTAGCGCAGCAGACAGCACAACATAGTTACAGTTTGGAGCCTTCTGTCGTCCAGAGTTCAATTCTCGTGCAATCTGTGATCCACTTGAGTTTCCTCGTACCAATTGGTAGGTAAATTGGTCATTGTAAATTGCCCTGTGATTAGGTTAGTGTTAAATAGATAGGTTGCTGGATAGTTTGGCTCGTTGGGCCGGAAGAACCAAATTTAAAAAATTTTTTTTTAAACTCCCAAGATTTATTAACAATGTAAGTAGCATTATCAAAATTGATTTGAAGTGTTTACAGTAGAGTGTAGTGATGGGGGTGGGGGGCTAACTGGTTGATCAGATTAACTGTCTGGGGAAAGAAACTTTTAAGCTGGCGTGAAGTTTTTGTTTTAATAGCATATAGCCCCTTGCAGAAGGGAGCTTTTGGAAAAGATAATTCGCTGGGTGGGTAGTGAACGCAAAAATTTCAAAGTTCAAAATAACTTTATTATCTAAGTACATATATGTCACTGTACCATTCCCTGAGATGCATCTTCTTGTAGGCATTCATATCAAACAGTGGAGTGGACATGATGGGCCAAGTGGTCTTCTTTGAAATTTATTTTTTATTGAAGTTCATCATCAAACAAACATTTCCATAAGATGTATTTCAGATATTGTACATATATATCATATCATCATATTTGCCACAAATCTCCACATAATATTTATCTGAGGTATACACCTATAGAAAAGACAGGAAAGAAAGAACAAGCAAAAGGAGAAAAATATGTACAAGTAGGAAGTGATCTTTTTTTTACAACATATTCATTGATTTGTGAAAATAAAATCAGGCCTATGAGGTGTTATGTAGTTGAACCATTTTTTCCAGTATGAATCAAATTGTTCCAACTTATGATTAACAGATGCTGTTATCTTCTCCATTTTGTAAATGTCCATTGTAATTTCCATCCACGCGTTTAAAGTTGGGCTCTCCTGTGATAACCATTTCCTGGTAAGTCTTTTTACCAGCCACCAGCAGTATATTCCATAGAAACCATAGAAACTACAGCACAGAAACAGGCCTTTTGGCCTTTCTTGGCTGTGCCAAACCATTTTCTGCGTAGTCCCACTGACCTGCACACGGACCATATCCCTCCATACACCTCCCATCCATGTATCTGTCCAATTTATTCTTAAATGTTAAAAAAGAACCCGCATTTACCACCTCGTCTGGCAGCTCATTCCATACTCCCACCACTCTCTGTGTGAAGAAGCCCCCCCAATGTTCCCTTTAAACTTTTCCCCCCTCACCCTAAACCCATGTCCTCTGGTTTTTTTTCTCCCCTTGCCTCAGTGGAAAAAGCCTGCTTGCATTCACTCTATCTATACCCATCATAATTTTATATACCTCTATCAAATCTCCCCTCATTCTTCTACGCTCCAAGGAATAAAGTCCCAACCTATTCAACCTTTCTCTGTAACTGAGTTTCTCAAGTCCCGGCAACATCCTTGTAAACCTTCTCTGCACTCTTTCAACCTTATTTATATCCTTCCTGTAATTTGGTGACCAAAACTGAACACAATACTCTAGATTCGGCCTCACCAATGCCTTATACAACCTCATCATAACATTCCAGCTCTTATACTCAATACTTTGATTAATAAAGGCCAATGTACCAAAAGCTCTCTTTACGACCCTATCTACCTGTGACGCCACTTTTAGGGAATTTTGTATCTGTATTCCCAGATCCCTCTGTTCCACTGCACTCCTCAGTGCCTTACCATTAACCCTGTATGTTCTACCTTGGTTTGTCCTTCCAACGTGCAATACCTCACACTTGTCAGTATTAAACTCCATCTGCCATTTTTTAGCCCATTTTTCCAGCTGGTCCAAGTCCCTCTGCAGGCTCTAAAAACCTTCCTCACTGTCTACTACACCTCCAATCTTTGTATCATCGGCAAACTTGCTGATCCAATTTACCACATTATCATCCAGATCATTGATATAGATGACAAATAACAATGGACCCAGCACTGATCCCTGTGGCACACCACTAGTCACAGGCCTCCACTCAGAGAAGCAATTCTCTACCACCACTCTCTGGCTTCTTCCATTGAGCCAATGTCTAATCCAATTTACCACCTCTCCATGTATACCTAGCGACTGAATTTTCCTAACTAACCTCCTATGCGGGACCTTGTCAAAGGCCAAAGCACAGGTATTCATTAAATACTTATCTCTTTTCAACCATTCTTGAGGTATATACCCAAAATATATGGTCTTACTTTCTAAGGGTATTTCACATTTAAAAATGTCTTGTAGGGCATTGTGTATCCCACTCCAATAGTCTTTGATAATGGGGCAATCCCAGAAAATATGATAATGGTTTGCTTTTGATTTCCACAATTTCTCCAGCAAACAGGGAGGTTACTATCATAATGGGATTTCTGAGAGGGTGTAATAAAATGTCGTATCAAGTTTTTCCATCCAAACTCCCTCCATTTCTGTGAACTGGTACACTTCCATTGATACCTCCATATTATTGTCTATTCTTCCTCAGATATAATTATCCCTCCTTCCTTCTCCCATTTTGTTTTAATGTATGAAGTCGAATGTGTTTTAAGATTTGACAAACTCTTATACACGCTTGAAATGATTCTACTACCGTTACCTGAATTATATGCTTTTCCAAATAGCTCTATCAAACATGTACTTGCCTTGGTTACATTTTTAACCCTCCTATTAACATACTGTCACATCTGTAACTACCGATAAAAGTCTTGTTTTTCTAATAGGTGTTTCTCTTTAAACATTCCAAAACTGAACAGTGTTCCTTCTTTCATTGTATTGCAAAGAACTGTTATTCCTTTAGCTGTCCAGCCCTTAAATTCAGCATCCAGTTTATTCGGTGTAAAATCCGAGTCATATGCACACCATTTAAGAATTGCAATATCTCCCTCTAGTTTATATTCTTTTATAATAGTTTTCCATATTTTAAGAGTCCATTTCACCCACGGGTTATCAATAGTATTTTTGTAACTTTGTAGGTTGTGATCAGCCAAAGTTGCCTGTAGGGGGATGGGAAGTATCCCCTCCTCAATGTTTTTCCATTGAGTGTCATATGATGGGTTGCACCAGCATATCACAGCTCTCAACTATGCTGCAAAATAATAATCTCTAAGAAAAGGTATGCCCCATCTCCCCTTTTCCTTGGCTAATTGCAAAGTTTTGAGACGAACTCTTGGCCTTTTACCTTGCCATATATATCTTGATAACATTTTGTCCCATTCATTGAATTGAATTGATTCTGATTAGTAGGGTCTGAAAGGGATATAATATTCTGGGCAATATATTTATTTTAATAGATTCTATCCTTGAACTAAGACTAAAAAAAGGAGTTAGGTTCCATCTTGTTATATCTTCCTTTTTTTTATATATAGGCTGATAATTGCATTCTGATAATTTTGCCAAATTTTTGATGATGCCCAAATATTTGAAATTCTCTGCTTGCCATGCCCAGGGATATCTACTTTCAATTTCTCTTGGTGGGCTATAGTTATATGAAAATAATTGAGTTTTATCTATATTGATCTTGTATCCTGATAATTGACCATATTGTTCAAAGGATTGTATCAATTTAGGTGAAGAGTATGTTGGTTGCCCTAGATAGATCAAAATGTCATCTGCGCAATAGGCCAATTTATGCTCTGTCCCTTTAATAGCAATTCCCCTGTTATCTTCATTTTGTCTGATGTATTAAGTTAATGGTTCCAGATATAATGCGAAGAGTAGTGGTGATCATTCACAACCCTGTCTCGTGCCCCTTTCTAGGGTAAAACTATTCGATAAATATCCGTTGATTTTAATCCTAGCAGTAGGGTTGTCATATAGTGCCTGTATAGTTTTAATAATTGTGTTATGGAAACCAAATCTATGAAAACTTTGTAAAGAAAATTCCAATTAACCGAATCAAATGCCTTTTCTGCGTCCACGCATATCACTATTGCTTCCATTTTATTTTTTTGTGTATGATCCATAATGTGAAGTGTCCTTCAGATGTTGTCTTGAGTTTGGCTTTGTTGTATAAAACCTGTCTGATCCTTATGTATCAGTATGGGTAGAAACTCTTCTAATCGTTTGGCCATGATGGAGGTAAATAATCTATAACCTACATTAAGAACAGATATTGGTCTAAATGACCCACATTCCATTTTATCCTTGCCTTCTTTCGGTATGGCTGAGATTATCGTTTCCTTCCAGCTGGTTGGCATTTGTGCCTTTTTTAGAGCCCAGTTCAGTGTGGGGAGTAAGACAGGAATTAACTCATTTTTAAATTCTTAGTACCACTTTGCCATATATCCATCTGATCCTGGTGACTTGCTTAATTTAAGCCTACTAATTGCAGCTTTTAGTTCAACTTCAGTTATGTCAGCAGTCATCGTTCTATTTTGTTCTTCGCTTAAAGTGGGTAACTCTAGAGAATTCAGGAAGGTGTCAATTTGGGTTATGCTTCCCCCTGGAACTTTGGAATATAGAGTTTTGTAAAACACTTCAAAAGCTTCTTGAATTTCTCTTAGCTTTTTTTTTCATTTTTGTTCTTGGATCCCTAATTCCATGAATTGTATTTTTTGCTATCTTTTTCTTCCGTTTCCACACCAGTATTTTCATAGACTTAGATCCACTTTCATAATGTCTCTGTTTCAGAAACATTAATTTTTTCCTGATTTCTTGCGTAGCCAAACTATTAATTTCATTCCTAATTTTAAAAATTTCCTCTCATGTATCCTGTGCCAAATTCAATTTGTGTTTTTTTTCTAGTTCCTTCAGCCTATTTTGTAATTCCTCTAATGTTGTATTCCTTTTTTTTCTTATATGAAGATATCGCTATAATTTTCCCTCCTGAGACAGCCTTCAGAGTATCCCACAGAATGGGAGGTGAAACCTCTCCATTATCATTGAATTCTAAGTAAAGACCAATTTCTTTTTTAATTTGTTCCTTAAAATAGGGATCATTGAGTAGACTTGAATTTAGTTTCCAAATAGTTTTCTTTGGTTGTAGGTCAAAATCAACAGATAAATATATTGGTGCATGGTCACTTACATCTATTGTCCCAATTCCACTGGTGTTTATTTTGTCTTTTCCAAATGTTTTGAAATAGTCTATTCTTGTATGTACAGATGGATGTTGTCTAGATGGACTTCAGTAAGGCCTTTGACAAGGTTCCACACGGAAGGTTAGTTAGGAAGGTTCAATCGTTAGGCATTAATATGGAAGTAGTAAAATGGATTCAGCAGTGGCTAGTTGGGAGATGCCAGAGAGTAGTGGTGGATAACTGTGTGTCGGATTGGAGGACAGTGTGTAACGGTGTGCCTCAGGGATCTGTACTGGGTCAAATGTTGTTTGTAATACATATTAATGATCTGGATGATGGGGTTGTAAATTGGATTAGTAAGTATGCAGATGATACTAAGATAGGTGGTGTTGTGGATGATGAGGTAGGTTTTCAAAGCTTGCAGAGAGATTTAGGCCAGTTAGAAGAGTGGGCTGAAAGATGGCAGATGGAGTTTAATGCTGAAAGATATGAGGTGCTACATTTTGGTAGAACTAATCAAAATAGGACATACATGGTAAATGGTAGGGCATTAAAGAATGCTTTAGAACAGAGGGATCTAGGAATAATGGTGTATAGTTCCCTGAAGATGGAATCTCGTGTGGATAGGGTGATGAAGAAAGCATTTGGTTTGCTGGCCTTTATTAATCAGAGCATTGAGTATAGGAGTTGGGATGTAATGTTGAATTTGTATAAGGCATTGGTAAAGCCAAATCTGGAGTATTGTGTACAGTTCTGGTCACCGAATTATAGGAAAGATGTCAGTAAAATTGAGGGAGTACAGAGGAGGTTTACTAAAATGTTGCCTGGGTTTCATCTCCTAAGTTACAGAGAAAGGTTGAACAAGTTAGGTCTTTATTCTTTGGAGCGTAGAAGGTTGAGGGGGGACTTGATAGAAGTGTTTAAAATTATGAGGGGGATTGATAGAGTTGATGTAGTTAGACTTTTTCCATTGAGAGTGGGGAAGATTCAAACAAGAGGACATGGGTTGAGAATTAGAGGACAAAAGTTTAGGGGTAACATGAGGGGGAACTTCTTTACTCAGAGAGTGGTAGCTGTGTGGAATGAGCTTCCAGCAGAAGTGGTTGAGGCAGGTTCTATGTTGTCGTTTAAAGTTAAATTGGATAGATATATGGACAGGAAAGGAATGGAGGGTTATGGGCTGAGTGCAGGTCAGTGGGACTAGGACAGGGTAAGAGTTTGGCACGGACTGGAAGGGTGGAGATGGCCTGTTTCCGTGCTGTAATTGTTATATGGTTATATGGTTAATAAGGGGGCAGAATAATGAGTGTAATCCCTTCTGTCGGGGAAAGGGTCCCTTCATATCTCAATTAAACCAACATCCTCAAGAAGTGTATTAACTCTCTTATGGAAGGATTTTGTTTCGTTGGTTTTTCTATTGAAAGAGTCTAACTGGTTGTAACTGTAAATTTAAGTCTCCCCCTATATCAGGAGACCTTCTGTTTCCGTTACCATAATATTAGTAATTTTCTGAAAGAAACTAATGTCACTTCCTGGGGGTGCATATATATTCAATAGAGTAACTGAATTTCCATCTATATTCCCCCTTACCAGAATATATCTGCCCTCCTTATCTCCCATTCTGAATACTTTTTCAAAATTTAGCATGCTTGAGATAAGAACAGCAACTCCTCTTCTATATCCTGATTTATATGAAGAGAAAAACAAATTAGTGAAGCCCATCCTTTTTAGTTTTCCATGCTCATTATCACTTAAGTGAGTTTCCTGTAAATATACTACATGGACTTGTTCTTTTTTTTTCATCTTTGATAGAATTTTACTGCGTTTGATTGGATTTAACAGCCCATTGACATTAAAAGAAATGTATTTTACTTTGTCCTTAGCCATGTGTATTTATCTGTCAATATAACACTGAAATTAGCAGAATAAAACTTAATCAATCTACTCCCTGAACAAATGAGAACCAAGAAACGCGAATAATTTTAAAAAAAGGCAACGAAGGTGTGATTCCAAGGCTGAAGTCTCTAGTAGCTGACCCTGGGTTGAGGTAGAGGAAACATCTAGCCATGGGGGATAGCCCCTCCTCCCTGTGAGCTGGGGGCCCTTGTTACAGTACTCATAAAAGTAAGTGAACAAGTCTATGTCCATTACACAAAAAAGATTTCCCTGTGTATTCCTCCCATATATATATATATATATATATTTTCTCATTTAGGTGGGGAAAAGAAGTGAATGAATGAATTAAAAAAATTGAGTAATATAAAATCCACATTATAATAAGTATTTCTTGAAATAGGTATAGCACCGTCTATTTTTGCATCCGTTTATCTTATCAACACTTTTAAAGTTAGCAAAACTTTATGGCTGTTCTGAAGGGGGTGAGGGCTGTCTTTGGAAAACTCTCAGTCTCTTCCTGATAATCTCTCGCCCTCCTCCCATCCCCTGCTTTCTCGGTTCTCTTACTATTTCCCAAGCAGATCGGGATAATTGCTCAGCCAGGCTTTCCCTCGGTTTGATCACGCTGACGGGCAGCCCTCTGCTCCTCATGTCTGTAGTCGCCTCTTCCACTGCCTGATACAGTTGCATACCATCTTCATAAAACACCCGCAGTTTAGCAGGGTACAGAGTTTGGAATCTAATCTTTCCTTGCTTTAATACTCACCTTACTACAGAGTATTCTTTACGTTTCTGCAGGACCGCCGGAGGGTAATCTTAATCGAAATATATTAATTTCCCATCCAAAAACACCCTCTTTTTACCCCACGCCCTTCGTAGAATCTCTGCCTTGGCATTGTATCGAAGGAATCTAATTACTATTGAGCGTGGCTTATCTTCTCTGTCTCCAGTAGGCCTCGGGACGAGTACACGATGCGCTCTCTCAGTTTCAAGCTCCATAGTGGAGGGAATCTCTAGCGTGTCCCGCAGTAACTTTCCTACAAGCTCCATCATAGACAAACCCTCCGCTCCTTTGGGAACATTGTATATACTGATATTTTTCTGTTGTGATCTTCCCTCTTGGCCAATCAGTTTACTTTCTTGTTGATTTAATATTTTTATTGTCTTACTTAGTATCTGTTCCACGTTTCGCACGCGATCTTCCACCTTCTCAATTTGAGTCTCTGCCACCACTATATTTTGATTTGATATCGGCGAGCTGTGACTTGATATCATTGATTTGCTGTTTTATATCTTTTTGGAATCCCCGTATCTCTTCCAGAATTTTTAGCATATTTGCTGCTTCGCCTGAACGAGGCCCATCGTCAGCCTCACTAGCACGCGTTCGGGTAGGAGAGCCGCAGGCTGCATCTCCCTCGACTATAGGCTCCGCAGTGAGGCTTTTTTAATCTCTATTCTCTTTCCCCATTCTTGCCCCCCCTTATCAATTCAGATATTTCAGATCTTTGATGGATTAACGGGGCAATATATGCGTTTTTCCAGAGGAGCTATTGATTTAAGCTGCCATTCTGGACGGTGACGTCACCAGAACCTGGGCCATGTGGTCTAATTCTGCCCTTCCATCTTGTGGTCTTAAATACAAAGAAACACGATAGAATCATTGAAAAACCACACACGATAAAGAAGTCCCAAAGTGCAAAAGAGAACGAACAGTGAAAATACTGTACAAAAAAAACACTCAAAATAACAATAATAATAAATAATAAATATCTAGAACATAAGTTATGTATTCCACTCTCCTCTCCTACCCTTCCTCACAGTCCCCCACCCTGCTCTCATGACTATACCCCTTCCCCACACGAAACCACCACGGTGAGCTTCACAGCTCTACAGGTGAGAAGACAGCTGAAACGTCTCAACCCAAGCAAGGCTGCAGGACCGGATAGTGCCAGTACCAGGGTGCTCAAAGCCTGTGCCCCTCAGCTATGTGGAGTACTTCGCCATGTATTCAACATGAGCCTGAGGCTCCGGAGGGTTCCTTTACTGTGGAAGATATCCTGCCTCGTCCCTGTGCTGAAGACGCCGCGCCCCAGCGACCTCAATGACTACAGACCGGTGGCACTGACCTCCCACATCATGAAGACCCCGGAGAGACTTGTTCTGGAGCTGCTCTGGCCTATGGTCAGGCCACACTTAGATCCCCTCCAGTTCGCCTACCAGCCCCGACTAGGAGTTGAGGATGCCACCGTCTTCCTGCTGAACCGTGTCTACGCCCACCTGGACAAGCCAGCGAGCACTGTGAGGGTCATGTTTTTTGACTTCTCCAGTGTGTTCAACACCATCCGCCCTGCTCTGCTGGGGGAGAAGCTGACAGCGATGCAGGTGGATGCTTCCCTGGTATCATAGATTCTTGATTACCTGACTGGCAGACCACAGTACGTGTGCTTGCAACACTGTGTGTCTGACAGAGTGATCAGCAGCACTGGGGGTCCACAGGGGACTGTCTTGTCTCCCTTTCTCTTCACCATTTACACCTCGGACTTCAACTACCGCACAGAGTCTTGTCATCTTCAGAAGTTTTCGGATGACTCTGCCATAGTTGGATGCATCAGCAAGGGAGATGAGGCTGAGTACAGGGCTATGGTAGAAACCTTTGTCACATGGTGTGAGCAGAATTATCTGCAGCTTAATGTGAAAAAGACTAAGGAGCTGGTGATAGACCTGAGGAGAGCTAAGGTACCGGTGACCCCTGTTTCCATCCAGGGGGTCAGTGTGGACATGGTGGAGGATTACAAATACCTGGGGATACGAATTGACAATAAACTGGACTGGTCAAAGAACACTGAGGCTGTCTACAAGAAGGGTCAGAGCTGTCTGTATTTCCTGAGGAGACTGAGGTCCTTTAACATCTGCTGGACGATGCTGAGAATGTTCTACGAGTCTGTGGTGGCCAGTGCGATCATGTTTGCTGTTGTGTGCTGGGGCAGCAGGCTGAGGGTGGCAGACACCAGCAGAATCAACAAAGTCATTTGTAAGGCCAGTGATGTTGTGGGGATGGAACTGGACTCTCTCACGGTGGTGTCTGAAAAGAGGATGCTGTCTAAGTTGCATGCCATCTTGGTCAATGTCTCCCATCCACTACATAATGTACTGGTTGGACACAGGAGTACATTCAGCCAGAGACTCATTCCACCGAGATGCAACACAGAGCATGATAGGAAGCCATTCCTGCCTGTGGCCATCAAACTTTACAATCCTCCCTTGGAGGGTCAGACATCCTGAGCCAATAGGCTGGTCCTGGACTTATTTCATAATTTACTGACATAATTTACATATTAGTATTTAGCTATTTATGGTTCTATTACTATTTATTATTTATGGAGCAACTGTAACGAAAACCAATTTCCCCAGGGATTAATAAAGTATGACTATGACTATAAGAACGTGAGAGTGAAGTTGAATCAAGTTATCCCCTCTGATTCAAGAGCCTGATGGTTGAGGGTAATAAATGTTCCTGAACCTGATGCTGTGAATCCTGAGGCTTCTGTACCACCTCCCTGATGGCAGCAGTGAGGAAAGAGCATGGCCTGGGTGGTGGAAGGTCCCTGATGGAATTTTTCATGCTTGCTTCTTTGTCCTGGACACGTGCAAGTCCAGTGCTGTCTCTGTTGGGCTGACACGTTCTCCTCTGATCTCGGTTATCACCTGAATGTTACTGGTTTTCCTCCCTCAAAACAAAGGTGTGTGTATTTGGCCAATGTCAAATTCTCCTACGGTGTAGGAAGGTGAATGGTAGAATCGGGACAGAGTTGATGAGAATACGAGCAGAGTAAAAGAGGATTAGTGCTTATAATGCTTGATTGTCAACATGTACCTGATGGATTGAAAGACCTGCAAGTCTGAGTGATTTGGTAGATACAGGTTGAAAGGAATCTCCTCCTGAATTGTTTCTACAATGACCCACTTTTTTTCACGGTGTTGTTGCCCAAAACTGCTTGGTTTAAAGTCTCAAGCTAAAGATGGTACGGTCTTCGGCAGAACAGAGTGTCAGGGCCAAGGGTGGGGGTGGTGTGGGTGCAGACACGCCCAGCCCTGAGTCACCAGGCAAGGTCATTGGATTTCAAACAACTGGTTTATTGATCATTACAAAATGTCTCTCTGATGCTTTCTGCTCCCTCCCCTTTTCCAAACCATGATTCCTCTCTCCCTGCCCTCTTCCCACTCTCAGTCCACAGTAGAGACTCGTATCAGAATCACGTTTATCATCACTCACATATGTCACGAAATTTGTATTTTTGTGTGTCGTAGCAGTATGGTGAAATACATAAGATTACTATGGTACTGTTGAAAAAGTCCTAGACACTCTTATCTATACGTATGTGCCTAAGACTTTTGCTAAGTACTGTATGTCCGTGGCATACCCCGTCTCTTGCCTGTACTGGGAGTGATGCAGTGCATCATGAAGGTAGACTGGATGGAAGGGAGGGATGAGACCATGATGCAGAGGGTAGTGTTTACCACTGCGGATTCTGTTCGTCCAGAGTAATTCTCACACAGATTCAAGATTGTTTAATGTAATTTCCTGTACATAAGTGTAAAGGAGAACAAGATTATTGTTACTCCAGATCTGATGCCGTACCATTGTGATGAAAACACAGGATAAAGAACACAATAATAAAAAAAATGCAATAAATATAAATACATAGCGTTGCTTGTATACAAAGACTGATTGTATGTCCATAAAGTGACACTGCGCACAGGAGTACCTGTACATAAGGTGACCGTCAGCAAATGATAAAGTAGTGTGGTGGGGGGTGTGGAGGGGTGGGTTAGTGAGTGGAGGTGTTGATCAGCCTCACTGCTTGGGGAAAGTAACTGTTTTTGAGTCTGGTGGTCTTGGCATGGATGCCATCTAACCTCCTCCCTGATGGGAGTGGGACAAACAGTCCATGATCAGGGTGGTTGGAACCCTTCATGATGTTGCTAGCCCTTTTCTGGAACCTTTCTCTGTATATGTCTTGCACAGAGCTGGAGCAGTCATGGCGTACAGAATGGTCTCGTCTGTGCTATAATCCTGTAATTTTGTGACAGGATTCTGAATTACCCCTATGAACTGTGCTTTTGGAAAGAGAGAGAGGGGAAAAAAGAGAGCGAAAGATGAAGACTAACTGTTGGACTGTCACTTTAAGGCACGAGAAAGAACTGGCTAACTTTTGGATTTCTGCTGAGTTCGAGATGGAACCGAGCAGCTCCTAAGTTGCTATGGTGACCGAAGGCGGTGTTATTTGATGGACAATCGATGTTATGATTTTTCGGCAGCGTGTTGATACTTCCCAAGGACATTCGCCTGCTTGTACATTTCTTACACAGAGAGAGAAAGGGGGAGTTATTTGAATGACAGTTGGTGCTCAGCACGGGAAGATAAAATAGGAGGTCAGATGATATAGACCTCAGACACCTGTTTTGGACACTGAATGAGCTTTGTTGTGCCCGCAGAAAAACTGGCTTTTTGGAAGATCGATCAGTGGCTCTTGCAGTGAAAAGAAAAGGGCAGTGACCGGTGGGGAGTTGTCCATGTGTCCACCCTTGCCTGGGTGATAGCTCCACCACAGAAAACTGGTTCCCTTTGTTGAAGTCACAGTCGGTGACTTTTAAAGGATTTCGGAGGACAACGAGAAGATCGACGGCGTCAGCTCACCTGAAGACTCAAATCTCTCCCCCTCTCTGTTCATCACTACTCAACTCAACCCCACGAACTGAACTGAACTTAACTTTATTCATCATCGTAAGACTGTATCTTTTTACCCCTAGACCTAAAGAAGCTTAGTTTTTCCACATATATTTCCACACTTACTGATTTACTTACTTATGTATATAATCATTGCTAACCTGTTTGATTTATCTACATTTATGTTACTGTATTGTGTAGTTACTAATAAATATTATTAGTTTATAGCAATACTGGACTCCAAAGTGTTTTTCATTTCTGCTGGTTCTTTATTCCCGTCACGGGGTACGTGACATAATTAATACTTGGCCATGTTCAAGTTTATTTTTTTATAGTTCTTCATTATAATGTTGAATGTCTTTTTGTCGCATGTTGTGCCAACACGCCACAGCAAATTTCTAATACGTATACATAAAGTTGAATCTGCCCAGGTTGAAAACATGAAATGAAATGCTGGAAGTGTTTAAGTCAGACAACATACTGTATCTAAGCAGGGAGAAAAGGTTAATGTTTCACCCGATAGCTTTGGAGATGTGATGGGTTTTAAGCAAATGCAGAGCAAAAGGGAACGGACAGAAATGAGCCTCTTGTGGTACAAAGGAGGGCATATTAAAAATAGTGGGAAAATCGCCAGAATGAAAGCAGTGAAGAGCCAAGTTTCCAGATGTGCAACTGGAAAGAATACCGGGGGAAGGGGGCGTAATCTCTGTAACTGTCACACGTTATTCTGCATTCTGTTATTGTTCTCCCTTGTATTACCTCAGTGCACTGATGGAGTGAAATGATGTGTATCATATTACATGCAACAATAATAAACCAATTTACCAAATTAATTACCCATTTAAATTGACATTTATCAATAATATACCAATTTAAATTAATTACCAATTAATTACCATAGATAGAGAGGACAGCCAGCACCTTTCTCCCCCAGGATGCCAATGGATAATGCCAGAGGATATTGAGGTGAGTGGAGGAAGGTGGGATATCAGAAATAGGTTTTTATACACAGAGTGGTGGGTGTGTGGATGGACTGCCAGGGTTGGTGGTAGGGGCAGATACATTAATTCATTCATTACATGCCATGCCGTATGATGTGGGTGATCATGGTTTTATCATGATTGTTTTTGGCAATTTTTTCTACAGAAATGGTTTGCCATTGCCTTCTTCTGGGCAGTGTCTTTACAGCCATTGTCAATACTCTTCAGAGGTTGTCTGCCTGGCGACAGAGGTCACATAACTTGTGATCTGCACCGGCTGCTCATACGACCATCCACCACCTGCTCCCATGGCTTCAAGTGACCCTGACTGATGGGAGATGCTACACTCTGCCCAAGGATGATCTGCAGGCTAGCGGAGGGAAGGATTGCCTTTCACCTTCTTTGGTAGAGACATATCTCCACTCCACCACCCAGACGTAACATTAGGAGCATTTAAAACATCTTAGATGGGCACACAGATGATAGAAGAAAGGTGGTCTATTTAGGAGGAAAGGATTAGATTGATCTTACAGTAAATTAAAAGATCGGCTCAACATCGTAGGTGGAAGGGTCTGTAGTGTTCTATAAAATAGTAGAATTATTATTGCTAAAGTGTCATTGTTTGTGATGTGGGGTTGTGGATGTGAGTAACCTAATTCAACATGTACTCAAAATGCTGGGGAACTCAGCAAGTCAGACAGCATCCGTGGAGGCACCTGATGAAGAAAGTTCTGGACCCGAAACAGCGACTGTGTATTCTCCTCCACAGATGCAGCTGGACCTTATGAGTTCCTCCGGCTTTTTATGTGTGTCGACCCAGATCATCAATACCTGTAGTCTTTCTTTTTTTAATACACCTCCAACTCAACTACATTTTTGTTTCTTTGCGTGATAATAAAATAGTGGAAATACTCAGCAAGTCGGGCATTTGTGGAACAAGAGACGGAAGTAATGTTGCATGTTGAAGACCCTTTCTGAGTGAGAGCAGGAGGCTGCTTGTATTTGTACCTTTGCTCCACTGTATTGCTGACGCTGTTGGTGATCTGTTTTGTTTCCAGGCAGATTATCAAGTGGCTCCAGATGAGAAGAGACAAGATTGTGGTCTTCATCTCCTAGAGACCTATTTCAACAATGGGGTATGCTTTCTGTAGTTTATCTCTACACTTTTCCTCCCATCTACCTGTATGTAATGCTTAACCCTCCACTGCCTGTCTCCAAACCCCTTAAACTTCACTGGAACATCTGCTCCCACTACCATCTCTGGCAGCGGATTCCAAGCATCTACCACACTCTTGTGCTTAAACTAAAAATTTGTCCCGCACATCCCCTTTAAACTTTACCCCTTGTACCTTAAAGCTAGTATTTAGATAGATAGACATAATTTATTGATCCCGAGGGAAATTGGGTTTCATTACAGTTGCACCAACCAAGAATGGAGTATAAATATAGCAATATAAAACCATAAATAATTATATAATAATATGTAAATTATGCCAGATGGAAATAAGTCCAGGACCAGCCTATTGGCTCAGAGTGTCTGACCTTCCAAGGGAGGAGTTGTAAAGTTTGATGGCCACTGGCAGGAATGACTTCCTGTGATGCTCAGTGTTGCATCTCGGTGGAATGAGTCTCTGGCTGAATGTACTCCTGTGCCCACCCAGTTCATTATGTAGTGGATGGGAGACATTGTCCAAGATGGCATGCAACTTGGACAGCATCCTCTTTTCAGACACCACCGTCAGAGAGTCCAGTTCCATCCCCGCAACATCACTGGCCTTACGAATGAGTTTGTTGATTCTGTTGGTGTCTGCTACCCTCAGCCTACTGCCCCAGCATACAACAGCAAACATGATCGCACTGGCCACCACAGACTCGTAGAACATCCTCAGCATCGTCTGGCAGATGTTAAAGGACCTCAGTCTCCTCAGGAAATAGAGACGGCTTAAAGATAGATTAGTTTTATTTGTCACACGTACATCAAAACTTCCAGTGAAATACATTGTTTAGGTCAATGACCAACACATTCTGGGGATGTGCTGGGGCAGCCCGAAAGTGTTGCCATGCTTCCAACGCCAAAGTAGTGTGTCTACAACTTACTGACCCTAATCCATGTGTCTTTGAATGTGGGAGGAAACGCGGCCTTGGGGAGAACATACTAATTCCTCATTTGCAGTGACGGGAATTGAATGCCGATTGCTGGAGCTCTAAAGTGTCACATGAACCTCTACATGATTGTGCTGCTCTAATAGACATTTCTACCCTGAGATAAAAGACCATTTACCCTGGTGGTTGTTCTGATTGGTCAAGTTATAGTCATTTAAATTGTCTTCATGTATACTGCCAAACGAAACAATGTTCCTTGTTTCAAGGTGCACAACACATTGCATCTAACTCTCACACACAACACGTAAAGTAATATTGTCACAAATAAATGACCAAATGATAAGGTGCGTTTACATCACAAGTTAAATAGTGAACAGTATAATGCTACTGGCGCTTCATATGTGGGGAGATCTGGGAGGTGGCAGAGTGTTCAGATTTCTGAAAGAAGATATCCCAGTCAGATCCCTCTTGTACGCCCGGAACGTTGTCTCCACACCCCACTGCCCACAGGAGGACTGCAGTGAGGAGGAGTCTGTGACCCACCTCTTTGCACACTGTCAGTTCGCAGAGAGGGTGTGGAGGAGGATGGACGGGGTAGTGTCACGTTTTATCCCAAGCAGCTGCGTAACAGAGGACTCTCTGATCTACGGGCTGTTCCCAGGGACGCACACGGAGACCAACATCCGGTGCTGCTGGCAGATCATCAACTCGGTGAAAGACGCTCTTTGGTCGGCCCGAAACTTGATGATCTACCAGCACATGGAGATGTCCGTGGGAGAATGCTGCCGACTGGCACATTCTCGGCTACAGGAGTACGTGCTGAGGGACGCACTGAAACTCGGTGCAGCCACCGCAAGGGCCCGGTGGGGAAGGACCACGGTATAGGTTTCTTCACCCGTGGGAGTGGGAGGGGTCGGGTGGTGGGGAGTATACCTCTCAACAATGGTGTGGAAAGAGTAAACAACAGAGTGCCAAGTGGGTGGCTAAAAGTGTGGAAATGTAAAGTCCGTAATGGAAACATCTGTGAAGGATTGAGAGTCATTGAATGGTTTATTGTATATAATTATATTTTTGAATATATTTTGAAGTTTAAAAAAATCTGATTAATGCTGACAATATCTGTTTGCAGTCAGCGGCCCATTTACCTGAAGTGCCTGTGGACACCATAAAGCAATGCAAAGAGAAACTGGAACAGAGTCCTTGCAAAGAACTCTTTACAGAGTGTGCAAAGTAAGTTTATGGAGTTCTACATACGTGTGCTGTATTTGCACGGATTGGAAATTGACTTTGCATGGTAGGGCAGGGATGTCCCTGTCTCACCGAGATATGAGGCCCCAACAACTATCCTCACCTGGTTCAGCCTGTCAAAATGATGCACTGGGGTCTGGCCGCTGGTGTATACAAACACAGGTGAGAGCTGAGTGGCAGGTGGGGACCAAAGGTGAACTGCCCTAGAACAGACACAACAAGCCTCTTCATCAGAGGATCCACCCCCCCCCCCGAAACCCATACACCCCAGGAGATAAACTTAAATTGACATAAATTATGAATAACTTGCAAGACAGCATTAATAGCAATGAACATAATGACATTAGGAACACACACAAGATGCTGGAAAAGCTCAATAGTTCAGGCTGCATCAGTGGAAAAAAGTAAACAGTCGACGTTTCAGGCCGAGACCCTTCTTCAAGACTGGAAAGGAAGGGGGAAGACGTCAGAATAAAAAGGTGTGGGGAGGGGAAGGAGGATAGCTGGAAGGTGATGGGTGAAGCCAGGTGGGTGAGAAAGGTAAAGGGCTAGGGCGGAAAGAATCTGATAGGAGAGGAGAGAGGACCATGGGAGAAAGGGAAGGAGGAGGGGACCCGGGGGAAGTGGTAGACAGGTGAGAAGGGGTAAAGGGCCAGAGTAGGGAATATTGAAAGGGGGAGGGAAAATTGATATTTATGCCATTAGATTGGAGGCTACCCAGATGGAGTACGAGGTGTCGCTCCTTCACCCTGAGGGTGGCCTCATCTTGGCACACGAGGAGGCCATGGACAGACATATCAGAATGGGAATTGGAATTAAATTGTTTGGCCACTGGGAAGTTCCACTTTTGGTGGATGGAACGGAGGTGCTCATCAAAGTGGTCCCTCAATTACCACGGGCCTCTCAATGTAGCGGAATCACGGAGGGAGTGATCCCGGTGGGGGGGTGGGCGGAGGAGGTAAAGATATGTTGAGTGGTAAGTGACATTAGTGCAGGTTGTCCAAGGTAGTTTTCGGGTTTATCAGGTTTGATCGAGAACCCACTCTGCAAATCTCTGCGTGTCCGCTGGGGAAGTCGATAGCCCATTGTCTGTGAATCCGTGAGGCCTGCCCTGGGCTGAGAGGACTGAGTATGTGGGTGGGAGGCAGGAACGGGCTGGCACTGCAGTTCTTTTTTTGTTGTGTTCTGTGTTGTTCTGCCGAGCTTTGTGGGCATGCTGTGCAGGCGCCAGAGTGTACAGTGACACTTGCAGGCTGCCCCCAGCACACCCTCGGGTGTGTTGGTTGTTCACAGAAGCAACACATTTCACTTGTAAGTTTCAATGTACACGCGATAAGTAAACTTGAATGTTAATAGCTTTTTTTCTGAAACTCTTCTTCCACGCACTTGGCATGAGCATGCCCAAACCTAGTGTGACGGGGAGAGGGCAGGAGAGTGGGATTCAGAGGGGAAATAAATCTACCATGATTGAAAGGTGGAACAGACTCGATGGGCCGAATAGAGTAATTCTGCTCCTATGTTTTATGGTTATGGTGTGCGTGTGTGTATGTGTCTGATTCTACTGAACCCATTTTTGGTCCTTTCCTTCCTTTGAGCTGTCTGCAGATTTTTTTAATATATGATTCAGCCTGAATACTGAAGGTTAACAAAGCTAATTTAAGAGCCATAGCTGGATTGCACTGTGATTATGCCAGGCAGCATACAACAAAGAGAAAAGAGTGGGCGTGCTGGGCAGCTGATATACCAGTATCAGTGGTAAGAGTTTAACAGTTGTCATTATTACCCTTCCTTTTGCCGTGTACCATCGCTGATTTTGCTGTTTTATCTCTTCTGTGCTTCTGTCGAGATAGCCATGGCTTTTGCGAAGAACTTCTGCATCTGTGTCAGGAGGTTGATTGTCGTGGGCAGACATACCCAGGGTATAAATGGCATGAAAATGAGCTCTTTGCAGCCACAGCCCAGATAGGACTTGTTACATAAACCTAAAATCAGAATAAATTATACGTAACTTGTGAGGCAGAAGTAACAAAAATGAACATAGTGACATTAGTGCAGGTTATCCAAGTAGAATTAAGTTTTATCAAGTTGGTTCAAGAACCAACTGTGTGAACCTCTGCAAGTCCACTGGGGAAGTCTGTGAATCCACAGTGCCACCGGAGGCCGGAAGCCAGAGACCTCTTTCCTGATGGCACCATCAAAGAGGGCACAGCCCAGGCAGTGGCTTCCTTGAAGCTGTCATCTTCCTGAGTCATCACTACTTGTAGGTTTCCTGTATGCTGGGGCGAGCCATGTCGTGGTGGAACTGGCCGAGTTCACCACTCTCTGACACCTCGTGTGTTTCTGGGTGTTGGAGTTCCCATAACAGGCTGTGATGGTAGTATGTTCGAATCTATTGAACACAACTACATCATTCTTGACCAAGTGCTTTGTGATACTGAGGTTACGAAAGGTCTGGAATGCAAGTTATTTGTATAGGAAAAGGTACATCTGCCTGTCGTGAGTACAGCAGTTTCATTGACAGCATTGTGTCTGGTAGCGTCACCCTCTGGATTGGAGGAGTGATTACACAGGACGTTGATACGAAAGGTTTAAAGGGGACAATTTCACTCAACTTCACTTGCCTCATCTTTGAACTGCTCCCACAACTTATAGACTCACTTTCAAGGACTCTTCATCTCATGTTCTTAATATGAGTGAAGGTATCCCCTATGATGAAAGACGAACATCTGCTGAAACAAATCTTCTACTCTCAGCTTAAAGAAGGCAAACGTAAAAGAGGTGGACAACAGAAGTGATTCAAAGACGTCAACATGAAGAAATGTAACATCGGCATCAACAATTGGGAAACCAATGCCAAGGACAGGAAATTCTGGCAAGGCATCATCCAAGAAGGAACAGCAACTTTCGAAGCCAACAGATATGCAGAATTAGAAGAAAAGAGAAGAAAATGGGAAGAGAGGCAGCAACAACCAAAGCCGGATCTGCCATCTGGAACTACCTGTCCTGAATGTGGAAGAACTTTCAAAGCAAGATTGGACTCATAAGCCACTTGAGAGCCCATAAGTAGATCAACAGAACGAAGACCAACATCCTCGACCTCGAGGGACAGCCATGACGACGACAATCCCCTATGGTTCAAGAGCCATATAGTTGAGGGATGTTTTTTTATTATTATTATTTCTTTTTTCTCTCTCTTTTGCAGTTTTTTTTTCTTTGCACGTTGGTTGTCTGTCCTGTTGGGTGTGTTCTTTCATTGATTCCATTGAATTACATTTATTTACTGGGATTGTCAGCAGGAAAATGAATCTCATGATTGTATGTGGTGACATAAATGTACTTCGATAATAAATTTATTTTGAACTTTACCCAACTGACCATTATGTCTTTGGACTGTGGGAGGAAGTCCACGGTTTATGGGGAGAATGTACAAACCCCTTAAAGAGGACGCCGGAAATAAACTCCAAAATCCAGCTTCCGAAGCTGTAGTAGCGTCTCATCAACCACCACGCTACCGTGACATCTTGGTCAACATGGACCCATTGAGCTGAAGGGCCCATTTCCTTGTTTCCTTGCAGAGGGACTTTGTGCTTCTGGCTCTTTGTAACCACTGTGTTAATGTAAATGGTGGTGAGGGTTGGGACGTGAAACAATTAGCCGGCCCTTCCCAGGCTCTTTTTCTTCTACCTTGCAAATGTCTCCCCTGTCTGGAGTGTGTTGGTTTTGCTGTTTCCACTCATCACTGGCGTTTTTGTCCAGCTGTTGGAAGTGCTTTGAAGTTGTGGGTGGAGTTATTTCTAGGTGTTCTGTTCTGACTGAGAAGTTGTTTCATTTTTCGTCAGTTGTTACACAAATGAAATTTGTTTGTGAGCCGTCCTGGGTGTATTCTACCTGGCACAGAGTAGCCCATTGGGCCTAATAGCCCAATTCTGCTCCTATGTGTTACCAGCATGTGCAGCATAAACTGTTCACCCCATAAAATGACTGAAGGTTAAAGTAACGGCAAGTTTAAAGTAACGGCTCCCTTTTATTTATTGGAGAGGGTGGAGGTTGAGGATGGCAGAGGAGGAGTGAAGGTGATAGAAGAAAGAGAAATGTTAATTAAGAAGCAGCTCAGAGTGATTTCCTAAAATGGGTGATTACTGACTTGTGCTTTGCCACAGAGAGTTTGAGTGCAGCCTACAGGACTGAACTGGTTCCATACTGTAATGGGTGAGTTCTTCAGTAACGTTTTAGTGCAGCCCTTGCTGAGGTGGCAGTTTCAACTGCACCCGTGAGTCTTTCTGACGACAAATTTGCCTTCATGGCTTCCACAGAAGAAAAACTCATCTTCACATGGCTCCTTTAATCAGTTTCAGGGTTATTATCACTGAGAAATGTCATGGTTTGCTTTGCAGCAGTAGTACAGTGCAATACATAGAAAATAACTCGGTTACAATCAGAAATATATATTTAAAAAGTAGCATGGAAAGAGAGCACATCAGTGAGGTGGTGTTCATGGACTGTACAAACATCTGATGGTGGAGGGGAAGAAGCTGTCCCTAAAACATTGGGTGTGTGTCTTCCGGCTCCTGTACCTCCTTGATGGTAACAATGAGAAGAGGGCATGTCCTGAGTGATGGGGGTCCTTAATGATGGATACCAGCTTTTGGACGTGCTCTTCATGCTGAGGAGGGTTGTGCCCATGAGGGAGCTGACTGGCTCCACGACCCTGTGCAACTTCTTCTCGATCCTGTGCAGTGGCTTCCCCGTCACAGACGGTGATCTAACCAGTTGGAACACTCTCCACGGTATATCGGTAGAAATTTACTTTACAATGGTGAAATATTACAAAGTGCTTAAGTGTTGTGCAAGAGTATTTGGCAAAGGCACAAAAATTCAGAACCTTTCAGGGTTAATGGGTGAGTTATTTTCTGTTGATAGTTGGTCAATGAGATAGTTTCATTCTCGGATTTGCTTGCTTTTGTTGGCAGTGATTCATGCGTTATTTATTGGGTCTAAAGTTGTTTTCAGATGAACAGGCCATAATGCAGAGTTATAACCACAGTAAGAGACACTTCTGTATTGAGTTAACAAAACACATCAGGGTATTTGAGTTTTCACAACTTGTATGAAAGGGGTGGGTAACTCATGTTTTTTTAATAAACAGATTTGTTTCACAAAGGAGCAGGGAGTTGTCAGTCCTGGTGAAGGGTCTGGGCCTGAAGCACTGACTCTTTATTCCTCTCCAGAGATGCTGCCTGACCTGCTGAGTCCCTCCAGCATCTTGTGTGTATTACTCTGGATTTCCAGCATCTGTAGAATCTCTTGTCAGATGCCAGCTTTAATAGAGACATCAGTAGCACCTAGGTGGACTTATTAGATTGCTCACTCCTATGTTTAAGACAAGAATTTTCCTTCATGTACTGACGAAATCCACCAAATTGATGTCTAGCCAATGTAATATTCCTACTTGTGGAAACGGCTGTTTGTAAATTTGTAAAGTACTTTGAGGCATCCTGAAAAGAAACTGAAGGATATTATAGTAGTAATAATAATAATAATAACAATAAGGAGTTAGAGACGTCTTTCCAGAAACAAAAGGGCTCCTTGTGGCAATACAAGACCAGGTGGTTAACACACAAAATTAGCAAAAATACATAATAAAAGACCAACAAATTCAAGACGATAAATGCAGAAAATGCCAGGAGAAACCAGAAACAATCCAACACAATACAGGATCCTGTAGCAGTTTAACTCAATCTGTTACTTGCACAAAAACAATAAAGTGGCAAACATCATTCACCTAAATCTTGCTTTAAAATGCAAGCTCATAAAATTACCTTACACGCCTGATCCAGTTTTAGAGTCCAAGCCCTACAAATTATCTTACGATTGATCTATTATCATAGACAGGACAGTCCATAATAACCATCCAGATATAATATTACAGGATAAACATGCAAGAAGAGCTTACTTAATAGATATAGCCATTTCAAACACACACAACATCCAGAAATTAATAATTGAAAAGCACCAGAAATATGCTGAATTAAAAGAGGAAATTGAAGGACTATGGAACATGAACAGGGTATATACATTGTCCTGATTGCAATATCCACAACTGGTATAATTCCAGAGGCACTACACAATAGCATTAAACAATTAGGCCCATTCACCAACATGATTGGCGGGGTGGGTGGGGGGTGGAATAAACAGTCAATGTTTTGGGCTGAGATCCTTCAGGGCTGAAAGGAAGGGAGCCAGAATAAGGAGGTGGGAGGAGGGGAAGGAATATATGCTGGCAGGTGATAGGTCATACCAGGTGAGGGGGAAGGGTGGATGGGGGAGGAGAAAATGATGTGAGAAGCTGGGAGTGATGGGTTGAAATAAAAGGACCACTGCCCTTCTGACCCTCAACACAGGAGCCCCCAGGACTGTGTCCTAAGCCCCCTCCTTTACTCTCTGTACACCCATGACTGTGTTGACACCCACAGCTCCAGTCTGCTAATTAAATTTGCTGATGATACTACATTGAATGGCCTTATCTCAAATAATAATGAGGCAGCCTACAGAGAAGTCATCACCCTGACACAGTGACAATGTCGCAGAAAGCAGAGAAGCTCGTTGTGAACTACAGGAGGAATGGAGACAGGCTAACCGCGATTGACATCAATGGATCTGGGGTTTAGAGGGTGAACAGCTTCAAGTTTCTTGGTATACACATCACCAAGGACCTCGCGTGGTCTGTACATACCGGCTGCATGGCGAAAAAAGCACAACAGTGCCTCTTTCAGCTCAGACAGTTGAAGAAGTTCGGCATGAGTCGCCAAATCCGAGGACCCTCTATAGGGACACAATTGAGAGCATCCTGACTGGCTGCATCACTGCTTGGTATGGGAACTGTACTTCCCTCAATCGCAGGACTCTGCAGGGAGTGGTGCGGACAGCCCAGCGCATCTGTGGATATGAACTTCCCATGATTCAGGACTTTTACAGTGACAGGTGCATAAAAAGGGCTCAAAGGATCATTGAGGATCCGAGTCACCCCAACCACAAACCGTTCCAGCTGCTACCATCCAGAAAGCGGTACCACAGCATAAAAGCCAGTACCAACAGGCTCAGGGACAGCTTCTTCCACCAGGCCATCAGACTGATTAACTCACACTGACACAATTGTGTTTCTAAGTGTAACCCTTAGGCTCGCCCAGCTGGTGTTCGTTTGGGAAACAGCCGTCAGCCCCGCCAAACCGCGTAATCCTGTTTGTGTGGATGCTGTGTAATGTACCCCCAGTTACAAACCCACAGCGCAAAATATCAGACAGTACACCATATGCAATTAAATGATTGAACTTTATGAATCTTAATCCGAATATAGGGTTAGTAAAGAAAATAAACAAAAAAAGGGCCCAAAGTCAAATCAAAGTTCACATTGGATCTCACTCAGTAGTCATTCTTCCACCATCGGTCTCCTCTGAACGTCGTGGACCTTCGGAGCCTCAGGTCCCAGTCCACTCCGTCATGTGGTCTATAGACGCAAATTCTCTCTTCACCTTTCCTGAACAAAAGACCACGAGAAAAACATCGTTCCAGACTCACAAGACACAGCAACAATCTCTTATTGGCTAACATGCATCCTGTTATCTCCAGCCATAACCCAAACATTGCTGCTACGGACAAACCGTTACCTCAGCAGTGAACATTACAAAGAAGCCATTACATTAGCAGTGAAACCTTACAGCACTTTACATAAGCTATATTGACTGTTCTGTTGTATATCTTACTGTACATACTATTTATTACAAATTACTATAATTTGCACATTGCACATTCAGACGGAGACGTTATTTCTTACATCCTTCACATACATGAGGATCTTTACTCCTCACCTATGTGAAGGATGTAAGAAATAAAGTCAAGTCAATTCAAGAAAGAAATCTGATAGAGGACAGTGGTCATAAGAGAGAGGCCATTTGGCCCATCAGGTGTACTGTGCCATTCTAACACAGCAGTTTTATTATGCCTCTAACCCCATTTTCCTGCCTTTTCCCGGTAACTTTTGACACCCTGACTAATCAATACTCTCTACCTCTGCTTTAAATATCCCCAATGATTTAGCTTCCGCAGCTACCTTTAGCAATGAATTCCACAGGTTCACCACATGAAAGGGAAGGAGGGGAGAGGCACCAGAGGGAGGAGATGGGCAGGTGAGAAGAGAAGGGATGAGAACAGATAAAGTGGCGGGGGGGGCGCGGGCGGACAGAATTACCTGAAGTTAGAGAAATTAATGTTCAGGACATCAGGTTGGAGATGGTGCATATGGAATATGAGGTCTTGCTATTAGAATTTAGATAAACCCCTCATGTTGGGCTTCTGCCCCTTTCGTTCCAGTTACTCACCAAAAAGTCAACTGTTTATTCCCTTACATGGATGCTGCTCGACTTGCTGAGTTCCGGCATTTTGTGTGTGTTGATCTGGATTTCCAGCTTCCACTGAATCTCCTGTGTTTATATTAATGTAAGACTGTCTTGCTGGTTGATTTGGCATTGCAGTACCGATTTTAAAAAAACTTAATTCACAATTTGTCTGGCTTTGAAGAAGGTTACTGGCCTGAAACTCTGCCTTCTTTTTTCTTTACGTCAAGGACAGTGGTGATATCCACTTTCTGGCCTTATTGTGACCTAGTTGTGGGTCACAGCTTCCTGACTACTCGTCTGTCACCATTCAGCAACTGTCTCACGCTGAGATTTACTTTTCTCCTGCCTTGGGAGGAAGAGCTGCAGAACCTCATCACACAGGCGATCATTTTGGACTGGCGTCTGCATGGGTTCATGGCAAGAGCTGCTCAAGTTGATGCAGCCCCACGGTTGTTCAGTAGACAGTGTGGATGGGAGGCTGGTTTCTGTAATGTGATGAGCTGTGTCCACTGCTCTCTACAGCTTCTGGCAACCTTTGATAGAGCAGCCACGGTACTGATCCGCTATGCACCTGGCCTCACTGGCGCCACCATCAAGAACGTATACACAGAAAGATGCCGGAAAAGGGCTAGGAACATCAGGAAGGATCCCACCCACCCTGCTCATGAATTGTTTGTCCCGCTCCCTTCAGGGAGGAGACTATGTAGCATCCACAGCAGGACCACCAGACGCAAAAACAGTTACTTTTCTCCAGGCAGTAAGGCTGATCAACACCTCCACCCACTAACCCACCACTACTTTATCATTTCCTGTCAGAGTCGCCTTATGTACAGACACTCCTGTGCCTAGCACCACTTTATGGACATACAATCAATCTGTGTTTATAAGCTATTTTATATATTTATATTGATTATGTGTCTTTTATTATCTTAATTATTGTGTGATTTTTGTGCTGCATTGGATCTGGAGTAACAATTATTTTGTTCTCCTTTACACTTATGCATTGTAAATGACGTTAAACAATCTTGAATCTTGGCTAGGACACTCTCTTTGGTGCATCTAAATGATGGATGTCTTTCAACAGTTGAAAAGTATTCTCAGAATGTCCCCAGTCTCTGCCAAACCATAAAGGTTCATCGGCAGCAGGGTAGGAAGTCTGGAGGAACTCAGTAAGTCAGGCAGCATCTATGGAGGAGAATGAACAGTTGATGTTTCAGTCCTGACCCCTCATTCGGACCCTCAGCAATTATCTGTGCTCTCAGATGGAGCGGTTGTCATTCCGAGCATGGTGCATCTGGATAGGGAGCTTTCTATGGTGCACCTGATTATCAACAGTGGGAACGTCTCTGCCAAACCATGGAAGAATCCTAATCTTTGGTTACAAAGTGCTCTTGATGAAATTATTTTCATGCAATTAGCAAGTGCCTGTGACTTACACAAAAGCTCTCGCAGGATAGTGGTGCTGCAGTCCCTACTTGAGCAGTATAGTGCAAACCGATGTCCAAGTCGTTGACCCTGAATAAACCAGAAGATGACAACAATTAATAAAGGAGCACAGCAGAACACAGAGACCATAAGACATAGGAGCAGAATTAGGCCATTCAGCCCAATGAGTCTGCTGTGCTATTCCATCACGGCCATTAATTTTCCCTCTCAACCCTATTCTCTTGCCTTCTCCCCATAACCTTTGATGCTCTTACTAATCGCTAACCAATCAACCTCTGCTTTAAATAAACCAAATGTTTTGGTCTCTACAGCCATCTGTGGCAATGATTTCCTCAGATTTACCACTCTCTGGCTAAAGCAGTTCCTCTTCATCTCTGTAATGAAGCTGGATTCCCCCACGATTGGTAACATCCTCTCCGTATATACTTAAGCTCCGACTTTCAATGTTTGATAGGTTTTAATGTGGTTCCCCACCCCCCCAATTCTTCTAAACTCCAGAGCCATCCTTTCATTCCCTAGATCATTCTTACAAACTTCCTCTGAACAGTCACTAATGCCAGCACATCCTTTCTTAGATAAGAGGCTCAAAACTGCTCTCAATACTTCAATTCTAGTCTGACCAATGCCTTATAAAACCTCAGCATTACATCCTTTATTGTATATTCTGGCCTTCTGGAAATGAATGCTAATATTGCATTTGCCTTCCTGACCACTGCAAGTTAACCTTCTGGACAAGGGTTCCCAACCTGGGGTCCACGGAACCCTTGCTTAATGGTGTTGGTACATGGCGTAAAATAATGTTGGGAACTCTTGCTTTAGGGGACTCTGTATGAGGTCTCCCAAGTCCCTTTGCACATCTGATTTTTGATTCTGCTCCCCATTTGGAAACTCAGAAAATGCAAGGGAAACTCAGCATGTCAGGCAGCATCTATGGAGAGGAATAAACAGGTGTCTTGGTAACTGGAAGAGGTAATTTAAAGGTAATTGTCTCCAAACCCAAGGAGCAACAGAAATTTTTTTAATGTACATTGAAGTGATCTGCAGATCATTTCCCAACAGTGTGATGAAGTTAGATTAAGCCTAA
Source organism: Mobula hypostoma (assembly GCF_963921235.1). NCBI lineage: Eukaryota > Metazoa > Chordata > Chondrichthyes > Myliobatiformes > Myliobatidae > Mobula > Mobula hypostoma. The sequence goes on along the minus strand of NC_086101.1, from coordinate 188,313,619 downwards.
CTTACACCAAAAAAAGATAAAGAATTGAGCAACATACACGAAAAGCTGGAGGAGCTCGGCAGGTCAGGCAGCATCAATGGAAATAAATAAGCAATTGACATTTCGGACCAAGACCTTTCATCAAGACCTGTCAGGTCTCAGCCCAAAATGTTGGCAGTTTACTCCTCTCCATAGATGCTGCCTGGCCTGCTGAGTTCCTCCAGCATCTTGTATGTGTTTCTCTGGATTTCCAGCATCTGCAGATTTAGAAACTAGACTAGGCCTTTCTGCCTTCTATCAAGGTGCATGAGTTACTTGGGTCAGGCAGTAACGTTGGTGTGGCCAGCGATAACCCTCCCAGAGATAATTTTTAAGCTTTTGCTGGCTCCTTTTAACTGGTTTCCTATTGATACAGCCTTTAATGGCAGATATTTTAATAGCACCAAATTTCAATTGCAGATATGTCCATGATTACCTGAGTGGGGGACCCTTCACGGAGTACCAGGAAAGCATGTACTTTTCACGGTTCCTGCAGTGGAAATGGTTGGAAAGGTAAAACCCCTTTACACAAGATTACACTGGTAATGCTTCCTGACATCAGAGTCTCTCGGGTCTGACTTGGGTCTGTTCTGCCTGTGGTACCAGGTACATCCTTTTAGCCTCTGGGAGCCTCAGAGCGCTGTCCATCCTTTCCTCCATTCTGACTTCATTTTCCTTGCGTGGCATTTTGAGTAACGGCTTCTCCTTTCTTCATCTTTCAGGCAGCCAGCGACAAAAAATACTTTCAGACATTACCGGGTGCTTGGGAAAGGAGGATTTGGCGAGGTGAGTGTGTAAGATTGATGAATTAACAGCTAGCATTCCTCAGGGCACAGGCTCAGAATAGAAGGATGCCCCTTTCCAACGGGGATGAGGAGGAATTTCTCAGATGGTGATGAATCTGTGGAATTAATAGCCACAGACAACTGTGGATGCCAAGTCATTGGGTGCGTTTAAAGCAGAGGTTGATAGTTTCTTGATTGTTCAGCCTCGTCAAAGGTTACGGGGAGAAGATAGGAGAATGAGGTTGGGAGGGATAATAAATCAGCCTTGATGGAATGGCAGAGCAGACTCGATGGGCTGAATGGCCTTATTCTGCTCCTATGTCTTATGATCTTATTCTAACAAATCACTTATTAAGTTAATGCTTGTCTTATCTCTCAGGTTCATTGAGTCATAGATCACAGAAGCACACCCTATGTTAATCCTGAGGCCTATCTATGCTAATTCATTTGCCTCATATCCCTCTAAACCAGGAGTTCCCAAGCTGGTGTCCATTGGTTAATGGTTGAGGTCCATGGTATAGAAAAGTTTGGGAACTCCTGCTCTAAACCTTTCTTACTATGCCCAAATGTCTTTCAGTATTTGTAATTGTATCTCCCTCTATCACTACTTCTGACCACTCACCATATAACCACCTCCCTCTGTGTGAACAACTTGCCTTTCAGTCCCCTTTTGAATCTTTCCCTGCCTGCCCCTCAGTCCCCTTTAAATCTTTCCCTTCTGTCCCTCAGTCCCCATTTAAAATTTTCCCCTCTGTCCCTCAGATCATTTTGAAAGCTTTCCCCTTCACCCCTCAGTCCCCCTTTAAATCTTTCCCCTCCATCCCTCAGTCCCCCTTTAAATCTTTCCCCTCCATCCCTCAGTCCCCCTTTAAATCTTTCCCCTCCGTCCCTCAGTCCCCCTTTAAATCTTTCCCCTCCGTCCCTCAGTCCCCCTTTAAATCTTTCCCCTCCGTCCCTCAGTCCCCCTTTAAAGCTTTCCCCCTGTCCCTCAGTCCCCCTTTAAAGCTTTCCCCTCCGTCCCTCAGTCCCCCTTTAAAGCTTTCCCCTCCGTCCCTTAGCCCCCCTTTAAAGCTTTCCCCTCCGTCCCTCAGCCCCCCATTAAATCTTTCCCCTCCGTCCTTCAGTCCCCCTTGAAAGCTTTCCCCTCCGTCCCTCAGTCCCCCTTTAAAGCTTTCCCCTCCGTCCCTCAGTCCCCCTTTAAATCTTTGCCCTCCGTCCCTCAGTCCCCTTTAAATCTTTCCCTTCTGTCCCTCAGTCCCCATTTAAAATTTTCCCCTCTGTCCCTCAGATCATTTTGAAAGCTTTCCCCTTCATCCCTCAGTCCCCCTTTAAATCTTTCCCCTCCGTCCCTCAGTCCCCTTTTAAATCTTTCCCCTCCGTCCCTCAGCCCCCCTTTAAAGCTTTCCCCTCCGTCCCTCCGCCCCCCTTTAAAGCTTTCCCCTCCGTCCCTCAGCCCCCCTTTAAATCTTTCTCCTCCGTCCCTCAGCCCCCCTTTAAAGCTTTCCCCTCCATCCCTCAGCCCCCCTTTAAATCTTTCCGCTCCGTCCCTCAGCCCCCCTTTAAAGATTTCCCCTCTGTCCCTCAGTCCCCCTTTAAAGATTTCCCCTCTGTCCCTCAGTCCCCCTTTAAATCTTTCCCCTCCGTCCCTCAGTCCCCCTTTAAAGCTTTCCCCTCCGTCCCTCAGTCCCCCTTTAAATCTTTCCCCTCCGTCCCTCTTTAAATCTTTCCCCTCCGTCCCTCAGTCCCCCTTTAAGTCTTTCCCCTCCGTCCCTCAGTCCCCCTTTAAAGCTTTCCCCTCCGTCCCTCAGTCCCCCTTTAAAGCTTTCCCCTCTGTCCCTCAGCCCCCCTTTAAATCTTTCCCCTCCGTCCCTCAGTCCCCTTTAAAGCTTTCCCCTCCGTCCCTCAGTCCCCCTTTAAAGCTTTCCCCTCCGTCCCTCAGTTCCCCTTTTAAAGTTTTCCTCTCTGCCCCTCAGATCATTTTGAAAGCTTTCCCCTTCACCCTTCAGTCCCCCTTTAAATCCTTCCCCTCCACCCCTCAGTCCTCCTCTAAATCTTTCCTCTTCACCCCTCAGTCCCCCTTTAAATCTTTCCTCTTCACCCCTCAGTCCCCCTTTAAATCTTTCCCCTCTGTCCCTCAGTTCCCCCCATAACTACAGATGCCCTCTGGTTTTAGGTTGTCCCATTCTGGGAAAAAGCCAGTGGTCATGCACTCTACCTAAAACTGATATAATTTTGTAAATCTCTAAGTCCTCGACCTCCTTTGCTCTAGGAAACCTATTCTAATCACTCAGGCCCTCAAATCTTGCTAATATTTTGGTGTATCTTTTGTAGAATATCATACAGGCTCTTTTCCCCAAGATGCTGTGCAGAATTTGTAATTTTTAAGATTCTTCTATCATCTGTGAGCCCATCTAAGAATTTCTTAATGTAATGTCCCTAATGTACCTGCCTCTAACTCCATCCTGGCAGTCCATTCCATGCGTTCACCGCTCTTGGTGTAAAAAATCATTTTGTCTCTGACTTCCCCCACCTATACTTTCCTCGAATCACCTTAAAATTGTGCCCCCTCATATTAGCCATTTCTGCTGTCTGTCCACTTGATCTATATCTCTTATTAAGATGCCCTCTTCAGCTTAGTTCCTCCCGTCCATAAATCTAATGACTGGACATAGATTCCAAAATGAAATTCCTCACAGTACTCTTGGGGCGTAGGGGTGGGGTGGAGTGACACGGTGGTGCCTCTTGTAGAGCCACTGACTCCCAGCCCCCGGGTCCTGGTTTTGATTCTGACCTCGGGTGCACACTGCGTGATGCTTGTGGGTTCTCCCCGTGGCTCCTTGTGTTTGAGTTGGAAGGGAGTGTGTGACTGTGTTAGATAAAATAAAAAAGATCACTGAAAAAATATGACGAAGCAGGAAGAGATCCACCCCTCCGTGTCGGACCGGTTTTTAACCCTTGAGGAGCAGTTTTAAAAATTGGGATCATGTTGTGGTTGTACTTGTTTCAGGTGTGTGCCTGCCAAGTGCGTGCAACTGGGAAGATGTACGCATGTAAAAAGCTGGAGAAGAAAAGGATAAAGAAGCGGAAAGGAGAAACCATGGCATTAAATGAAAAGCGGATTTTAGAAAAAGTTAACAGTAGATTTGTGGTAAGATTTGTCTCTTACGAAATAGTGTGTACTGCAGAGTGGGGCGGCCGCTTTGTCAAGTAGCTTTGCTCTGTCCGCTGTAAAAGGCCGGATCTCCTTGTGGCAACCATTCCCATTCCGACATGTCTGCCTGTGGCCTTCTCTGCTGCCACATTGATGCCACAACAGGTTGAAGGAGCAATTTTCTGTCTGGGTAGCCTAAACCCTTCTTCCCCTGCCTACTTCCCTCCTTTTCCATTTCCCATTGTGGTTCCTCACTTAACCCTTCTCCTTATCTGCCCCTCATCTCCCTCTGGTTCCCCTCCTGCTTCCCATTCTCCCAAGGTCCACTGGTCTCCCTTATCCAGTTCCTCCTCCTTCAACCCTTTGTCTCTTCCACCTATCACCTCCCAGCTTCTTACTTCATCCCTCCTCCCCACCCACATTCCCACTCACCTGGTCTCATCCATCACCTGCCAGCTTGTACTCCCCACCAGCTTTCCCACCTTCTTATCCGGCTTCTGCCCCCTTCCTTTCCAGTCCTGATGAGGGGTCTCTGCTCGAAACATAACCATTTATTCCTCTCCACAGAAGCTGCCTGTTCTGCTGAGTTCCCCCAGCATTTTGTGCGTGGTACTGCTAACATAGTTCAATTCAACAATGCCACATTAGATGAAGTTCACATTAATACCTACTGTATAGTTCATGCTGACTTTCACCTTTGGGTGTTGTTGCAACTGCTCACATTTATATAACTCCTTAAAGTACAGGCACAATAAGGTGCATGTGATGGCTGTGGTACTGAGAAGTTGCAAGATCCATTTTGGGATTAAATAAATGTAAATCATTAGGGCATGTGGTCAGAAGTCTGGTCACTGCAGCAGATTTTAACTCGCAGGTGTGAAGAGAAGTGAGTGTTTAAGGCATGAATTTCTTATTCTGCACACCATGAACACGAGATTCTGCAGCTGCTGGAAATGCAGAGTAAAACATAAACAAAACACCCGGAGAACTCAGCAGGTCGGGCAGCAACCACAGGAAGGAATAAAGTGTTGATGTTTTGGGCTGAGATCCTTCATCAGGACTCAACAGTTTATTCCGTAGGGATCATTTCAGCACGGGAGTCCCCAGTTAAATTTAGACCCTGCTTACCTGGGGAGATGGTGGTATAGGGGATGTGCAGCAAAGAATTTATTTAGAAATTTAGAAGAAATTTCTTGAGAGGAAAGATTTTGTTTTTAGCCAGAGGGTGAAGAATATGTGGATTTGCTTCAAAGAGAAAAGCCCTAGTTCACTCAATTAATCCTCATAAGACATGCTCTCCGATCCAGGCAGCAGCCTTATAAATCTCCTTTGCACCCTCTCTAAAGTGTCCATATAGCTCCTAAAATGAGACAAACACAACTGAACACAGTTCTTCAAGTTCAAAGTTCAAAATTTCAAAGGTAATTCATTTTCAAAACACAGATATGTCACCATATACTATACTAAGATGAATTTTCCTGCGGGCATACACAACAAATACTAAGAGACATAATAGAATTGATGAAAAACTGTCAAATAGCCAATATGTAAAAGACAATAAACTGATAAAAGACAAAAAACTGCAAAAAAGGAAAAAGAAGCAAACAAAATAATAGTAATAAATGTATAAGCAATAAATATCGAGAACATGAGATGAAGTGTCCGTCAAAGTGAGTCCATTGATTGTGAGAACAGGTCAGAGTTGGGGTGAGTGACATTTAAACAGAGTTGTGTAGAACCCTGCGGCTTTTGACCTCAGTCCCCTGACTAATGAAGCCCAGTGCACCATTTGCCTTCTTCACCCTATCAACTGAAACTGTACCTTCCAGGGACCTATAGACATGAACCCCAAGGTCCCTCTGTTCCTCCAACCGGCTCCACACAGCTGCCTCTCAGGGTTGACGCTGAATCGAGACCTGGTTGTGTTCTTGGGTGGATGTGAGAAATTGTCTTTTTCCAAGTTCGAATTTACCTGCCACTCAGCCGTACACATGCACACAGCCGAGCAAAACAGTGGTCCTCTGGGGCCAAGGTGTAAAACATAGTACTGACAGTCACGCACAGCATAAGGCACGTATGTTTACGAAAGCAGAAAAACATGCAGTCACTAAACAGAAACATAGTCAGAACGACACCCCCCCCCCAATAACTGACTGAATAAATAAATAATATAGCCCATATGTCCCTGAGTGTTATGGAGCCAGGAATGGGAAGAGATTTTTTTACTGGTTCTGTTTCTACCGTTGACCAGCATTGCTAGAGGAGATTCACCATATTTATTGTCCTTTGTTCCTACGTACTGTGTGGAGATTTGCCGCTGTCCTTTCTTGAGTGAGCTGGGCTTCCCTTCCTCTCACCTGCTCGCTCATTCTGCAGCAAGTCAAAAATAGCCCACCAGCGCCCTCTGCTGGTCAATCCCATAGTTGTAACTGGCCTAACATCAGCTTCCAACCCCTTCATTCCTTTACTTATTTCATTTTTATTTATTTAGAGCAAGGGTTCCTAACCCGGGGTTCACGGACCCCTTGCTTAATGCTATTGGTCCATGGCATGAAAAAGGTTGGGAACAGGCCTTTCCAGTCAAGTGAACTGTACTGCCCAGCAACTACCTATTTAGCCCAAGCCTAATCATGAGACAATTTACAATGACCGAACAACTTACTGACTGGTACGTCTTTGGACTGTGGTAGGAAACCAGAACACCCAGAGGAAATCAACACGCTCACAGGAGGGACATACAAACTTCTTACAGATGGCATCAAAATTAAGCTCCAAGCTCTGAAGCCCCAAGTTATAATAGCATTTTGCTAACCATTACCCTACCGTGGCGCCCCTTTCTAGTTCTTGTGAAGGGTCTCAGCCTGTAATGTCGACAGTTTATTCCTCTCCATAGATGCTGCCTGAGCTTCTGAGTTCCTCCAGTATTTTGTGTGCGTTCCTCTGGATTTCCAGTATCTGTTGTGATTAAAATGTCATGACACATGTCAGTGTAAAATAACCCAGATTCTGATTCTTATTTGTTTATTGTTATGTAACTGCACACATGTATACCACCAAACAAAACAATGCTTCTCCCGACCAAGATGCACAACACACACACACACACACACACACATATATATATAAAACTCACAAACAACAGTAAAATTACCACAAATAAATTAACAAATAATAAAATATATTCCAGAAGATTGACATTTAGTACAAGGTGCATTCATGACACAAGTTAACCAATGTAATACTATCAGATGGCAGAGGGGAAGAAGCTTTTCCTGAAGGCACACACTCAACGATTCAGGAACAGTTTCTTCCCCTCTGCCATCCGATTTCTGAATGGACAATGAACTCATGAACACTACCTCGCAATTGCATTGCACAGCTGCTGCAAAGACAATAAATTTCACAACATGCCGGTAATATTAAACTTGATTCTGGTTCTGCTCCTGGCTTATAGGCTTCTGATAAACTTCTCTGCTGATCTTAATTTCCTAGACAATGGGCATTTTCCATATGTGGTTGATTGAAGCAATACTTCCCTTCACTTCCATTGGTATTATTTAATGTGTTGGGACTGGGTTCAAGTGCGGTCAAGTCAAGCCGATGTTTAGCTTATTCTGGTGTGCGCAATTGCATACATACGGTGAAAAACTTGCTTGCGGCAGCATTTCAGGCAATTGGCATCATATACTGTAAGTGACATTCACAAGTAACGTTAATTAAGCACACGTTTTTGATCATGCTGTCAGAAACCTCGAAGCAGGTGGTCATGGTAGAACTGACAGTTCTTTGGGGAGACCAGATTGAGGAGGTGTTTGAGCGTACAAAATTGAATTAAATTGAATTGATTTATTTCTTACATCCTTCATATACATGAGTAAAAATCTTTATGTTACGTCTCTGTCTAAATGTGCAATGTACAATTTATAGTAATTTATAATAAATAGTATGTACAAGAGGACAGTGAATATAACGTAGAAGTACAATTTTATCAGAATGAATTCATCAGTTTGATGGCCTGGTGGTAGAAGCTGTTGGTCCTGGCTTTTATGCTGCGGTATCGTTTAACCAACGGTAGCAGCTGGAACAGTTTGTGGTTGGGGTGACTCAGGTTCCCAATGGTCCTTCGGGCCCTCTTTGTAAATGTCCTGAATAGTGGACATTTAGCCTTGAGCCAAAGTCCAGGAGCTGGAAGAGCAGTGTCAGAGACAGGTGGAGGACACAATGTGAGCCTGTAGAGGTGGGATGTGGAGGTTTTGTTAGCTGCTTGCTCTGAAGAACCCACTCCCTCCTTGGCATTACAGGGACTGCAAAGAAAATAGCCATCAGGACTGTCACAGAGGCTGCTGAACAAGCCTCCAGATGGCCATGGATCAAGAGGTGTGACCCATGGACCAATGCTGCTGGGACACAAGCCCGGGCCCGATCAACCCTGGCTGGGTCGCCTGGGAAAGGGTGTCTGATGTAAGACCTGGAACACCCAATGACCCCAAGTTACTTCACTGATGATGTGTCCCAGCACATCCTGGGATTATGTGGCAGCATCAAGATTTGGAACAAAAATTCCATTGTCAAGCAAAGTGATCTTAGTGGAGTTATACTGGGCTAACTAGGGTTGTGTCAGTTGGTTAAGAACAGAATGGTTGAAGGAAAGTAGCTGTTCTTGAACCTGGTGGTGTGGGACTTCAGACTTTGGTATCTCCTGTCCAAGGGGAGCTAGCGGCAGGAAGATGGCATGAACTGGAACGTGGGGATCTTGAGGCAGTGCCTCCTGTTAATACAACAATTTTGGGGAAAGGATGTGCCTGTGATGTATTGGGCAGGGTGCACTAGGTTGTCTGGTAGAGAAGGTTAGGGAAGGAGGTCTGGGGAGGCTGAGGAGAGCTGGACTTTGCACATCCATGTGTTATTCTACAGATGCACAATAGAGAGCATCCCGACAGATTGTGTCACTGCTTGGTACGGAAACTGTAATGTTTGGTACGACTCTACAATGGGTCGTTAAAACTAGCCAACACGTCACTGGCAGCAGCCTACCCGCCACCAAGGACAGATATACAGAAAGGGGACAGAAAAGGACGAGGAACATCATGAAGGATCCCACTCACCCTGCTCATGGACTGATTGTCCCACTCCTGTCAGGAAGGAGGCTCCGTAGCATCCACTCCAGGACCACCAGATTCAAAAGCAGCGACTTTCCCCAAGTAGTATGGCTGATCAACACCCCCACCCACGAACTCCACCACTACTTTCTTATTTCCATCAGTCACCTTACGTAGAGTCTAGCATCCAATCAATCTATGTACATGAGCTATCTTGTGTATTTGTATTTATTGTGTGTTATTCTGTTATTACTACAGTATTCTTTGTCTTTTGTGTTTTTTTGTGCTGCATCAGATTCGGAGTAACAACTATTTTGTTTTCCTTACACTTGTGTTCAAAAAACATAACTAACGGTTTTGAATGGGCAATGTAACAAGGGCGAGCAGACTTTGAGGATGTTGGAGCGTAGCGTAATTTATGGGGGGTAATTCCACAAAGCTCTGCACACAGCAAATGATTTCTTTCTGTCTGGTGTGCAGGTGAGCTTGGCTTACACATATGAAACGAAGGATGCACTGTGCCTGGTGCTCACCCTGATGAACGGTGGCGACCTCAAGTTCCACATCTACAATATGGGCAACCCAGGCTTCGATGAGAAGAGAGCCATCTTCTACGCTGCAGAGATCTGTTGTGGGCTAGAGGACCTGCACAGAGAGAGAATTGTGTACAGGTAAATGAGGCTAGTGTAGTGGTGTACATGTGGTGGTTAACATTCGGATATTTTTAATCCACTTTTTCCCTCCCCGTTTCTGCTTCCACAGGTCTCCCAATCCCCTGCTCACTCTTTATCTTCCACCCGCCCCATCCCCTTTTTAATTCTTTATGCTTCCCCCCACCCCCCCACCCCTCGCTGTCTCTGGAAGTCACTGGCACCTCGAGAGTTTAGTGTTGACGGGTTGCAAATGCAGTAAACTCTTCCCTCTAGTGGTCGATGAATGAACTACAGGTTATGGAAACCTGTTCAATAAGCTGGCTGATACTCTAAACAACACCCAGAAAATGCTGGAGGAACTCAGTAGGTCAGGCAGTGTCTATGGATGGAAATAAACAGTCAGCGTTTTGGGCCAAGACACTTCATCAGGATTGGAAAGGGGGTTAGAAGCCAGAATAAGGGGATTAGGGGAGGGGACGAGTACAAGCTGGCAGGTGACAGGTGAGATAAGGTGGGGGGGAGATGAAGAACCTGGAAGATGATGGGTGGAAAAAATAAAGGGATGAAGAAAGAATCTGACAGAAGAAGACTGCGGCCTGAAACGCCAACTGTTTATCTGATGCTGCCTGCCCTGCTGAGTTTTTCCTGCATTTTCTGTGTTGCTCTGGATTTCCAGCATCTGCCGAATCTCATGTGTTTATAATATACTAACAAGCCTGCTTCAATTGTTCATTTTCTTTCTCCACCCCTCCATGCACAGTGCTAATTAGGAATGTAATCAGTATTAATGCATAACCACGTGGTTCTGCATTTAATGGTTGTGGAGTGCATTAGCATTACTGGAGATACTGCTGTAGGATCTTTTGCAAATAAATAGCTGGCAGTCGTATGCTGCCTTCCTTCAGAAGAATCTGGTATCCAGGACTGTGATGGTTCTGAGAAAAAGCTCACCTCCGGTTTAAAAGCAGTCAAGGTTGTGCAATATATTCTGGCCTTAAAAGAATGATGCAGCACAGGACAGGCCCTTTGTGTCAGACTAAACCATTATTATGAATAAAGTTTATTTTGATATATCAAAAATCTAATTAAACCAATGACTCCTACATAATCTAATCCCTCTTCACCACACGTGACCACATCCCTCCCTTCATGGGCTGCTCTTGAATACTCCTTTGCTCTCTGACAATGCATTTCAGGCCCCCATCCCTCTCTGTAAAAACAAAACTCACCTCACACATCTCCTTTGTATTTTGCCCCCTCACCTTCGGTTCATGCCCTCTGATATTAGACCTATCGGTCCTGGGGAAAAGTGGATGGGCTGTCTATCTATGCCTTGCATAATTTAATGAACTTCAGGGCTTGCTTTGCTGTTGTTGCCCGTGTTGTTTGTGAACATGGTGCTGGAATTGATAGATAGATAGATAGATAGATATCCTTTATTAATCCCGAGGGAAATTTGCATGAGTTGACCCGTACAGTACAGTACAAGCCCTTTGTGCCAAAGTAATTAGTAATCAAGTGCCAACCAAACCAGACTAATCCCTTTTGCCTCTGCAATGTACACATCCATCCACTTTCTGTGCACTCTCATGCTCCTGTCATAGCCGCTTCTATCATACTTGGCCTGGCACAGTATTCCAGGCATCCACCACTCTCTGTGTAAAAACAAAACTTGCCCTGCACATCTCCCTTCAATTTATTCCCCTCACCTTAAATGTATGCCCTCGGGTTGGTTGCCACATGTCGTTGGGTGTATTTAAGGCAGAGATTGATAGGTTCTTGAGTAGACATGACATCGAAGGTTACGGGGAGGGAGAAGGCCGGAAACTGGGGCTGAGCCAGGATCAGCCATGATTGAATGGCAGAGCACACTCGATGAGCCAGATGGCCTCATTCTGCTCCTATGTCTCATGGTGTTTTGGGCATGCCCTCTGGTTTATTATTGTCACGTGTACTGAAGTACAGTGCCATCTAAACAGATCATTTCATCACATCTCTGCATCAAAGGGCAATAACAATGCAAGGTAGTGTCACAAGGAAAGTGCAGAGCAGGCGGATAATAAGATGCAAAGCCGTGATGGTTCAGATTGTGGGGCCAAGAGTCCATCTTATCTAACTAGGGAACCATTCAATAGTCTGGTAATGCAGGATCACAACTGCCCTGAGCCTGGTGGTACAGTACGTGCTGCCAGGTCTTGGCATCCTCTGCCCAATGGGGACAGAGAGAAGAGAGGATGACTGGGGGAAGGGTGAGGGTGTATGGTTATGCAGGCTGCTTTCCTGAAGCAGTGGGAAGTATCGATATAATCCATAGAGAGAGCCTGGCTTTCATGATGTGTTCATGCCTCTTTTAGGGTAAACTGCAACTTCCCCATGTTAGCAAGGCATCACACAGACAAAGGAGCTTAACCTTCCTGCCAACAGATGTCCACCATTTCGCTGCATTATAGACATTCCCTCTGTTCCAACCATTTCCCTCCCACATCTCTCTGCTGCTTAGGTTATCTAGCTTTCTCTTTTTCCAGTTCAAATGAAGGAAGGATCTTCAACCCAAAGTGTTAACTGATGTCTCTTTCAATACATGCTGCTTGACTGGCTGAGTGCTTTCAGCATTCTGGTTGTTGTTTCAGATTCCAGCATTTGCTGTTTCATTTGTTTTCCATACTTATCAGAGCTCCTGGCTTGTTCCTCAAGTTCAAGTTTATCATCTTCTGACTGTACCTATATACAACCAAACGAAACAGCGTTCCTCCTGACCACAGTGCACCCACAATACATATATCGCCCACAGCACATAAACCAAAATATTACCATAAATAATTTAATGAAATGTAATTCAAAATGCTTGTGAAGTGTGCGGGACAAGCATTTGGTGATGGCACGGTATTAGTCTGACAGCCCGAAGGCAGAGGCTGTTGCCCCGTCTGGCAGCGCTGGTCCTGATGCTCCTGTACCTCCTTCCTGGTGGTAGTGAGTCAAAGAGGTTGTGGGATGGGTGGTAGGGATACTCAACAATGCTTTGGGCCCTTCGTACACAATGCTCCCGGTACCTGAGACTGACTTTTATTTTTTTTCTTCCCCATTCCTCCTCACCCAGAGATTTGAAGCCAGAGAACATATTACTGGATGATCACGGTGAGAGCCCTCTTTGTTCTCTGTTTGTTCAAGGTTTAGAGTGTGGGTTCCCAGCCTGGGGTCCATGGATCCCTCGGTTAATGGTAAAGGTCCACGGCATAAAAACGGTAGGGAACCCCTGGTTTAGATGTTGCAGTGAAGATTAATATGCAAGGTCCAAAACCGAGGTTATACACTTAGTGGCCACTTTATTAGATACACTACTTGTTAATGCAAATATCTAATTGGCCAATCATGTGGCAGCAACTTATTGCATAAAAACATTCAGACATGGTTGAGGCTCAGTTGTTCAGACCCACCATCAGAGTGGGGGAAGAAATGATAAAGTGATTTTTGACTGGAATGATTGTTGGTGCCAGACGGGGTGGTTTGAGTATCTCAGAAACTGCTGATCTCTTGGGATTTTCATACTCAATCAACTCTAGAGCAGGGGTTCCCAACCTTTTTTTAATGCCATGGATCAATACCATTAAGCAAGGGGTCCATGACCCCAGGTTGGGAGCCCCTGATATAGAATTTACAGGGAATGGTGCGAAAAAGAAACACAACATCCAGTGAGTGGCAGTTCTGTGAGGGAAAACATCTTGTTAATGGGAGAGGTCAGAGGAGAATGGCCAGCCTGGTCCAAATGGAGAAGAAAACGACAGTAACTCAAATAACCACACGTTACAACATTGTGTACAGTAGAGCATTTCTGAACGCACAGCACGTTGAACCTTGAAGTGGATGGGCCACAGCAGTAGAATACCACGGACATACAGGAGGTACCTCATAAATAGGATAGGTGGTGTGTCTGGTTACAGACAGCGGCGGAAATTGAACCCTGAACACGTACGCTGTATAGCACTATGCTAACCGCTATGCTGCCATTAACTAAAGTGCAGGCTGCTGATGAATGGTGAACAGACTCTCCTTGCACGTTCGCTGAACTGTCTTTGCTGTTAATTCTCAGGTCACATCAGGATCTCGGACCTGGGCTTAGCCATGCAGATCCCAGAAGGTGAAACAATTCGAGGAAGAGTCGGGACTGTAGGTTACATGGGTGAGTGAAGAAATATTCAACCTACTCACCAAGAACTTGAGACAACTCTGCCTTTGTTTTCTCAAAGTGAACTTCAATAAAATCACCTTCCCTGCACTTTCCTAAAACTCATTCTTTGACTCCTATTTACTTATCCCGCCCTCTCCCTCCCTCATCCCGTGAAAATCCTTTCTCATGGGTGGTGGGGTGGAGATGCTTCCCACCAAAAGATGTGTAAAGCACTTTTTCCCTCTGCGAGCCTGGCAGGTCACCCTTGGGCAAGGTGTAGCACCGGCTTATCCTCCCCTACCAGGGTCACGTGGTGAATGGGAGCAGGTGGTGGATGATCCCATGAACAGCCGGTGCATATCACAAGTCCTGGTTATGCGCCCACTGACACCTAGAAGACAATCTCCTGAAGAGTATTAATAATGGCTGGGGTCACCCATCTTATGAAGACACTGCCCAGAAGAAGAAAATGGCAAACCACTTCTGTAGAAAAATTTGCCAAGAACAATCATGGTCAAAGACAATAGACAATAGGTGCAGGAGTAGGCCATTCAGCCCTTCGAGCCAGCACCACCATTCACTGTGATCATGGCTGATCGTCCACAATCAGTACCCCGTTCCTGCCTTCTCCCCATATCCCTTGACTCCACTATGTTTAAGAGCTCTATCTAACTCTTTCTTGAAAGAATCCAGAGAATTGGCCTCTACTGCCTTCTGAGGCAGAGCATTTCACAGAACCACAACCCTCTGTGTGAAAAAGTTTTTCTTCAACTCCGTTCTAAATTGTCTACCCCTTATTCTTAAACTGTGGCCTCTGGTTCTGGACTCCCCCAACATCGGGAACATGTTTCCGGCCTCTAGCGTGTCCAATCCCACGATCACCCCCGTCATACGACACGGCACATGATGGTGATGATGACTGTATGACAAGCTATTGGGTAATAGCTGTAAGCTTGAGTTTCAATGTTGCATGTTCTGCATATCGGGATGTTCACAAAATGCTGGAAGAACTCAGCAAGTCAGGCAGCATATATGCAGGGGAATAAACAGTCGACACTTTGGGATGTGACCCTTCATCGGGAAGGGGGCAGAAGCCAGAATAAGAAGATGGGAAAGGGGAAGGAGTACAAGCTGGCAGGTGATCGGTGAAGCCAGGTGAGTGGGAATGTGGGTAGATGGGGAGTGGGGATGAAGTGAGAAGCTGGGAGGTGGGATGGGTGGAAAAGGTAAAGGGCTGAAGAAGGATCTGATAGGAGAGGACAGTAGACCATGGGAGAAGGGGAAGGATGAGGGGTACCAGAAGGAGGCGATGGGCAGGTGAGGAGAAGAGAAGGGGTAAGAGGGGAGCCTGAATAGGGAATGTGTAAAGAAAGGAGGAGAGAGGGGGTGAAATTACTGGAAGTTAGAGAAATTGATGTTCATGGTGTCAGGTTGGAGGCTACCCAATGGAATATGAGGTGGTGCTTCTTCAACCTGAGTTGGACTGACATGACCCTTTGTCAGGACTTGGACAACTTGGACCAAAGGTCTCAGCCTAAATTGTTGCATGTCTAGTCCCCTCCACAGATGCTGCCTAACTTGCTGAGTTCCTCCAGCATTTTGTTGTGTATCTGTGTTGCTCAAGATTTCCAGCATCTGCAGAATTTTTGTGTTTCTATAGTAGAGAATCATGATTTCAGCTTGGGCAAATGCCTTGGTGTTCCAGAAAGATGGTGCAGAACATAAAACAGAGCATAACAGCGCAGTACAGGCCCTGCATCCTACAATATTGTGCCAAACTCTGAACTTACTCTAAGATCATCTAACCCTTCCCTCCCGTATAGCCCTCCATTTTTCTATCATCTAAGGTTTTCTTAAATTCCCCAAAGTTACTGACTCTACTGCCACCCCTGGCTGCATGTTCCACATTACCACTCTCTCTGACATCGCCCGTGATATCAGTTTAGAACATAGAACAGTACATCACAGTATGCATCCTTCAGCCCACAGTGTTGTGCCAACCTTTTTCAGGTCAAATCTAACCCTTTCCTCCTACCTAGTATAGAATACACCTCCGTCACTTCACACATTAAAATGTTCATCCGCTGAACAGCTTCACACCTTGTACATTCGGTACGTCATTCTACAGACGTTATTTTTGTGTCACAGATAATTTAACTCCATCTGGTTTATTTTCTAATGTTGTAAAAATCAAGATGGGAAAGTAGGCTTCAGCGAATCAAGGGAGATTGAAAATCTGGCTGAGCGCTGCTACAACAGTATCAACCTCTCCTCAAAGTCAGGAAGACCAAGGAGCTGATTTTTGACTTCAGGAGGAGGAAACCGGTGGTCCAAGAGCCCGTACTCATCGGGGGATCAGCGATAAAGAGGATTATCATCATCATCATTTTGTGCCGTGTCGTGTGACGTGGATGATTATGGTCTTTCCCTGACCATGATTTTTCTTGAGAAATTTTTCTACAGAAGTGGTTTGCCATTGCTGCCTTCTGGGCAGTGACTTTACAAGTTGAGTGACCCTCCCCCCACCCCCCAGCCATTATCAATGCTCTTCAGAGATTGTCTGCCAACCTCAGTGGTTGCACACACAGGACTTGTGATCTGCACCAGCTGCTCATACGACCATTCACCACCTGCTCTCATGACTTCACATGACCCTGATCGAGGGGCTAAGCTGGTGCTACACCTTGCCCAAGGGTGAGGGTCAGCAACTTTTGGTTCCTTAGTGGTATCATTTCAGAGGACCCGTCTTGGGCACTGCATGTAAGTTCTGACCCTCTTCGACTCTGATTGCAAAACAATGAAGAATCTCAGAGTTGCGTATGATGGCATGTATGTTCCTTGATTATAAGTTTACTTTGAACTTTGAAATGCGGTGTGCAGAGATGTAGGCAGGTTATGTGTGGGGCAAGAATGTGGCAGTTGTATAAGATGTACAGAAACGGTATGATTTTTTAAACTAACAAATATTACTGCATGATTAAATTTTCTGTCTTGTACATGAAATTCAAGGCAACATGCAGCTAGTCATACAACATTGAAACAGGTTTTTTGGCCCAGCTGGTCCTTGCTACCAAGATGCCTGTCTAAGCTAGGTCCACTTGTCTGTGTTTGGTCCATAAACCTCTCAACCAGGCATTCCCAACCTGGGGTCCGTGGCATAAAGCTGTTGGGAACCCCTCCTATCTGTGTACTGTACCTGTCCAAGAGTCTTTTACATGTTGTTACTCTGCCTGCCTCAACGACTTTGTTCCAACTTGTTACTACCTTCTATGTGAAAAAGGTTGCCCCTCAGGTTCCTGTTAAATCTTTCCCTTCTCATCTTAAACAGTTTAAGGTAAGGCAGCATGGTAGTATATCGCTATTACAGTGCTAGAGATCTGGGGTTAATTTCCAGTGTTGTCTGTAAAGAGTTTGTACGTTCTCCACATGATTGCATGAGTTTCCTCTGGGTGGTCTGGTTTCTGCCCATATTCCAAAGACGTATGGGCTAGCAAGTTGTGGGCATGTTATGTTGGTGACACTAGGTTTGCCCACAGCATACTGCTGGACTGTGCTGGTCGTTGACTCAGACAATCATTTCACTGTATGTTTAGACAAATAAAGCTAATCTCTATTGTATTTTGTCTGTAGTCTGAGTCTCTGATGAACTGAACCAGTTTGTGTGCTGGGATTCAGTTCTCTACATTGTGTGTGTGTGTGTAATTGTCCTCCTGTGTTTGCCTCCCCAGCTCCAGAGGTTATCAACAATGAGCGTTACTCCTTCAGCCCCGACTGGTGGGGCCTCGGCTGCCTGCTCTTTGAGATGATTCAGGGCCAGTCACCTTTCCGAAAGCGCAAGGAGAAGGTAAAGCGGGAGGAGGTCGACCGCCGAGTGAAGGAGGACAGGGAAGATTATTCTGAGAAGTTTTCAGCGGAGACTCGTTCCATCTGCAGTATGGTAAGCAAGTCCGGTTCATCTTTGAGTGTGGTTGAAATAGTTAAAACTAGTGGCTGATGGGATACTTGACCATTCTGGAACAGCTGGGCCTAAGACTGCTGATGTGTGTCGAGAATACCTTGGATGATGAGCGCAGAACCAGGAACTCCAATAAATAAGAACCAGGAGGGAGGATGCGCCGGGGGGGGGGGTAAATTATGAGTCCTGATAACAGGAAGTGGGAAGAACTGTTAGACTTGCGCTGAGGGATAATTGACATGTCTTTTAAGCGATTCATCATATATTGACCATGGGATGCCAAACAGAGTTATGTGAACAACACACATCAAAGTTGCTGGTGAACGCAGCAGGCCAGGCAGCATCTCTAGGAAGAGGTACAGTCGACGTTTCGGCCCGAGACCCTTCATCAGGACTAACTGAAGGAAGAGTTAGTAAGAGATTTGAAAGTTGGAGGGGGAGGGGGAGATCCAAAATGATAGGAGAAGACAGGAGGGGGAGGGATGGAGCCAAGAGCTGGACAGGTGATAGGCAAAAGGGATACGAGAGGATCATGGGACAGGAGGCCCAGGGAGAAGGAAAAGGGGGAGGGGAGGGGAACCCAGAGGATGGGCAAGGGGTATAGTCAGAGGGACAAGTTGTTTATCTTGCTGTAAATAAATATGAGCTCTGTATAACCTAAAGATCAGAGTTCTGCTGGCGGTGCAGACTGCTGCAGACTCTCCATGACATCATGTTAATAAACTCTTAAAACAAAATTCAAAGTCACTCTGATATTTATAGTATTTTAAACCCATTGACACTTTCCGCTCCAGGAACTCATGAAAGAACATGAGTGCGCAAGGTTAGAGGCATAGACAACCTGAGACTTTTACCCAGAATGGCTGTGGCCGATATGAGGGGCATAACTTTAAGGTGATTGGGGAAAATATAGGGGGGCGTCAGAGGTAGGTTTTTTTCCAGAGTGGTGGATGTGTGGAATGTCTAGGGTGGTGGTAGAGGCAGATACATTAGGGGCATTTAAGAAACTCAGGGATTAGGCAGATGGATGACAGAAAAATGGAGGTTTATGTGAGAGTAGGTTAAAAGATTGACACAAACCCTAGGTCCTGCTGAAGAATCCCGATTCATTGACTATTTATCCCCTTCCATAGATGCTGCCCGACCTGCTCCTGCATCGTTAGGTTCTTTGTTCTATGCAGATGGAAATAGGGGCTTGTGGATTTGGTACCTCAACCGCTGACAGATAACTGGGTACTCTTCATGACTTTAAATGTCTTAATGGTCACATAAACCACATGGAGTCATAGAACACTACAGCACAGAAACAGGCTCTTCTGCCCTTCTAGTCCATGCTGACTTGTTTTTCTACTCAGCATCCAGGACATTTTCAAAGAACAATGCCTCAAAAAGGTGGCATCCATCATTAAGGACCCCCCCCCCTCACCCAGGACGTACCCTCTTCTCATTGCTACCATCAGGGCGAAGGTACAGGAGCCTGAAGACACACACTCAATGATTCATGAATACCTTTGTCCCCTCCGCCATCAGACTTTGAATGGATATTGAACCCATGAACACGACCTTACTACTTCTTTTCTTCTTTTTGCACTACTTAGTTAATTTAACTTTTTAAGTATATATAAATTTACTGTAATCTACAGCCTTTATTGTTATGTATTACAATGTACTGCTGCCACATAACAACAAATTTCATGACATATCCGGTGATATTAAACCTGATTCTGATTCTGAACATGACTCTTGTACTCTGTGCTCCAACCAATGAAGGTAGGCTTGCCTCACACCCTATCTATAACCTTGGATTTGCTTCTTTGTCCTTCATATCGCCGTCAAACTTGCCCTCTCTGATGTCCTTGAGTATTTGACAATTTCACCCTGGGAAAATGATTCTGCCACCCTGCCTGTGCCTCTCAAGGTTCTCTGTACTACTGTCAGGTCTCCCCTCAGCCTGTGATGCTTCAGAGAAAACAACGTTCACCCAACCTCTTTTAACTCACTAATCATTAACTCGCTCATACTCACTAATCCAGGCAACAACCTGGTGAACCTCATTTTCACCCACTCCAAAGATGCCACATCCTGTATAGGGTGACCACAATACTCTAAGTGCAGCCAAGTCTAAGTTTTGTATATCATTGTTAAGAATATCAATGTACAAATTGTATTGACTGAAGTGGTTTTATTGCCTTTCGTAGTTACTAACTAAAGATTCGAAAGGGCGACTGGGTTGCCAAGGAGGAGGAGCAGCCGAAGTGAAGCAACATCCCATCTTTCGGAACGTCAACTTCAAAAGACTGGAAGCGAGCATGTTGGACCCTCCCTTTGTTCCAGATGTAAGTGTGTGAAAGATGCAAATGAGAACCCTGAGTTATGAGAAACAGTCAAACCACATTGATCTGAACATTGATTTAATTTAATCCTCGGCCTCCCTGCAGCCTCTAACGCTGTAGAAAACAATAGCATAGCGGTTAGCGCAGCTGGAAGATTGGAGTTTGATTCCTACTGCTGTCTGTGAAGAGTTTGTATGCTCTCCCCAATTGTGTGGGTTTCCTCCTGGCGCTCTGGTTTCCTCCCACATCCCAAAGGCATACAGGGTCAGGATTAGTAAATCGTGGACATGCTTTGTTGATGTTAGAATTTTGGGTGACACTTGCGGGCTGCCCCCAGCACTATCCTTGCTGATTTGATTGAACACAAATGGCATAAATCACTGCATGTGTTGATGTTCAGGTGACAAGTAATCTTTTTCTGTATACCTATCTTTATAAGAGTTCTGTGACAGTGTGGGTTTTCTCTGGGAGCTCCAGTTTCCTCCCACATTCCAGCGATGTACAGGTTAAGTTAGTAAGTTGTGGGCTTGTTATGTTGGCACCAGAAGTATGCTGACACGGGCTACCCCCAGCGCATCCTTGCTAATTTAGTTTCACAGTGCAAAGTAGATTTTATTATCCAAGTACATAGATGTCACCATATACAATCCTGAGATTCATTTTCTTGGGGGCAAACTCATCAAACCTATAGAATAGTGAATGTAACAGAGTCAATGAAAGACCGCCCAACCAGGGTGTTCAACTAGAGTACAGAAGACAACAAATTGTGAAAATGCAGAAAAAAGAAACAATAGTATAAATAAATAAGTAATAAATAACGAGAACATGAAATGAAGAGTCCTTGAAAGTGAGTCTATAAAACCATAAGACATAAGAGCAGAATTAGGCCATCTGGCCCATCGAGTCTGCTCCGCCATTCAATCATAGCTGATCCTTTTTTCTGTCTCCTCCTCAACTCCTGTTCCCTGCATTCTCTCCGTAACCTTTGATGCCATGTCCAATCAAAAACCTACCAATTTCTGCCTTAAATACACCCAATGACCTGGGCTCCACAGCTGCACGTGGCAACAAATTCCACAAATTTACCACCCTTTGGCTAAAGAAATTCTCCACATCTCTGTTTTGAAAGGGTGCCCCTCTATCCTGAGGCTGTATCCTCTTGTCCTAGACTCTCCCACCATGGGAAACATCCTTTCCACACCTACTCTGTCTAGGCCTTTCAACAGTTGAAAGGTTTCAATGAGATCCCCTGTCATCCTTCTGAATTCCAGCAAGTACAGACCCAGAGCCATTAAATGTTCCTCGTATGATAATCCTTTAATTCCCAGAATCATCCTTGTGAATCTCCTCTGGACCCTCTCCAATGCCAGCACATCTTTTCTAAGATGAGGGGCCCAAAACTGTTCACAATACTCAAGGTGAGGCCTCACCAGTGCCTTATAAAGCCTCAGCATCACATGCTTGCTCTTGTATTCTAGACCTCTTGAAATCAATGCTAACGTGGCATTTGCCTTCCTCACCATTGACTCAACCTGCAAGTTAACCTTTAGGGTGTTCTGCACAAGGACTTCCAAGTCCTTCTGCATCTCAGATTCCTGGATTTTCTCCCTGTTTAGAAAATAGTCTGCACATTTATTTCTACTACCAAAGTGCATGACCATATGTTTTCCAAGATTGTATTTCATTTGCCACTTTCTTGCCCATTCTCCTAATCTGTTTAAGTTCTTCTGCATTCTACCTGTTTCCTCAACACTACCTGCCCTTCCACCAATCTTCATATCATCTGCAAACTTGGCAACAAAGCCATCTATTCCATCATCTGAATCATTTATATACAGCATAAAGAGAAGTGTTCCCAACATCGCCTCCTGTGGAACACCACTAGTCACTGGCAGCCAACCAGAAAAGAATCCTTTTATTCCCACTCGCTGCCTCCTACCAATCAGCCAATGCTCTAACCATGTTAGTAACTTTCCTGTAATACCATGGGCTCTTAACTTGGTGAGCAGCCTCATGTGTGGCAGCTTGTCAAAGGCCTTCTGAAATATTGGTCCCCCTCAGGTCCAGCAACCCGTCACTTTTGAACAGGTCATACCTTCCCCAGAAGAGATCCCAATGATCCAAGAACCTGAAGCCCTGCCCCCTGCACCAGCTTCTCAGCCATGCATTAATCTGCCAGATCATTCTGTTTCTACCCTCACTGGTACTTGGCACAGGTAGCAATCTAGAAATTACTGCTTGGGAGGTCCTGCTTCTCAGCTTTCTACCTACCTCTCTAAGTTCTCTTTTCAGGACCTCATTGCTTTTCCTTCCTATGTCTTTGGTACCAGTACGTACCAAGACATCTGGCTGCTCCCACTCCCTCTTCAAAATGTTGCGGACGCGTTCTGAGACGTCCCTGATCCTGGCAACTGGGAGGCAACGTACCATCCGGGTGTCTCATTCATGTTCACAGAATCTCCTGTCTGTTCCCCTCACTATTGATCCCTTCTTCTCTCTCTTTCCCTTCCGCACCACGGACCCATGCTCAGTGCCTGTAACCCAGTTGCCATGTCATTCTCCTGGGAGGTCACCCCCCACAAAAGTATCCAAAGCGGTATACTTGTTTTTGAGGGGAATGGCCACAGGGGTGCACTACTCTAACTGCCTATGTCCATTTCTCCTGACGGTCACCCAGCTACTCGCCTCCCGCCACTTCGGGGTGACTACTTCCCTGTAACTTTGATAGTTATCTCCTCGCCCTCCCGTACAAGCCGAAGATCATCCACTCCTGATCCCTAACATGGTCTTCAGGGAGCTGCAGCCAGATGCACTTTACGGGAGACTCTGGGTCTCCGAGTTCTCCAACATCCAGCACAAAGAGCACACCACGGCCATTTAATTGATACAGGAAGGGAGGGGGAAAAACACAAAAAGGAGTCCATTGGTTGTGGGAACAGTTCAGTGACGGGGTGAGTGAAGTTATCCCTTTTTGGCTAAGAGCCTGATAGTTGACAGGTAATAACTGTTACTGAATCTGGTGATGTGAGTCCTGAGGTTCTTGTACCTTCTTCCTGATGGCAGCTGTGAGAAGAGAGGATGTCCTGGGTGGTGGAGGTCTCTGTCGATGGATGCTGCTTTGCTGTGACAGCGTTTCATGTAGATGTGCTCAATGATGGGGAGGGCTTTACCTTTGATGGACTGGGCATATCCACTACTTTATCTACAATTTTCCATTCAAGATTCTTGGTGTTTCCATACCAGGCTGTGATGTAGCCAGTCAATATACTCTCCACTACATATCTACAGAAGTTTATCAAAGTTTTAGATGTCATGCTGAATCTCCACAAACTCATAAGGAAGTGGAGGCACTAGCTCACTTGCGTGCTAGGCCCAGTTCAGATCCTCTGAAACAGTAGCACCCAGGTGTTTAAAGTTGCTAACCCTCTCCACCTCTGATGAAGACTGGCTCATGGACCTGTGGTTTTCCTCTGAAGTTTACGTTCAGCTCCTTGGTCTTGCTGACATTGAGCGAGAGGTTGTGTTTTGACACCACTCAGCCATATTTTCAACCTCTCTCCTGTGCTGATTCATCAGCATCTTTGATTCAGCCCACAACGGTGGTTATCATCGGCAATCTTGAACATGGCATTAGAGCTGTGCTTGGCCACACAGTCAGTGAGTAGCGAGTAGCGCAGGGGGCTAAGCTCACAGCCTTGTGATGAACCTGTTTAGTGCATTTCACCGTACATATGCTGTATGTGACAAATAACACAAACCTTTATCTTTAACAGAGCGAAATGTAAGGTCATTAGGGTTTGAAAGGGGGATATTCTTCATCAATAATTCCCTAGTTATCCATTTGATTTACTGTTGGAATTTAGGATACGGAAAGAAACATCATGGAAACAGGACCTTTGGGCAATGAGTCCATGCTAGCCATCAATCATTGACCCATGAATTTTATATTAATCCCATTTTTATTTTCCTTACATTCCCGTCAACTCCCCTCAGGTTCGACGACTTACCATTATTAAGGGGAATTTAGAGCGAGCAATTGACCTATCTTTCCGCACGTGTTGGGACGTGGAAAGCAATGGGAGCATTGGGAAGAAACCCACAGGGTCACAGGGAAACCTTGCAGACGCCAGGCCCTGGTCTTCAGTTCAACTTTAATCACCCCAGGTCACCATCTTGAAGAGATATGGGGGGGGGGAAATTTGTCCCAGAGTCCAAGCCAAGATTTACCCTGAGAGGATCTGCATTTACATAGCGTGTTTCACGTCCTTTTTGAAATGCTGCAAAAGCCTTCACAGCCAAAGTAACTTGGGTTGCCCCAGTAGTGTAATGGTTCGTGTGACGCTATTACAGCTTGGTGAGTTATGGAGTTCAGAATTCAATTCCGGCGTTGTCTGTTTAAGAAATTTGTTCATCCTTCCCATGTGGACGTGGGTTTCCTCCGGGTGCTCCGTTTTCCTCCCACAGTCCAAAGGCGTACCAGTAAGTAGGTTAATTGGTCATCGTGAATTAGGCTGGGGTTAAATAGGTGGGTTGCTAGGCGGCACGGCCCGTTTGGTCCGGAAGAGCCTATTCCGTGCTCTCTCTCTAAATAAAACAAAATAAGAGCAGTCAGTGTATTCATGCAGGAAGCTCAGCAGCTGATCTGTGCACAGCAAGCTCCTACAAGCAATAGTGTGAGAATGGCCAGAAAATTTTGGATTTATTGGTTTAGACAACCAGAGATAACTTTTAAATAGTTCCTTGGGAACCATGATGTCCACCTGATACTTCTGGCCTTCACAGTTCATCCAGCAACCACGATTTCTGACCATGTCATGCTACCACAGTTCTTGTTACATATGCACAGAGCAAGAACAACAATGGAGTAGTGTGATTAAACGTCTTTACTGGGTTATGTCAGCCACGGTATACTCTGGGTAACTTGCGGTGCAGGAGCGACGAACCTGGTTTGCTGAGATGAAACATTGCGTGACTGAGAGCCTGCACAATAAAGAGTGCCTTCCACGTGCGGGAGGTGCAGTCGATTCCCTGTGCGATCAGTCGGCCGTACGCTCACTTGCCACATTCTCGCAGTCGATCCAACTCAGTTCTCCAGTCCAGCATGTGTCCAGACCCTTGTGCTCATCCTGTGGTCCTCTACTGCAGATGAGAAATCAGCTGGGACAAACATCATGATTTAAAGGAAATTACTGTGTCAAGTTGCATCTAACATGCAACATAGAAATAGGCCAATGTGTTCAGCTGATTCATGCTGATATGCACACACTGTACCGACCTCCTCTAAATTGCTTCCTCATAAATATGTTGTTGTTCTTACAGAGGATTCTGGTTAATTGGGCCATCGGTTAATCAGGACAGCTGCTTATTTGGGACAACACTTAAAGAACAAGAACTAAACAAGAAAATAGCTGGGATTCCCTTCATTTTTTTGAAACAATATGCCACTTAATTGTGGCAGGGGACTTGCTGAACTAGCGTCAGTTGTGTTACCATTAGACACAATGCAGGGCTTCGAGCAAACAGTTTTTAAATGGCATCAGTTGCGTGTGTTTTGTTCAAAAAGCAGCGATTTTTGTCCCTGATAGTTGGTGACAAATAAGCAGTAAGACAATTCTGAACTGTTTTGCTCACTGCATGTTCTATTCATGTTTGGGGATGCTCAAAACAGCTGGGAATGAAAATGAAACTATTTCTCTACTTCATGTTAGAAACAATGAAGAATTTGAAGGTATCGACAATCATCTTGAATGTTGCAATGAAACTGAAGATTTGGAGGATGCAATCATCAACAGTATTGTATGAAGGCTGTACGTTGCGCTGATTTTGCTCATTTACAGTCAAAAGAACCCAGTGCAGATGAATTCCTCTGTCTATAAGTATTAGGAACCAATACACAATGTTATAGTACTGCAGTAGTATTGGTAGTTTGTAGTTTGTTCTTTATTACATTTGCCTATCTAATTTATTATTCAGTTTACCTTTTTTTTTAATACCTTTTTAACTATTTCCATGAAACTTCGGCTAATTGGGACAACCGCTTAATTTGGCCAAAATATGCTGGTCCTGATGAGTTCCAGTTAAGAGGAATCCACTGTATTTTATTTGTTGTGACTTGCAGTAACTTTCATGTCCTGTACTGTACTATTGCTGCAAAGCATCAAGTTTCACGACCCATGTCAGTGATAAAGATGAACTCATTTCGCACATGTACATCGAAACATACTGTACAGTGAAATGTGTTGCTTGTGTCAACTACCAACACAGTCTGCAGATGTGCTGCCCGCAAATGTCACCACACTTCTGGCACCAACATAGTAGTAGTAGGCAGCCGTTGATCGCAGGGGATCATGGGTTTGCTCCTCTGGTGGACTGTGTCCTCTTCAGGGCGCAAGCCTGGGTGGGAAGATTTGAAGAACTGGCTGTTGTCCATACAGCAGGTTCTTCCTCTCCACATCACTGATGTAGTCCAAGGGAAGGTCAAACACCAATACAGCTTGGCACCAGTGTCGTCGCAGGGATCGCCAGAGTGAAGTTGTAAACAACATCAAACTGCCTTAGGGACCCCAGCTCTGGATTTCTTCATTGGACTTTACTCCCAAAACCTTTCCCATGGGTGGGTATGGCCACAAGGCAGCGGACGTTTAAAATCAGAGTTTTTCTTCTCCTAGGTGGGCTGCCATCCAAGGCTGACAAGCCCCACCTGCCCGAAGCAACTGGTTTTGAGGGGCCAGTGGTCCGCTTTTTCCCCTTCTCTTGTCAATAGAAATACCTCAGCCGGGCCTAGTAGCTAAGCCACATGTGAAGGCCAGAAGTTGGACTTGGTTGTCAGAGGCTGTTAGAGACACACACCATTTGGAGCACTTTATAGGTAGTGGGAGCTTATCCCCACTACCACCCTGGCTGGCTATGACAACCTTAGGAAGTGCACCAACATAGTATGGTCACAAATTACTAACCCGTACATCTTTGGAATGTGGGAGGAAAGCAGAGCACCTGGGGGAACCCACACTGTAATGGGGAGAAAGTACAAACTCCTTTGCAGACAGTGGCAAGAACTGAACCCTATTCACTGTAGCCGTAAAGTCTTATGCTAACCATTACTCTATCGTGCAGATCTCATGGAATTCTGTTGGGTTCATTCCTAGAGAAAACGAAAAGGCCCACTTGAAAATACTAAGCCATCCACCTGAAAGGATTTGTAGAAATTTATTTGTTTGCATTCCAGCCCAGAGCAGTGTACTGCAAAGACGTCTTGGACATCGAGCAGTTCTCCACAGTCAAAGGGGTGAACCTGGATCCAACAGACGATGACTTCTACTCGAAGTTTGTCACTGGCAGCGTCTCTATACCTTGGCAAAATGAGGTAAGTTACACTGCATGCAGATACATGGCAGCTAACTTAAAACATCTGAGATTGTTGTTTATCGAACATAGAACAGTACAGCACAGTACAGGCCCTTCACCCCCCGATGTAGTGCTGACCCTTTCACCTAATCCACAATCAATTTAATTCTTCTCTTCAACACAACCAATGCTTACTTTACTTACTGCCTGTTATGCCTGCTGGTGTTTAGGGCAGCAGTGAAAGTCCTGCATCTCTGTCTGTCTTTGGCCATCTTCCTGGTGGTATTCAGGGCTTCCTTCATTGTGGCAGTAGCTTCCTCTCAGTTTTCAGTCATGCCAAGTCCCGGGTGGAGACTCGGGAATACAATTGCACACAGATGTAGAGGGATCCTTCATTGCTGTTTCCGTAACAGTTTTGTTTGACCAGTCAGGGTTGTTAGCCCTGAGCTGAACCCCCGAACATGGAGAACCAATGGACCACTCTTGGTCTGATTTCTACCCTTTGACCTGTTTGGCATAAGTGACCCCACCAAGAGCCAAAGCATAAAGCCCTGACTTCCAGTTACAGCTTTCCAGGTAATTGAAGCATACGAGTCTCCAAACCACGATAAATTTGTGATCCTCTTGGAGGGCACAGTCCATAACCCTCTATTTTTCTTTCATCCATTTGCTTCTCTATGAATCTCTTAAATGTCCCTAATGTATCTGCCTCTACCACCACCCCAACAGTGCATTCCATGCACCTACTGTTCTGTGTAGAAAAATCCTACCTCTGACATCTCCCCTCACCTTAAAAGCGTCCTCTGGTATTAGCAGAGGGTGTCCTGGGGAAAACGGTGTTGGATGTCCTCTCTACCTATGCCTGTTATTAAATGGTTTATAATTGATGAACGTTAATTAAAATGGATAATTAATTTGGTAAGTTGGTACATGTACTGAGATACAGTGAAAATCTTTATTCTGCATGTCATCCATACAGATCAATTCATCACATCAGTGCATTGAGTTCGTACAGGGGAAAACAGTAACAGAATGCAGAATGAAGTGTTACAGTTACAGAGAAAGTGCAGGCAGGCAGTGAGGTGCAAAGTCACATCCATAATCAATGAGAGATTACGAGAATACTTTGTATTCTTGCTATCAGAATTAATGGTGAGACATGAGAGCCTGTGGGCCAGCTGGTGAAAGCACTGGACTTCAAGGCAGACAGCCCTGAGTTCAAACCTAGCCGGGTCCCAACCTGGGCAGCAGCAGTATCTGTGCCATGAAAACCCTGTGGACCATGAGGTCACGAAGAGTCGGACTCGACTGAAAGACGTAGAACATAGGAATTTACAGCACATTACAAACTCTTCGGACCACAATGTTGTGCCAACCATGTAACCTACTCTAGAGATTGCCTAGAATTTCCCTAGCACATAGCCCTCTATTTTTCTAAGCTCCGCATACCTATCTAAGAGGCTGTTAAAAGACTCTATTATATCTGCTTCCACCACTGTCACTGGCAGTGCATTCCACGCACCACCACTCTCTGTGTGAAAAACTTACTACTGACATCCCCTTGGTACCTATTTCCAGCCCTAGCTGTGTACATACATCTATTGATGCTTCTGGACACATCTTCAGTGATGTTCCTGGAATCATCGGGTGTTTCGGGTCTTCCAACATCATACACCCTCCTCCAGGTGACCCAGCCGGGGCTGATCAGACCCCAGTTTGTGTCCAGATGGCTAGCTACTTATGACTCCATGGCTCCCCTCTTTTGAGCCACAGCCATCTTGAGGCCCTCTCTGCCGCATCGGTGGTACTGCGGATGGCTCTCCTCTTCCTCTCTCCCTCGATGCCCAAATTGCTGAAGGCTCTGGCTAAGGAACGGGCTGCGAATCCCCTACAACCAGCCTCCACTGGGAGACACCTCGCTCTGCATCCAGCCTGCTGACAGTTGCTGACCAGTCCTGCGTACTTGGAGAGCTTCCTTTCAAAGGCCTCTTCCAAGCGATCTTCCCATGGGACTGTCAACTCCAGCAGCACCACTTGCTTAGTAGACTCAGACACTAGGACAATGTCTGGTCGCAGGGTGGTGGCTGCGATATGGTGCCCCTTCATGTTAGCCATTTAGCCATTTCAGCCCTGGGGAAAAGCCTCTGGCTATCCACACGATCAATGCCTCTCATCATCTTATAACAATGAGAGTCTGTGGATTCAGCATTTTAGGAACAGCTTCTTCCCTTCTGTTGTCAGATTTCATGAATATGCCTCGATATTCCTCTTCCACACTATTTATTTATTTTGATTGTAACTTATTGTAATTTATGCCCGAACTCAATGTTCTCTAATTTGTAATGACTAGTGTATGCAAAACTCTTGGGCTGTGCAATTTTTTGCCCAGTGACAGTATGTGCACACTGAAAAATTTCTTCAATAAAACAGTTATAAGTAAGCCAGTTCACAAATCTGCAGACACATCATCGCAAACTCCACATTGTCAACACCGTCCGCATCAGAAACTGGAAAATGAAATGTGATTGTGTCCAATTGTGAAATATACTTAACATGCCAACGAGGTAGAAGATGACAGCCTTTTGAGTGCAGTTTTAATTTCTTTGTGCGCTCGTATCAAAAGATGTGTGTGTGTGCACACCTTAGGGGGAACATTGCCTCTACTGTACTGCTGCCACAAAATAACAAATTTGAACTAATGTCAGTGATTCTGATTCTGAACTACACTAGGATTTCAAACCAAAATGCCAACTGTTTCTTTACCCCCACAAATGCTGCTTGACCCACTGAGTTCCTCCAGCATCTGCAGTCTCTTGTTTCTCCATTTCCCATTACAGGTTGCTAAGAAAGCAAGGTAATTTATTCTTCATTTATGTACTGTTTTTGAAATTGTCCCACAGATGATTGACACAGAGTGTTTTAAAGAAGTGAACACCTACGGGAGTGATGGGACCCTGTCACCGGACCTGGACAACAACAAGCCCGAGCCACCTCCCAAGCGAGGCGTTTGGTATAGACTTTGCCGTCGAGAGGTGAGCTATTTCCCATTCTCGAATGTGAGGAGAAGAGAAGGGGTGAGGGGGAACAGGAATGGAAAAAGAGAAGGGGGAGAAATTTGCATAAGTCAGAGAAGTTGATATTTATGCCATCAAGTTGGAGGAAGAGTTACTTTGCAGAATGAGACTTTATTGAGATGTGTTTAGGCTGTCTGAAATGGTGGTGGAAGGGAATTCAGAGGACGATCGAATAAATACTTGAAAAGGAAAGATTTGAAGCTTTTTGATGAAGAGTGATCAAATGGGATTAATGGATTGAATCATTGCCTTTAACTTGCATTGCGGACTACCTTGGAAATGTTTACATGCCTGTGGATGAAAAGTGTAGGGAGAGAGGAAGAGGCACTGAGGAAAGCTGTTCTAACTGGGGAGTCCGGGTCTGGAGGACACAGCATCGAATAGAGGGATGTCCATTTGGAACAGAGAGGAGGAAGAATTTCTTTTGCCAAGAGGGTAGTGAATCTGTAGAATTCATTGACAGAGATGGCTGCGGAGGCCAAGTCATTGGGCCTATTCAAAGTGGAGGTCCTTGATTAGTCAGAGTGTCAAAGGTTCTGGGGAAAAGGCAGGAGAATGGGGTTGAAAGGAATATTTAATCAGCCATGATGGGAAGGTGGAGCAGACTCAAAGGGCCGAATGGACTAATTCTGTTCCTATGTCTTATGGTCTTACGTGATACTGAATCAAATTCTGTTTGCTGCTCCCTTCAAGCTTCTGTCTGCCTTGACTCATTTGCACTTCTCTCATTGCAGATGTGTTTCAAAAGTAGCTTCAGTGAGGAAGAAGATGACCCTTCAAAAACCCTGTAGTTTGAGCCAAATGTAGGTTTTCCTGAATAACAAAGGAAATTAATAGATTTCAGGTTAAACTGGGAACATGTATTAAAGTGTATTATATTTCAACAAAAAGAACTGCTGTATGAGTTTACATATTTTGTACATTTATATTTGAATTATGTCTTAGATGTATATTTTAACTAAAGTTGTACAAAAAGCCATATATTAAGTACCACTTGAATGCGTATGTTAATTTTAGCAGGAATGACTTTGTGAATTATCTATTTAAAAGTTTATTTTTAATTATTTTTTTAAAAACAAAAGAAGCACAGCAATGTAAATGTGTGCTATTAGCAACTCGTGACAGTTAGCTGGATTTTATTTCATATGGAGTGGGCCTATACAGTAGCAGTCGCTCTTGAGAAATCAATGTGTGCTGCGCGTCTGTAAATATGCGCACGCACGTGTGTGTGTGAGTGTGTATGTATGTGACTGGTTCTTCATGTGTACATATGCCCGTGGGAGGAAGTGTACTTTAGTGTGATTGTGGCCTGGAATCGCACTGTGTGTGCGTGCGTGAGGGCGCGTGTGTGTACAGTTAAACTCCACCTCAAGTGCAAATAGTGTGGATCTAGTCTACGCTTGCTTCTATTTTTTCTTCTTGTTGGAATTGGACCTCCGCTGTGCTTATGGGCCCTATGGCTAATCATCCGCAGTGGATCATAACCAGGGCCAGTGATTCATGGTCTGGTGGAAATAGGACACATTTAACCTGCAAAGCACCATATAATGCAGGGCAATGCAATGACAAACTGCATCAGGTAGATTCAATACCTCTTCCAATCTGATAGAATGTGACACCCTCAGTTTTTCCCCCACTGGTAACCTTGTCCCATGAATATATAAATGATCATTCATAATCTTGGCTTGATGGACCGAGTCAGGTTAATGTCCATTAAGAATTCTTGACCTCTGTGCAATTTTAAACTGTGGCTTATTTGACCGATGTGAACCATTGTTGGCAACACACAGAATGCTTTGCAACCTCAATAGATCAACGGAAACATTCCCATCTTACCTTAACAAAAACTCAGTTCTGACAATGTCAGATCCATCTGTACCAAACCATTTATAAAAAATACTCTATTTTCTTTTATGTTGGGTGTTTTATCTATGATTCATTTTCTAAAAGCTGTGAAAGATTTAATTTAATGACCTCTCTGTTCAAAAAAAATAATGACTTTAGTGGTTTGTGTCTTGCACTAAGTGCCATTTTATTTTTTAGATGTTGTGTGTTCTCATTAAATATTCTCCACTTGTATTTAAAACGAGCATGTTGTATATTGTATCTGTGGTTAGGCTTTGTCTGAATACTAGAAACGTGGAATAGGTCTCATTTCGTTACATTTGATGACTGTTTTCATGCTAACGTTAGACTTATCTCTTTTTTAAAAATTTGGTGAATTTATCCATTCTGAACTGGGAATCCTAGTAGGTTGTTAACCAATGTTTTTATGTTGGAACGTTTTAAATGAATAAATACTGCCATTTGTATACAGCTCCTTGGTCTCCAGTTGCTTTCCCAAGGTGATGCCTCAGCTTTTTAGCTCTGGGTGTTCTGGAATTCGTCAGTTTTGCCACCTTTCACTCATTCACAGTGGGTAGCACAGTAGCAGTTAGCACAACACTCTACAGTGCTAGCTGTAGGATCAGGGGTGGCTCTGCTGCTGTCTGTAAGGAGTTTGCATGTTTCCCCGTGGGTTTCCTCCCACATTCCAAGGACGGCCAGCTTACAGACAGTGGGCATACTGTGTTGGTGCCAGAAGCATGGCGACCCCTGTGAGCAGCTCACACCACTACCCTCACTCATTTGATTTGACATAAGCAACACATTTCACTGTATGTTTTGATGGGTATGTGACAAATAAAGCTTATCTTTTCTCTTTCAAATGAGGTTGGTTCATTCATCGAGATGAATGGGGTCCATGGGCCCCTTGGTTAATGGTTGGGGTCCATAGCTTAAAAAAAGGTCTCCTCCAACAGCTCTTTGAATCACTTCAGCTCGTTTCCACGAACTGTTTATCAAAGTTCTAAGTAAATTTATTATCACAGTTACATATACGTCACCATATACAACCCTGAGATTCATTTTCTAGTGGGAATTTTCAATAAATCCACAATAGGATAATAACCATAATGGAATCAATGAAAGACTGGTTGTTCAACCAGTCTGCAAATACAAAATGAAAGAAACAATAATAATAAATAAATAAGCAATAAATTTTGAGAAAATGAGATGAAGAGTCCTTGAAAGTGAGTCCATAGGTTGTAGGAACAGTTCAGTGATGGTGGGAGTGAAGTTGAGTGAATTTATCTCCTCTGGTTCAAGAGCCTGATGGTTGAGGGTAATAACTGTTCCTGAACCTGGTGGTGTGGGTCCTGAGGCAGCAGGGAGAAGAGAGCATAGCCTGGGTGGTGGGGGTCCTTGATGATAGATGCTGCTTTCTTGCGACAGTGCCCCGTGTAGATGTGCTAAATGGAGGGGAGGGCTTTACCTCAGAATCAGGTTTATTATCACCGGTACGTGACATGAAATTTGTTAACTTAGCAGTAGCAGTGCAATACATTACACAATCTAGCAGAGAGAGAGAAAAAATAATGATAAATAAAATAAAACATAGTAGTAAATAAACAAGTCTGATGGACTTGGCCATATCCACTACCTTTTGTAGGATTTTCCATTCAAGGACATGGTGTTTCCTTACTGGGCCATGATGTAACCAGTCAATATACTCTCCACTACACATCTAGAAAAGTTTAACAAAGTTTTAGATGACATCCCTAATCTTTGCAAACAGATAAGAACTGACTGCAAGTCAGGAAATCGTAGATCCAATTGCACATGGAGGTACTGAGTCCGAGGTCTTGAAGCTTATTGATTAGTTTTGAGAGGATGGTAGGATTGAAAACCTGTCTCTAGTTGATGAAGAGCATCCTGATATATGCATCTTCGCTGTCCAAATGTTCTTTGGTTGAGTGAAGAGCCAATGAAATGGCATCTGCTGTTGACGTGTTGTGATGGTAGGCAAATTGGAGTGAATCCAAGTTACATCTTGGGCAGAAGTTGGTATGTTCCATCACCAACCTCTCAGAACACATCATCACCATGGATATACGTGCTGCTGGATTTTTAGTCATTGGGGCAGGTCACCACATTCTTCTTGGGCACCAATATTAATTGAAGCCAAGTTGAAGCAGGTGAGAACCTAAGACTGCCAAAGCTAGAGGTTTAAGATCTCTGAACATTTCAGCAAGTTGATCAGCACAGGTCTTTAGTACTTCGCCAGGTACCCTGACTGGACCAGATGTCTTCCGTGGGTTCACCCTCTGGACTGATGGTCCCAAGTCTATTGAGAGATCTCCTTACATCGGCCACAGATCACCCTCTATTGTCTGGTGTATTTTAAGTTTGTGCTGCCCTTCCTCTGCTTTCATTGCTTAAGTAGCAAGAGTGTGTAAGATAATTTTAGTTTGGGAAAGGAGTGAATGATTTATTCATTTGGAGCCAGCCCATGATCCCAGGAATGACAGGCTTAATGTATGAGGACCATTTGATGGCACTGGACTTGTACTCGCTTCAGGTTAGAAGAATGAAGAGTGGATCTTATTAAAACCTATCAATTATTGAGAGGCCTATATAGAGTGGACATGGAGAGGACGTTTCCAATAGTGGGAGAGTCTAGGACCAGAGAGAAGAGATTCGGAATAGAACAGAGATGAGGAGGAATTTCTTTTGCCAGAGGGTGGTGAATCTGTGGAATTCATTGCCATGGATGGCTGTGGAGTCCAAGTCATTGAGTATATTTAAAGCGGAGGTTGATCATTCGTTCATTATGTGCCGTGTTATATGATGTGGGTGCTTAAGAAGAATAATGTGAACTGCCCTAATGACTATCACCCGGTAGCACTCACATCTACAGTAATGAAATGCTTTGAGAGGTTGGTCATGACTAGACTGAACTCCTGCCTCAGCAAGGACCTGGATCCATTGCAATTTGACTATCACCACAATAGGTCAATGGCTGATGCAATCTCAATGGCTCTTCACACGGCTTTAGACCACCTGGACAACACAAACACCTACATCAGGATGTTGTTGGACTATAGCTCAGCATTTAATACCATCATTCACACAATCCTGATTGAGAAGTTGCAGAACCTGGCCCTTTGTACCTCCCTCTGCAATTGGATCCTCAACTTGCTAACAGGAAGACCACAATCTGTGCGGATTGGTGATAACATATCCTCCTCGCTGATGATCAACACTGGTGCACCTCAGGGGTGTGAGCTTAGCCCACTGTTCCACTCTCTCTATATCCATGACTGTGTGGCTAGGCATAGCTCAAATACCATCTATAAATTTGCTGATGATACAACCATTATTGGTAGAATCTCAGGTGGTGATGCGAGGGCGTACAGGTGTGAGATATGCCAACTAGTGGATTGGTGCCGCAGCAACAACCTGGCACTCAACGTCAGTAAGATGAAAGAGCTGATTGTGGACTTCAGGAAGGGTAAGACGAAGGAACACATACCAATCCTCATAGAGGGATCAGAAGTGGAGAGAGTGAGCAGTTTCAAGTTCCTAAGTGTCAAGATCTCTGAGGATCTAACCTGGTCCCAACATATTGATGTAGTTATAAAGAAGGCAAGACAGTGGCTATACTTTACTAGGAGTTTGAAGAGATTTGGCATGTCAACAAATACACTCAAAAACTTCTATAGCTGTACTGTGGGGAGCATTCTGACAGGCTGCATCACTGTCTGGTATGGTGGGGCTACTGCACAGGACCAAAAGAAGCTGCAGAAGGCTGTAAATCTAGTCAGCTCCATCTTGGGTACTAGCCTACAAAGTAGCCAGGATATCTTCAGGGAGCAGTGTCTCAGAAAGGCAGCGTTCATTATTAAGGATCTCCAGCACCCAGGGCATGCCCTTTTCTCACTGTTTCCATCAGGTAGGAGGTACAGAAGCCTGAAGGCACACACTCAGCGATTCAGGAACAGCTTCTTCCCCTCTGCCATCTGATTCCTAAAAGGACATTGAATCTTTGGACATTACTTCACTTTTTTTTAATATACAGTATTTCTGTTTTGCATGTTTTATAAAATCTATTAAATATATGTAATTGATTTACTTGTTTATTTATTACTATTATTTTTATTTTTTTTCTCTCTGCTAGATTATGTATTGCATTGAACTGCTGCTGCTAAGTTAACAAATTTTATGTCACATGCCGGTGATAGTAAACCTGATTCTGATTCATGGTCTTTCCATGACTACAATTGTGCTTGGTTAATTTTTCTACAGAAGTAGTTTGCGATTGCCTTCTTCTGAGCAGTGTCTTTACAGGCCAGGTGACGCCAGCCATCATCAGATTGTCTGCCTGTTGTCAGTGGTCACATAACCAAGGCTTGTGATCTGCATTGGCTGCTCATATGACCATCCACCACCAGCTCCTATGGCTTCACGTGACCCTGATCAGGGGGTAAACAGGTGCTACACCTTGCCCAAGGGTGACCTTCAGGCTAGCGGAGGGAAGGAGTGAATTACACCTCCTTTGGTATAGGCACATCTCCACCCCGCCACCCAGGAGGTTGACAGGTTCTTGATTAGTAATGGCATCAAATGTTATGAGGAGAAGGCAGACAAATGGAGTTGAGAGATAAATAAGCCATTGTAGAATGTTGGAGCAGTCACGATAGGCAGAATGGCCTAATTCTGCTCCTATGTCTTATGGGTAAAGTCTTGTTAATGTCCTGTATTACCATAGTAAGACCTTTCTATTGAAATGTATAAAATCCTAAAGGGATTGGATAGGCTAGATGCAGGGAGATTGTTCCCGATGTTGGGGAAGTCCAGAACGAGGGGTCACAGTTTAAGGATAAAGGGGAAGCCTTTTAGGACCGAGATGAGGAAAAACTCCTTCACACAGAGAGTGGTGAATCTGTGGAATTCTCTGCCACAGGAAACAGTTGAGGCCAGTTCATTGGCTATATTTAAGAGGGAGTTAGATATGGCCCTTGTGGCTAAAGGGATCGGGGGTATGGAGAGAAGGCTGATACAGGGTTCTGAGTTGGATGATCAGCCATGATCATACTGAATGGCAGTGCAGGCTCGAAGGGCCAAATGGCCTACTCCTGCACCTATTTTCTATGTTTCTATAGCGATAAGTACCAACCTTCCTATGTACTTGTTGCACCTGCATGTTAGCTTTCAGTGACTTGCATCTTAGGTAAAAATAAAAGTAAGGAAAATTCAGGACCCCATTTTCCTTTGGATATTAACATCTTTCAGTCTCTCTCAAAATTTAAAAAGCACTCAGCGTTTCTGGTTTCCCCTTCTGGTGTATAATCTCATGTTTGAAACACTGCCGTCCACTCAGTTTGGTAATATCCACTGAAGTCTTCCTAAGATTCAAGTCTATTTACCAAGTGTTAGGCATGTATATATAGCTAGGGTGCCTAAGACTTTTGCACAGTACTGTTCTAATTTTATGTATTGCACTGTACTGCTGCCACAAAAAAAAACAAATTTTATCACACACGAGTGATGATAAACCTGATTCTGATATAGTCATAGTCATACTTTATTGATCCTGGGGGAAATTGGTTTTTGTTACAGTTGCAATAATTAAATAATTAAATAATATTATGTAAATTATACCAGGAAATAAGTCCAGGACCAGCCTATTGGTTCAGGGTGTCTGACCCTCCAAGGGAGGAGTTGTAAAATTTGATGGCCACAGGCAGGAATGACTTCCTATGACGCTCTGTGCTGCATCTCGGTGGAATGAGTCTCTGGCTGAATGTACTCCTGTGCCCAACCAGTACATTATGTAGTGGATGGGAGACATTGTCCAAGATGGTATGCAACTTGGACAGCATCCTCTTTTCAGACACCACTGTCAGAGAGTCCAGTTCCATCCCCACAACATCACTGGCCTTACGAATGAGTTTGTTGATTCTGTTGGTGTCTACTACTCTCAGCCTGCTGCCCCAGCACACAACAGCAAACATGATCGCACTGGCCACCACAGACTCGTAGAACATCCTCAGTATCGTCCGACAGATGTTAAAGGACCTCAGTCTCCTCAGGAAATAGAGACAGCTCTGACCCTTCTTGTAGACAGCCTCAGTGTTCTTTGACCAGTCCAGTTTATTATCAATTCTTATCCCCAGGTATTTGTAATCCTCCACCATGTCCACACTGACCCCCTGGATGGAAACAGGGGTCACTGGTACCTTAGCCCTCCTCAGGTCTACCACCAGCTCCTTAGCCTTTTTCACATTAAACTACAGATAATTCTGCTCACACCATGTGACAAAGTTTCCTACCGTAGCCCTGTACTCAGCCTCATCTCCCTTACTGATGCATCCAACTATGGCAGAGTCGTCAGAAAACTTCTGAAGATGACAAGACTCTGTGCAGTAGTTGAAGTCTCTATTGTGGACTGAGAGTGGGAAGGGGACAGGGAGAGGAGAATCATAGTTGGGAAAAGGGGAAGGGAGAGGGGAGGGAACAGGAAGCGCCAGAGATACATTCTGTAATGATCAATAAACCAATTGTCTGGAATCAAATTACCTTGCCTGGTGTCTCAGGACTGGGTGTGTCTGCACCCACACTGGCACTCCTCTGCCATCTGTCCCACACCCCTCCCACGCCATTCCCAACACTCTTTGCTCCCGCCAGATCTATAAGCTCACTCTCCGTCCCACGTTGACAAATACAGTCCTGTGCAGAAGTCTTAGGCACCCCAGCTCTATATATGTACCTAAGACTTCTACACAACACTGTAGATCGAAAAGTACAATGAACTGTGTAATTTGACAGAGGTGAGGAGGAACGGCTTTTCCCAAAGACTGGTGAATCTGTGAAATTCTCTGCCCAATGAAGCAGCAGAGGCTACCTGAGTAAGTATATTTAAGTCAAGGTTGGTCAGATTTTTGCGTAGTAGGGGAATTAAGGGTTTTGGGGAAAAGGCAGGTAGCTGGAGATGAGTCCACAGCCGGATTATTGAATGGCAGAGCAGGCTCGACGGGCCAGATTGGCCTACTGCTGCTCATATTTCTTATATCAGAAAATCTGGACATATAAAATTAGGTCCCTTCAATCTAAATCATTGATATAAGTTATGTAAAAATAGGAGCCTAATACTGATATCTGTGACCCCATCAGTTATAGCCTATTAACCCGAGAGGGGCTTATTTATTCCCACTGTACTGAATACCAACTTTCCAACCATGCTATTAGATTACCTACAGAGATCAACTTTACTTGTCACATGGACATTGAAACAAACAGTGTCATTTGTGTCAATGACCAACACAGTCTGAGGATGTGCTGGGGGCAGCCCACAAGTGTTGTCGTGCTTCCTGTGCCCCATCATAGCATACCCACAACTTACTGACCCTAATTCGTTCATCTTTGGAATGTGGGAGGAAACTGCAACATCAGGAGGGACCCATGTGGGTCTTGAGGAGAATGTTAAACTTCCTGACAGATAGTGGGTATGTGCTCTGACCCTGTCCTCCAGTTTCCTGTATGTATCGGGTTGAGAATTTTCATCTGGACTTAATTGTGCCCAGATGTAGGATCTCGACTTGAAACATTGCCTGTCAATTACCATCCATAGATGCTGCCTGACCTGCTGAGTTCCTCCACTGCTTTGTGTGTGGTGGTGTCCCTTAGGATCTTGTATGTTTGAGGAAATCCATCTCTCATTCTTTTAAAATGCCAAGAAATACAGGCGTAAACTCAGGTCAGCAGTTCACATTTCTCATTCAGTGGTGGGATCACAATTTTAATTTTACTCCAAAGTTCAGGAATCATCTCAGAATCAGATTATCACTGTGTCATAAAATTTGTTGTTTGGCAGCAGAACAGTGCAATACATAAATTATACTATAAATTAAAATAAGCTGTGTACATACAT
This sequence comes from Mobula hypostoma, assembly GCF_963921235.1. Classification (NCBI taxonomy): domain Eukaryota; kingdom Metazoa; phylum Chordata; class Chondrichthyes; order Myliobatiformes; family Myliobatidae; genus Mobula; species Mobula hypostoma. The sequence continues at coordinate 188,273,291 of NC_086101.1, read as the reverse complement.
CTACTGATGCCTCTGGACACATCTTGCGTGATGTTCCTGGAATCGTCGGGTGTTTCGGGTCTTTCAACATCATACACCCTCCTCCAGGTGACCCAGCCGGGGATGATCAGACCCCAGCTTGTGTCCAGATGGCTAGCTACTTATAAAAGATAGTGCAAGAAGAGAGCTAGATAGTGAGGTAGCGTCCGTGGGGGGCTTCACTCGCCTCGGCATTGAACTGACTCCACAGCCTGGGGGACTCTGCAGTCTAAGTTCTCAGTATCATTTTTTCAAAGATTTGCATGACTTGTTCTCGTTTACATACTGGCTGTTTGTAGGTATTCCTTGTGTGTGGTTTTTCATAGATTCTGTTCTATTTTATATTCCTACAAGAAAATGAAGCTTAGGGTTATATATGATATACATACTTTGATGAATTTCCTTTGAGCTTTTGGGTTCATGGACTATTCAAAAATGTGAGTCTAATGAATTGTGAATAATAATAACCAGCGATTCAATTACGTAAACAAAAGAGATCCTGTGCTGGAAATCTTGAGCAACACACACAAATGCTGGTGGAACTCAGCTGGTCATGTAGCATCGACGGAGGGGAATGAACAGTTCTGGGCTGACACCCATTATCAGGACTGAAACAGTACAGCACTCCTTTGGTAGCTGCCTGAATCTTTGTTATCGGTACTGATTTATTAATGTCACATGTACAGAGGAAAGCTGATCTTGCTTACTGTTCATACAGTTCAAATCATTACACAGTGCGTTGAGTTGGAATAAGGTAAAACAGTAACAATGCAGAATAAAGTGTAACAGTTACTGAAAAAGTGCAGTGCAAGTTTCCAAATGTGGCCTTTCGGCCCATCAAGTCTACTGCACCATTCGATCATGTCTGATTTATTTATTGTCTACCTGCATTTTTTCTGTAGCTGCTGCAGTTTATTCTGCATTCTGGCATTGTGTTCTATTGTGTTCAAGGCACATTAGGGTTCACAAAGGTCAAATAGCTCCACGGTACAAGGTAAAGCAATAACTGGATATCTACAATACCATAATGCAGAACAAAGTGTCGCAGCTACAGAGAAAATGGAGAGCAGGTTGACGAACGCAAGATTATTATGAGGTGGATTGTGAGGCCAAGACTCCAACTTATCGGACAAGTTGGTAAACATAGAAACATAACATAGAAACATAGAAAATAGGTGCAGGAGTAGGCCATTTGGCCCTTCGAGCCTGCACCGCCATTTATTATGATCATGGCTGATCATCCAACTCAGAACCCTGCACCAGCCTTCCCTCCATACCCCCTGATCCCTTTAGCCACAAGGGCCATATCTAACTCCCTCTTAAATATAGCCAATGAACTGGCCTCAACTGTTTCCTGCGGCAGAGAATTCCACAGATTCACCACTCTCTGTGTGAAGAAGTTTTTCCTAATCTCAGTCCTAAAAGGCTTCCCCCTTTATCCTCAAACGGTGACCCCTCGTTCTGGACTTCCCCATCATCGGGAACAATCTTCCTGCATCTAGCCTGTCCAATCCCTTTAGGATTTTATACGTTTCAATCAGATCCCCCCTCAATCTTCTAAATTCCAACGAGTACAAGCCTAGTTCATCCAGTCTTTCTTCATATGAAAGTCCTGCCATCCCAGGAATCAATCTGGTGAACCTTCTTTGTACTCCCTCTATGGCAAGGATGTCTTTCCTCAGATTAGGGAACCAAAACTGCACACAATACTCCAGGTGTGGTCTCACCAAGGCCCTGTACAACTGCAGTAGTACCTCCCTGCTCCTGTACTCGAATCCTCTTGCTATAAATGCCAGCATACCATTTGCCTTTTTCACCGCCTGCTGTACCTGCATGCCCACTTTCAATGACTGGTGTATAATGACACCCAGGTCTCGTTACACCTCTCCTTTTCCTAATCGGCCACCATTCAGATAATAATCTGTTTTCCTATTTTTGCCACCAAAGTGGATAACTTCACATTTATCCACATTAAATTGCACCTGCCATGAATTTGCCCACTCACCCAACCTATCCAAGTCACCCTACATCCTCCTCACAGGTAACACTGCCGCCCAGCTTCGTGTCATCTGCAAACTTGGAGATGCTGCATTTAATTCCCTCATCCAAGTCATTAATATATATTGTAAACAACTGGGGTCCCAGCACTGAGCCTTGCGGTACCCCACTAGTCACTGCCTGCCATTCTGAAAAGGTCCTGTTTATTCCCACTCTTTGCTTCCTGTCTGCTAACCAATTCTCTATCCACATCAATACCTTACGCCCAATACTGTGTGCTTTAAGTTTGCACACTAATCTCCTGTGTGGGACCTTGTCAAAAGCCTTTTGAAAATCCAAATATACCACATCCACTGGTTCTCCCCTATCCACTCTACTAGTTACATCCTCAAAAAATTCTATGAGATTCGTCAGACATGATTTTCCTTTCACAAATCCATGCTGACTTTGTCCGATGATTTCACCGCTTTCCAAATGTGCTGTTATCACATCTTTGATAACTGACTCCAGCAGTTTCCCCACCACCGAAGTTAGGCTAACCGGTCTATAATTCCCCGGTTTCTCTCTCCCTCCTTTTTTTAAAAATGGGGTTACATTAGCCACCCTCCAATCCTCAGGAACTAGTCCAGAATCTAATGAGTTTTGAAAAATGATCACTAATGCATCCACTATTTCTTGGGCTACTTCCTTAAGCACTCTGGGATGAAGACCATCTGGCCCTGGGGATTTATCTGCCTTTAATCCCTTCAATTTACCTAACACCACTTCCCTACTAACATGTATTTCGCTCAGTTCCTCCATCTCACTGGACCCTCTGTCCCCTACTATTTCTGGAAGATTATTTATGTCCTCCTTCGTGAAGACAGAACCAAAGTAATTATTCAATTGGTCTGCCATGTCCTTGCTCCCCATAATCAATTCACCTGTTTCTGTCTGTAGGGGACCTACATTTGTCTTTACCAGTCTTTTCCTTTTTACATATCTATAAAAGCTTTTACAGTACGTTTTTATGTTCTCTGCCAGTTTTCTCTCTTAATCTTTTTTCCCCTTCCTAATTAAGCCCTTTGTCCTCCTCTGCTGAACTCTGAATTTCTCCCAGTCCTCAGTTGAGCCACTTTTTCTGGCTAATTTGTATGCTTCTTCTTTGGAATTGATACTAAACAGACAAATGCTAAAGAAACAGCAAGGTTTCCCCCTGATGCACCAAAATGGCATGGGTGGAATTACAGCTCTCTGCAATTTCTTGTGGTCAACAGCAGCGCAATTTCCCAACCAAGCCCTGAGGCCTCCAGATGGGATACTTTCTGTAGTGCATCAACAAAAAATTGGTAAGGGTTGATGGAGACTTGCCAAATTTCTTTAGTCTCCAGTAGAGGCTGACTTTCAACCCATTAACTCATTTTCTCTCTCCCCACAGAAGCTGCCTGATTCGTTGACAATTTCCAGTGTTTGCGCCTTTCATTTCAGCTTTCTGTGCATTGCTGTCGTATCTGCTTCCACTACTTCTCATTCCAGGCTCCACCACTCTGTAAAAATATAAACTTGTTTTGTAAATCTCTGGTAAAATGTTCCCCTCTCATCTTAAATCTATGCCCTCCTGTATTTGGTATTTCCACGCAGGGAAAAAGTCTCTGGTTACCTATGGCTTTTCATAACTTTATAATCTTCTATCAGGTTGCCTCTCAGCTCCCCAAAAAACGATCTAAATCTGTCTAACTTCTCTTCATAGCTTGTTTCCTCTAATTCAGCTAATACCCCGGCACCCTCTCAAGTCTCCATAACCAATTTATGTTGTAGCAACTTTGAACTTTGATCTGGAACTCCACACAGTACTCCAACTGCATTGACCAAAGACATAGGAGCTGAATTATGCCATTTGGCCCATCGAGTCTACTCCACCATTCGATCATGCCTGATTTATTTATTGTCTGTAGCTGCTGCAGTTTATCCTACATTCCAGTATTGTGTTTTATGTCATTACGACCTTAGTGATACAAGACAAGCTCTTCACTGCATTTCATTCCGTCTTTCCACCCATCTTTCTTTTCATTTGGCCAAGATGAAGACGTTCTCATCTTTCATTGGAGGACTTGAACAACCTTAAACCCCGATGGCCCCTTTCACACGTCCATGGTTATTGGCTTGGGTGGGTTGTTCGTCATCGGCCGCTTCCTTTGAATTTGGAGATTCCCGCCTTCAAACCATCACCATTGATTTTGAATCAACATTTCGTCCCTCCTTTATCACGATATCATTGGTCTAAAATACCCAAACACTCATGATAATTGGTAAACATGTATATGTTTAAGTCGGACCGCCTGTCCCGTCTCGCTCTGAACTCCCATTGGTCGGCAAAACTAAATCTAGATCTGGATTGGATATCGGAACCATCAATCGGTGCTGCGTATGACGTAATATTATGATACAATGCCGCGTCCAGGCCTGGAAAGAAATTTCGATAGATCATTGCTTGGCGGAGCCGTCAATCAATGGACGGCGTGGGGCGGGGAAGTGTGTGTCATTCCCTGCCGTTGAGCTGAGGGAAAACAAATCCAATCGCTTATTGGTTTAGAGGACTGTTCATCATCGGAAGGCGGCACGCTTTACCCCGTCCAGTGCGGCTCTTCCCTTTTAGTCCCGCCTTCTTCCCAGAATCGGCGATCTGATTGGCGGCGAGGTGAGCGTCGACTGGTCGATCGGAGCAGCAATCAGGAGACGGGGGCGGGACGGCTGCCGGCGTCAGGTGAGGTTGTTGTGGACGAATTGTGGGATATTTCCTCAGCAAGATGGCGGCGGGTGCCGGGCTTGGCGACAGCTGGAGATTCGGTTAGGGAGCCCGCCTCGGGAATCAGCCCTGCGCCCGCCTACACACATCCGGTCGGGGTGTTTGCCTGTTGCTGTCTTGGATTGAAACCGCTTGCTACAGCGTGAGATTGCCGAGCTTTCGTTGCCCCCCTCCCCATTATTCCACTCCCTTCACTTTCTCCCTAATAAAATGGCAACCATGGAGAAACTGATGAAGGCCTTCGAGTCACTGAAGTCATTCCAGCAGGGACCGTCCAGCGAGGAACCGGGACAGAAACAGTGAGTAAACAGACGCGCACCCATCCCTGCATGTGTGCGCTTATCCGCAATCATAAAGACACAACCACTCGCAGCCACATAAACACATGCATGCGACCTCTTTCCAATAGATGCACACAACTCCGATGTATTGATGTACTTAACCACACTCTTAAATACAAATATACAACCATTCGCAGTCACATAAATGCACGCAACCCCCTCTTATATGCACCCAACCCCGTAGTACGTATGTGCTTAACCACACTTCAATATAAATTACACTTCCACATAGACACATGCATACAACCCCGATGCCTGTACTTAACCACACAGTCAAATACACAACCACTCTCAGCTATATAAACACATCCATCTATTCTCCCACTCTCACACAACCTTGCGTCAATGTGCCTAATTCGCGCTCTCAAACTTGCTTTCACAAATGTATACACAGTCATGCTAAAAATCAAATTTCCCTCACTATCGGTCATTGCAAAGGTGCACAACTAGTTATACAAATATACATGTGTAGACAAATACAAGAATATATATATAGGAAAAGACAGTAGACAAATCTGGAACTGTGGACACTGAAATATGAACACAGATAATTAAATATAAAATAAATTGTGAAAATGCGAATGGATCAGTCAAGATTCTTTAAAGTCATTTCTAGTAAACAAGTATAAAGGAGAACCAGATCTGATGCAGAACAAAAAAAAACACAGTAAGATAAAGAACACAATAAATATACAAAATAGCTTGTATACAAAGATTTATGTCCATAAAGTGACCATATGCAGAGGAGTGCCTGTAAGACCATAAGACGTAGGAGCAGAATTAGGCCATTCAGCCCATCGAGGCTGATTGATCCCAGATCCCTCTCAACCCCATACTCACCTTCTCGCCATATCCTTTCATACCCTGACCGATCAGGAAACGATTAACTTCTACCTTAAATATACCCACGGACTTGGCCTCCACCGCAGTCCGGCAGGCTGCGTACATAAGGTGACTGACAGGAAATGATAAAGTAGTGTTGGTGGGGGATGTGGAGGGGTGGGTTAGTGGGTGGAGGTGTTGATCAGCCTCACTGCTTGGGGAAAGTAACTTTTTGAGTCTGTTGGGAGTGGGGCCAACAGTCCAGGAGTAGGGACTGAAAATATTAACTTAATGTGTTTGAGGCAGATCCTTCATTTCAGTGTTATGTATCAATAATTGCTAATTGACTAGCTGATTTTTGAAACATTCTAGTTGTAGTTATTATTTCATTATTAAGAGTGCACATGATTTAGTTACTTGGCAATTGTGCTGTCATGTGGGATGTGGAGGTGATCACTCACTCACTCACTCTGAGCAGGTCAGAGTTTTGGGCCAAGACCCTTTATCAGGACTGGAAAGCGAGGAGGAAGAAGCCAGGATAAGAAAGTAGGAGGGGAAGGAGGACAAGCTGGCAGGTGATAGGTGAAGCCGGGTAGGATGTGGCAGATGTGTTCAGTCATTCAGTGGCTTTAAAGCAGAAAGTTCTATGTGTACAACATGTTTAGTCAGCTTGTCAAACTGCACTGTTCTTTTTTTTGCAATTCTGTATTTCAAAACAGATGCTTAGTTTGGTAGAAATAGTATGTTTAATAATACTAAAATCAAGAGTCAATAAAATATGTTTTACAATGATATCAGTAAGTCTCAGAATTTGGGGTGGGTGTAGAGTTATGCAAATTGGCAACATCGTGGTTTTTATAACTATTAAATAAAGGTAGGTTCTATAATTTGTGGAAGTTGCACAACTACAGCTATAGTAGCGTGGTGACTCACCTGCTGAAGGGATGGTCAATGAATACCGGCCTAGTCAGCAATCCCCACTTCCATGAATAAACATAATTCTGTATTGGGCTCTTTGCCTATTGTCTGTGGTGGAATGGTTACAGCACAGGAGGTGTTAATCAGCCCTTTGAATCTAGAAGTATAGAGTCATAAAACACTACACAGAAACAGGCCACTTGGGCCATCTAGTTCTTGCCTAGTCCAATTGGTCTGCACCCAGTCCACAGCACTTCATACCCTTCCCATCCATGTACCTATCCAAATTTCCCTTCAATGTTGAAATTGAGCCTGCATCCACCACTCCCGCTGGCAGCATGTTCCACTCTCTCACTACCCTCTGAGTGAAAAATTTCCTTCTCGTGTTCCCCTTAAACATTTAACCTTTCACCCTTAACCCATGACTGCTGGTCTAGTCTCACCCAACTTCAGAATCAGAGACAACAGGAATTCTGCAGATGCTGGAAATTCAAGCAACACACATCAAAGTTGCTGGTGAACGCAGCAGGCCAGGCAGCATCTATAGGAAGAGGTACAGTCGACGTTTCAGGCCGAGACCCTTCGTCAGGACTAACTGAAGGAAGAGTGAGTAAGGGATTTGAAAGCTGGAGGGGGAGGGGGAGATGCAAAATGATAGGAGAAGACAGGAGGGGGAGGGATGGAGCCGAGAGCTGGACAGGTGATAGGCAGAAGGGGATACGAGAGGATCATGGGACAGGAGGTCCGGGAAGAAAGACAAGGGGGGGGTGACCCAGAGGATGGGCAAGAGGTATATTCAGAGGGACAGAGGGATAAAAAGGAGAGTGAGAGAAAGAATGTGTGCATAAAAAAGAGTAACAGATGGGGTACGAGGGGGAGGTGGGGCCTAGCGGAAGTTAGAGAAGACTTCTCTAACTTCCGCTAGGCCCCACCTCCCCCTCGTACCCCATCTGTTAACATTGACTTCTCTAACTTTCGCTAGGCCCCACCTCCCCCTCGTACCCCATCTGTTACTCTTTTTTATGCACACATTCTTTCTCTCACTCTCCTTTTTCTCCCTCTGTCCCTCTGAATATACCTCTTGCCCATCCTCTGGGTCACCCCCCCCCCGTCTTTCTTCCCGGACCTCCTGTCCCATGATCCTCTCGTATCCCCTTCTGCCTATCACCTGTCCAGCTCTCGACTCCATCCCTCCCCCTCCTGTCTTCTCCTATCATTTTGCATCTCCCCCTCCCCCTCCAGCTTTCAAATCCCTTACTCACTCTTCCTTCAGTTAGTCCTGATGAAGGGTCTCGGCCTGAAACGTCGACTGTACCTCTTCCTATAGATGCTGCCTGGCCTGCTGCGTTTACCAGCAACTTTGATGTGTGTTGTTTCAGAATCAGAGTCAGGTTTATTAGCACCGACATGTGACGTGAAATTTGTTAACTTAGCAGCAGCAGTTCAATGTAATACATAATCTAACAAGAAAAAATAAAATAAGAATAATAACAATAAACAAGTAAATCATTACGTATATTGAATAGATTAAAAAAAACATGCAAAAACAGAAATACGGTATATTTTTTTTAAAAGTGAGGTAGTGTCCAAAGATTCAATGTCCATTTAGGAACTGGATGGCAGAGGGAAGAAACTGGTCTTGAATCGCGGAGTGTGTGCCTTCAGGCTTCTGTACCTCCTACCTGATGGTAACAGTGAGAAAAGGGCATGCCCTGGGTGCTGGAGATCCTTAATAATGGACGCTGCCTTTCTGAGACACCGCTCCCTGAAGGGGACCTGGGTACTTTGTAGGCTCATACCCAAGATGGAGCTGACTAGACTTACAACCTTCTGCAGTTTCTTTCAGTCCTCTGCAGTCGCCCCTCCATATCGTAAAGCGTTAGAATGCTCTCCACGGTACAACTAAAGAAGTTTTTGAGTGTATTTGTTGACATGCCAAATCTCTTCAAACTCCTAATAAAGTATAGCCGTTGCCTTTTTCATACCTACATTGATATGTTGGGGCCAGGTTAGATCTTCAGAGATCTTGACACGCAAGAACTTGAAGCTGCTCACTCTCTCCACTCCTGATCCCTCTATGAGGATTGGTATGTGTTCCCTCGTCTTACCCTTCCTGAAGTCCACGATCAGCTCTTTCATCTTACTGACGTTGAGTGCCAGGTTGTTGCTGCGACACCACTCCACTAGTTGGCCTGCTTGCATGTATCCTATATACACCCTATCCTTTTATATGCCGGGATACGTTCCTCAAAGTCGACGCATAATGTGAAATTGCATAATGTGAATAATTATTTAAATGGGGAAAATAAGGATGCGTTCTTGAGGGCTTCCTAAGTATGGTTTATCTGTAATTTATTCACATTTTCATACCAATACAACACAAAACCAGTACCACAAGGCAACATTCGTATTATATTTAATCAATTTAAGGTAATATTCAATGTAATAAATCATAGAAAGTTAACATCCTAGGGTGTACAGTACTCAACAACAGTGGCAGGTGTCTTCGCTCCGGGAGATGAGTGGTTGTTGTGGTGTCGGGCAGCTTTACATGGATAAGGTGGATGGTTGTGGTCGTCAGGATCATATCAAGCACAGTAAGGGGTGAAGGAAGACTCACAGAACTCTTAGAACTGCTGGCAGCGGAAGATTACAGTGATTTGAATAAAGTGGTGAGGGTTGTTTGCTTGGCGGCAATTTTGTTTTTCAGCATAAATTTGCTTGTAGGGAAGAAGGGTTGACAGCAGGGAACAACTGAAATGCTGACTCCGTTCTAAACTTGGGTCCATGTCCATCGCCATTTGTGCCAAGTGTTCCACAGCCTTAAAAAAAACTCTGCCAAATGCTTCAGAGTGGAAGACCTGACCTCTTTCCAGGATTCATCAGAGTTGTTGATGGCATGTCTGATGTTGAAGGACTTCCACCATTCCCTCACCGTTGGTAAACTCCCGGGATTTTCAAAATCGTCTGTAGCTTGCAGCATGTGAGAGACAGTTAGCTGTAAAAAATACACCTTGAATGTGGATATCACACCTTGGTCGAGTGGTTGAATCAGCGATGTTGTGTTAGGTGGCAGGAAATGCACTGTTATGTTAGGATGAATGCTGTCCAGATGTTTAGGATGGGCTGGCGCATCGTCAAGCAACAAAAGAACTTTAAATCAAGATTCTGTTCCTGGCAGAAGCGTTCAGCCTCAACAGCAAATTGATTAACAAACCGATCTTCAAAGATTTGACCAGTGACCCATGCTTTCATGCTAGCTACCCAGTGGACAGGAAACATATTCTTACTCAAACCCTTAAGAGCACTGGGGTTTAGTGAATGGAAAACTAAGAGTGGCTTCATCTTACAGTCTCCTTTGGAATTGGAACACATAAGCAAAGTCAATCTGTCCTTTGCTGCCTTAAAACCTGATGCAGTTTTTTCATCCGTACTTATGTAAGTGTGTTTCGGCATATGCTTCCAAAAAAGCCCGGTCCCGTCTGCATTAAACACCTGTTGTGGTGTGATGCCTAACTCAGCTATCATAGCCTGCAACTGCACAGGGTAGCGTCCCAGAGCTGTGTTATGTTCACCTGACGCCGCCCTGTTTATAATTTCCAACTTTTTTTTCCAAGAGTTAAAGCGGTTCTCTGCCGCTTGGCTGATGGCCCAGGACATGACATCGGACGCTTAGGAGGCATAGTTAAATATTTCAAGCACAAAGTCACTGCACCGTAGGTAAAAACACAAAAGTTTAAGAGCGCAAGATCGCACAACCATACGTTGCCAAAACCAATGCGAGACTGGCGGGAGTGAGACTGTGAGGTGTGCGCACGTGACTTGTATTGGCGGGAAAACAGTGCTCCTTGCATAACGGTAAGTTTTGGACACACATAACGAGAAGTTGGTAGAAATACGTTTCTCGCATAACTGTGAATCCACATTGTCTGAAGAGGCATATAACGAGGGTAAGGGTGTATACCTCTCATAATTTTGTATACCTCTATTAAATCTACCCTCATTCTTCTGTGCTGCAGGGACGGAAGTCCTAATCTTTCCCTATAACACAGGTCCTCAAGTCCCAACAATATCATTGTAAATTTTCTCAGCACTCTTTGAATCTTATTGACATCATTCTTGTAGGTAGGTGGCCAAAGCTACACACAATATTCCCAATTCGGCCTCATTGATGTCTTACACAACTTGAAGCAGATGCTACAGAAGAGTTACTGTTTACAATTCTCTTTTAAAATAGCGCATAACCGTGACTTTTGAAAAACGTAAATCCTAATTCTGTTTATAAACTCTGCAGTATTATGGTTGTTTGACAACTGGATGTAATGAACTACTGCAGTGCGCGATGCCAGCAATAATAGATCTGGTGGCAAGCAATGCATTGAATTAAGAGTTCAGAGAAATGTGTTTAATTTCTGCTATAAGCCATTGGCAATATTTTCTTTTATTGAGCAAAACGTTCCTTTGGTATTATTCAGTTAAATAGTCTCTATTTCAAGGAGGAGATTAATACTTGAGCTATTTCACAAGATTGGAAATTGAGCAGTGTGTGGATTTAAGGCTATAAAGCTATTGGCACACAAGTCTTAATACTTAACATAGACACTTTGTTGTTGAAGACCAGATCTCCTGCATGAGTTCTATTGGAAAATTGGTTCGTCAATTTCTTGGATTCTTGGATTACCGGCTAGAGTTGCTGGAGAGTGGGGTGACTGTTTAAGTGCTTTCCAAATAGTGTTGTTGTAATTTTGTGGTAATTGTAACCAGCCTTGGTGACCCATTATTTTGCACAAGAAAATTGCATCGATACTGGACCAGGGGTAGGGTTGTAAATGTTCAGTTAGTTAAGTTGATTAATTAGTGTCTATTTTATTTACAAGCAGATATAAAGAATGGTGATTGAGACATGGACTTTTCTCAAGTTGACTCCATTAGGGCACATCCTTTCAGAGGCCATGGCCTAACCTTTATTTTGTGAAGTGATCACACTCAACATTTTAGGAGCAACTTCTTCCCTTCTGCAATCAGATTTTTGGATGGACAATGGACCCATGTATACTACTTCAGTATTTTATTTTCCTTTTTCTTTTTGCACTATTTAATTAAATTATTAAAAATATATTTCTTATTATAATACTTAATGTAAAGCAACATACCGCTGCTGCAAAACGACTGATTTCATGACATATGCCAGTGATATTAAACCTGATTCTGACCAGTGAGGAATCCTGTATTTTAAGCTTCAAGGGCTGCCTTTCCAAATTCAATAAATAATCAGTACTTCACATCCTTATTGTGTACTTGTGTTCACCCGGGGGAAAGTGGAGACAAAGTAGCTTCATTAGCTAAAGTAATTAATAAAATTTCTTCTAAATCATAAACCTAATATCCTCCTTGGAAATCAATTTCAGTATCAGTTACTTACTGTCCATATTGCCGCTGGCATTTAGGGCACCAATGACAGTCCTCCATCTCTGACAGTGTTCAGGGCTTCGGTAGTTTCCTCTCAGTTTTCACTACTGTCAGTCATGCAAACTCAGGAGTACTGTCGCGCTCAGATGTAGAAGGAATCTTCATTGCTGTTTCCGTAACAACTTTGTTTTACCAGTTAGGGTTGTTAGCCCTGAGCTGAACCCCCGAACCATGAACACCAGTGGACCGCTCGTAATCTGGCCTCTGCCCTTTGACCTGTTTGACATGGGTGATCCTACAGAGAGTCAAAGCACAAAGCCCTGACTCCAGCCAACATAGCTCTCTGGGTCACTGAGCCTCCAAACTACATCTACTCCTGGAGGACGTTCAGAATCAGAATCTGGTTTAATTATCACTGATGTGTCATGAAAGTAATTGTTTTGCAGTAGCAGTGCGTTGCAATGTGTAAGGAATTACTAAAAGCTGCAATTAGAAATATAAAAAAGTAAGGACTGCAAAAAGAGCAAAATCATGGGGTAGTGTTCATGGACCATTCAGAAATCTGTTTGAGGAGAAGAAGCTATTCCTCAAACGCTGAGTGTGCATCTTGGTAGTAATGAAAAGAGAGTATGTTGTGTATGGTAAGAATATTTAATGTTGGATACTGCCTTCTTGAGGCATTGCCCTTTGAAGATGTCATCAATGGTGGCAGGCTGGTGCCCATTATGCAACTGGCTGAGTTTACAATTCCCTGCAGCTTTTTCCGATTCTGTGTACTTGATATACCGGATATTGATGCAATCAGTCAGAATACCCTGCATGATACATCTGTAGAACTGTGCTAGAGTCTTTGAGTGACAAACCAAATCTCCTCAGACTCCGATTAAAATGTAGCAGCTGGCATATCATCTTTGTAATTGGATCAATGTGATGGACCCAGGATAGATGTTCAGAGATGTTGACACACAGCAACTTGAACCTGCTCACCCTTTTCACTGCTGACCACTCAGGGACTGGTGTGTGTTCCCTCGACTTCCCCTTCCTGATGTCCACAATTGGTCTTACTGACATTGAATGAAAGGTTGTTGCAGATGACACTATCTCGCTCCTGCACAGCTCTGTCACTGTCTGAGATTTGCCAACAACCGTTGTTATGAGGGAAAGTATTTTGACTAGATCCACCCTTTTATGTCCTTTCACTGTCTAATCTTCAACCACAAAGGGGAAGTGAGTTTGTATGCTCAGTTTCATTCAATGTCTCAGTGTTTTGGCAATAGTTGGTAACCTGGTTTAGTGTAAACTTATTGATACTATTTATTAATGTTTTAACAATATTTTTTAAATAGTAAAAGGAAAAAGTTGCACTTAAACAGAACTTCTAACATCCCTTTAGTATATCCCAAAACACTTGGATCACACCCATAAGACCATAAAGACATAGAAACAGAATTAAGCCGATCATCTACTCTACCATTCCATCATGGCTGATTTATTTTCCCCCTCAATCCCATCCTCCTGCCTTCTCCCTGTAACCTTTAACACCCTTACTAATCGGGAACATAACAGCTTCCACCTTAAATATGCCCAATGACTTGGCCGTCTGTAGCAATGAATTCTATAGATTTAACACAATCTGGCTGAAGAAATTAGATTAGATTATGAGAACACTCAGTCCTCGTTTATTGTCATTTAGAAATGCATGCATTAAGAAATGATACAATATTCCTCCAGAGTGATATCACAGAAAAACAGGACAAACCAAAGACTAACACTGACAGAACCACATAATTATAACATATAGTTACAGCAGTGCAAGCAATACCATAATTTGATAAAGAGCAGACCATGGGCACGGTAAAAAAAAAGTCTCAAAGTTCTGATCGACTCCCGAGTCCCTGATAGCAGGCGGCAAAGGGAGAAACTCCCTGCCACAAACCTTCAGGCACCGACAACTGCTGATGCATTGAAAGCACCCGACCACAGCCGACACTGGCCGGCCATACGAAAACTTTGAGCCTCCGATACAGCCTCCCGAGCACCATCCTCTGCCGAGCGCCTTTGACCTAGCCCCGGCCGCTGAAACAAGCAAAGTCAAAGATTCGGGGCCTTCTGCTCCGGAGATTCCGGACCACACAGTAACAGCGGCAGCGAAGCGGGCATTTCAGAAGTTTCTCCAGATGTTCCTCTGTACTCTCACGTCTGTCTCCATCAAATCGGAATTGTGCATGGTACCTTACTTGACAAGTAACCTCATCACCACCAGAGTGGCTGTGCGCACTGTGTCGCGCCGCCGTCTTCTCCTCCTCCTCATCTCTGTTCTAAAGGGACGTCCTTCTATTTTGAGGCAGAGCCATTAAACACTGATATTCCTGGGATCATTCTCATGAACCTCTTCTCGATCTTCTGCAGTGCTAGTATATCCTTTAGATTTGGAACTCAAAACTGCTCACAGTACTCCAAATTCAGTCTGACCAATGTCTTATAAAGCCTCAGAATTACATCCTTGCTTTTAAATTCTAGTTCTCAAAATATACACTAACATTGCGTTTGCCTTCCTTACCACCAACACTTCATAGGAGGGGTAATTTTGCAAGAAATTCAGCAATCAGTTTGTACACAGCTTCCACAAAATAGCAGTGTGATAATATCCAGGTAATTTGTTATTTTTTTGTCTGTTGGTTGTGGGATATACAATGGCCAGGATATCAGAGTGGATGGAGTACAGTGTAGGGAAGTGCATGGTCATGTGGAAAGAATAATGGTGTACACTATTTCACAAATGGGGAACACATTCAGAAATGAGGTACAAAGGGGCTTGGGGGTACTTGTGCAGGATTCCCTAAAAGTTAAATTGCAGGTTGAGTCAGTGGTAAGGAAGGCACATACCATGTTAGCACTCATTGAGAGAAGGCTAGAATATAAATGCAAAGATGTAATGCTGAGGCTTCATAAGACATTGGTCATATCGCACTTGGATTATTATGTGCAGTTTAGGGCCCGTTATCTAAGAAAAGAAATGCTGGAGTTGGAGAGAGTCCAGAGGAGGTTTACGAGAATAATCCTGGAATGAAAGGGTTAATGTAATGAGCTCAACTCGTTGGGCCTGTGCTTGTTGGGATTAAGAATGTGTGGGGAGGGGGCGGTGTGGGATATCATTGAAATCTACCTCATGTTGAAATGCATAGATAAGAGTGGATGTGGAGAGGATGTTTCCTAAAGTGGGGGAGTCTCGGACCAGAGGGCACAGCCTCAGAATAGAAGGATGTATCTTTAGAAACAGAGATGAGGAAGGATTTCTTTAGCTAGAGGGTGGCGAATTTGTGGAATTTATTGTCATAGACGGCTGTGGCAGCCAAGTTACTGAGTATATTTAAAAGGAAAATTGATAGGTGTTTGATTAGTAAGGGCATCAAAGGTTATAGGGAGAAAGTAGGAGAATGGGGTTGTGAGGGATAGTAAATCTACCATGAAGAATGGCAGAGTGAACTCTAGGCTGAATGACCCGATTCTGTGCCTTTGTTTTACGATCTTACAGTTCAGATTATTATATCTTTAGCATCTTGCTGTGGAAGTAGCTGAGGCCTCATAAGCTTTCAAACCACTCCAAAGCTTCCTCAATACTGTATACAATATCTGCAGAGAGTTTCAAGCTGAATAGCTGGAATGAGGCAGAGACATTTTGTTGCCACATGCAGCTGTGGAGGCCAGGTCGTTGGGTGTATTTAAGGCAGGGATTGATAGGTTCTTGATTGGACATGGCATCAAAGGTTATGGGAAGAAGGCCGGGAACTGGGGTTGAGAGGTAAAAATGTTCAGCCATTATTGAATGGTGGAGCAGACTCGTTGGGCCAGATAGCCTAATTCTGCTCCTATGTCTTATAGCCTTATGAACATTGAAACATAGAAAACCTACATCGCAATACAGGCCCTTCGGCCCACAAAGCTGTGCCGAACATGTCCTTACCTTAGAAATTACCTAGGGTTACCCATAGCCCTCTGTTGACTTCTGATTTGAAGACAAGAGGACAAACAGTGTCCAGGACACAAAATGTGTCATTGTGGAAATCAAATTTTCAAATCCTATGCTTAAATTGGTCAAAAAAATCACTCAAAATCTCATATTTCCAATCTTGTTTTTTTGTTACACCTATTTACATCCCAGTGCACATTAAACAAAGTAACTGTTGAATTACATTGGTTCAGATAAAGTTACACCAAGCACGAAGATAGAATTGGATTTCTATTACTTGGCATCGTTTGGTTTAAGATGGTGCTGGTGAAGCATAGCGACAACTTGCTGGTTGCAAATAAGACTACTAACTACTTTTCTCGGGCTTCCAGCTGGGTACAGCCTATTGGTTGGAAGCCTGAGAACAGTTTGTTTGTCATATACATTGGAAAAGCACTAGATTCTGTTTTTATTTACTAACTACTTTATTAATCGCATTTTTCTCAAAATTGATCACTGCAGTCAATAGCCTATAACTTCCCTCTCGGAAGTTGTGCTTTGTACTGCTGGTTGGACCTGGCATTTTTGCATTGTGAATTGAAGTCTCGAAGGTGTGGGATGGTTGTGGTACAGTGTGTACAGACTGAATTGAGGTGGTAGGGTCCAGGCCCGAGCCCGAGAGTGGGGAATGAGCCAGTGTTTAGCCATTGCTGGAATAGACTTGGAGGCCATTCAAAGTGGCAGAACTAAGGCAAGGCTGAGTTGTGGCGGTGTGGCACTGACCCGAGAGTGATTTAAGCAGCTGGCCAGATTGGAAAGGTTGGGTATGTGCCAAATCGAGGTGGCAGGTCCCTGGTCCGAGAGCATATTGAAGCGGCAGGTCCTGGGTCCGAGAGCAAGGGACACCCCACTGTTTGGCCAGTTTAAGTGCTGGGCCAGATTGAAAAGGTCAGGGTGTTGGGGCCAGAGATGAGGGTGTCCAGCTTTGACCTTCCTCTCTGGAATTACTAATTGTACAACTTCCTTTTTAGATTTATACAGCATGGTAACAGGCTTTTTGGTCCAATTTGTTGATGTCGACTTAAACTAGACTCATTTGCCTGCATTTGTATTCCTTTAAAGCTTTCTTTTCGTGTACCTGTCTAAATTCTTTAAACACTGCAATTGCTCCTGTAATTTCAAAAATTTGATTTGCACTTGAACAGATAATGTGTGTTGGTTATCAGTTTGGTCTCTGCTCTATTGGTTGGCTTCCCAATTTGTAATCTGTAGATTTCTAAAACTCATCTGTTCATTTCTTAGTGTTTATGACTGAGAGAGTAAGCACAGCTCTAATGCCATATTTACGTTTGCTGATGACACCACTGTCGTTAGCCGAATCGAAGGTGGTTGACTCATCTTCGTTGTTGGAGGGAGATTGAAAAGCTGGCTGAGTAGTGCCACAAAAACAACTTCTCATTCGATGTCAGCAAAACTAAGAAGATGATTATTGACTTCAGGAGAGGAAACCGGAGGTCCTGGAATCCATACTCACCAGGGGGATCAGAGGTGGAGAGGGTCAGCAACTTTAAATTCCTTGGTGATATCACTCCAGAGGATCTGTCCTGGATCCAGCATGCAAGTGCCATTACAAAGGAAGCACAGTACTGCAACTACTTCCTTAGAGATTTGCAAAGTTTCAGTATGACATCAGAAACTGATGTATGGTGAAGAGTATATTGACTGGTTCAATGCCCTTGAATGGAAAATCCTGCAAAAAGTAGTGGATATGGCCCAGTCCATTATGGGTAAAGCCCTCTCCACCATTGAGCACATTTACACGTCACAGGACATCAGGGACCCCCACCACCCAGGCCATGCTCTCTTCTTGCTGCTGCCATCAGGCAGAAGGGACATGAGCCTCAAGATCCATACCACCAGGTTCAGGAATAGTTATTATCCCTCACCCATCAGGCTCTTGAACCAGAGGCGATAATTCACTCAACTTCACTCACCCAACACTGAACAGTTCCCACAACCTATGGATTCATTTTCAAGGACTCTTCATGTTATGTTCTTGATATTTATTGCTTGTTTATTCATTATTTTTATTATTTTTTTGTATTTGTAATATATTGTCTTTTGCGCATTAGTTGTTTGCCTTGTTGGTTATGGTCTTTCTTTAATACTATTGTTTCTTGGATTTACTGTGTATGTCCACAAGAAAACAAATCTCAGGGTTGTATATAGTGACATGTCTGTTGATAGTAAATTTACTTCGAGCTTTTGAACTTTGAACTTGAACCTGAATACCCAAAGCCCTTCTGCTTATTGAGTTCTATTGGCTTCCAAGCTGGCAAGGATTTATGTTTTTGTTCATATTTTCAAATCACTCCATGGGCTTATCCATTAATATCTCTGAAACGTCCTCTGACTTCTTGCCTCCATTTCTGGATACTTCTGATGCCCTTCTGTATTATTTACCCATTGTGCCTTTTTGATATTCATTGCTACAGACTTCAAGGGACACGGACCTAAGATCTGGTATTTTTCCTTCAGAGAAATGACTTTGAACACATCTGGTCTGTACACCCCGGTTGAGGAAGTTTGGTATGGGCCTCCAAATCCTAAGAACTTTCTAAAGGGACACAAATAAAAGCATCCTGACTGGCTGCATCACTGCCTGGTATGGGAACTGTATCTCCCTTGATTGCAGGATTCTGCAGAGAATGGTGCAGACAGCCCAGCGCATCTGTAGTTGTGAACTTCCCATGATTCAGGATATTTGCAAAGACCAGTGTGAAAAAAGAGCCCGAAGGATCACTGGGGACCCAAGTCACCCAAACCACAATCTATTCCAACTGCTACCATCTGGGAAATGCTACCGCAGCATAAAAGCCAGGACCAACAGGCTCTGAGACAGCTTCTTCCACCAGGCCATCAAACTGATTAACGCACGCTGATTTGAGTATATTTCTATGTTACATTGACTGTTCTAATTATTATAAATTACTATGATTGCACATTGCATATTTAGACGGAGATGTAACGTAAAGACTTTTACTCATGTATGTGAAGAATGTAAGAAATAAAGTCAATTTAACTCTTTATTTGGCTTTGCCTCAAACTATAGCATCATCATCATTATGTGCTGTGTCGTATGACGTGAGTATTCATAGTCTTTCTATCACCATGTTTGTTCTTGTCAAAATTTTCTACAGAAGTGCCCTGCCATTGCCACCTCCTGGGAAGTGTCCTTACAGGACTGTTGACCCTGTGTTATCAATACTCTTGAGAGATTGTCAGCCTGGCATCAATGGTCACATAACCAGGACTCATACGACCATCTGTCACCTGCTCCCATGGCTCTTCACGTGTCCCTGATCTGGGTGGGGTGTGGGGGTGCCAAGCAGGTTCTATACCTTGCCCAAGGGTGACCTGCAGGCTGGCCGAGGGAAGGTAAAGATGCATCTCCACCCTGCCACCCAGACCATCGCATCCCAACGAAATATCTTGGGACACTTTACTAATATATAAACACAGGTTATTATTGTAGAGCAATAATGAGAGATGCCCTGATGTCTCCTGATAAAGGGTCTTGGTCTGAAATGTTGACCTGCTGGGTTCCTCCAGCATTTTGTGTGTGTGTGTGTGTGTGTGTGTGTGTGTGTGTTGAGGAAATGATATGCAGGAGCGCTTAGTTTTTTTGAGAAATGGTGGACTTTTTTCTCTTTCCTTATTTTTAATTTAAATATATGGCAGATTTTCTTGATATGGCTGTGTATTTTGTTTGCTTTTCTCAATGCATGCTGCTTTGTGTATTGGAAAGGGTGTGCACCACTGTTTAATTTATCAAAACCATAATGAGCAGGTGCAGAAGCCAATCATTAATCATATAAACAAGTTTAGCT
Source organism: Mobula hypostoma (assembly GCF_963921235.1). Lineage (NCBI taxonomy): Eukaryota > Metazoa > Chordata > Chondrichthyes > Myliobatiformes > Myliobatidae > Mobula > Mobula hypostoma. Next base: position 188,253,161 of record NC_086101.1, on the reverse strand, counting down.
CATGTCTGGGCTATCTTTTATAACAGATATGCTGGAGATCGTATGTGTACCAAGCACAAGATTCTTTATTGGGCCTTGCTTTTGAGCTAAGAATAAAATCCAAAAAAACTTAATGAATTCAAAAATTTAAGTGGTGGTGCCTTAATTACGTTGCATGGGGTGGTGGAAGAGGCAGAAATATTAGGCTCTGATGTTTTTTATGCAACGGACCCTTTCTGTTAGCCGAGGAGTTCATGGACCCCAGGTTGGGAACCCCTGCATTAGGGACTTTTAAGTGATGTGTAGCTAGGCACATGGCAGTGAGGGAAATGGAAGGATATGGATATCGTGTAGGTAGAAGAGATTAGTTCAGCTGGCCATTTGCTTACTCATTTAATTGGTTCAGCACAACATTGGGGGACTGAATGGCCTGTTCCTATACTGTTCTAAGTTCTATATTTTAACTCGTGAAATATACTGCAAATAAAAGTTTATTACGTTGAATAATCAGGGTAGTGGTATAATGCTTGTGACTTCAGTATGTTTGTGTTGCATGGAAATGGCTTCATCCAGCTCTTGCTAGGGGGTTCTGCTGCAATGAGCTGAAACCTAGTTCACAGTATGTATACATTATACAACCTCGAGATTTGTCTTGCAGGCATCCACTAAATAAAGAAACAATAGAATCTGTTCAGTGAAAATCCCTACACAACAAAGACCATGAACCACCCAATGTGCAAGTGAAAACAAACCATGTAAACAATAAAAAGTAAACAAATATCATCAACTGCAGAGTCCCCGAAAGCGAGTGTTTAGTGCTATGCTGATGTCCACAGGCCATAGCTGCAGGGTCAGTTCAGTGCTGAATCGCCCTGATCAAATGCACAAATAGTTTAAAAAAAAGTAAACAGCAAACAGAAGGAACATGAGTCTGAAGCAAGACCATAGGTGCTGAGCGTGCTCTGCACTGAGACAAGCCTGTCCAGATGTCCATTGACTTCTGGGCAATGTCTGCTCTTGAAGCCGGCGGCATGGGACTCCTGCACCTTCTGCCTGCTGGCAGCAGCGAAAGAGACCGGTTAAACTCAGACAGGCAACACTGAGCACCTGTTCATTTTCTGCTCTCGTCTTCTGATTTTAATCTTGTTTGATGCTTTAATTGGCAAAGAGTAATGAAACTGACCACGGGTTCGTGTTCCGTCATGAGGGAAAGACACAGAATCTTATCCACACCAAATTCCCCAGAAGGTAGCAGAAGCACCAGAATATTCAGTCAGCCCAAATACACATTCTTAAAAGCAAAATTACAGGCTGCAATGGATCGAAATTCAGAAGTAATATATTCAGCAGAAGAGTATCCAGTAGTTTTGTAAGCTGTCTGCAAGATGTCACTTTGGTCACTGGTGCCATCTTGCTGGAAGTATTATTTAACCTAGTTAATGATGATTAAGTACTTTATAGTTAGTGAAGGTAATACACATGGAATTTAGACTAAGATAACAGTGTAGGGGATCAGGGCACTATGGTGGCATGGTGATTAGAATGGCACTATTACGATCTGAGGCCTGGAGTCAAAGTTCAGTTCTCACTGCCGACTGTAAGGAGTTTGTATGTTCTCCCTGTGACTGCGTGGGTTTCCTCCGGATGCTCCGGTTTCCTTCCACCGTCCACTGGTTAATAGGTTAATTAGTGATTGTAAATTGTCTTATGATTGGGCCAGTTGGGTTGCTGGTTGGCATGGCTTGTTGGGTCATAAGGGCCTGTTCCTGTTCCGTATTGCATCTTGAAATAAATAAAATAAATTTCAGGTGAATGTAAGAGATGTGGCATTTTTTTCCAAACAAGAGTAATGCCGATTCCTGACTAATGTTTACCTTCTGCCACGTAACCAAAATGGATAGTTAAGTTGCTTTTTCTGTAGGAGCTACAATTGCTCCTATGTTTCCTTTTTTAAAAAAAGTAAGTAATTGAAAAGGAATCAGCATGACTTGAAGTCAGGGAGTTATTTCGTAAAATATTATCTTTAGAAAAAAACTTTAATGCTGTTTATGTTCTTTCCATCAGTGATTGCAAGTAGAAGCTCCAAATAGAAATGATAAAATTACACAGTCTATGTTTTTGTATGTGTGTTGTGATTGAAGTCATATATGTTTAATGTCTTATCACAGAAATATGTCTAATTTCCTCAAACAATTACCAGTATTAAATTCTTACAGTGATAAAGAGAGCCAGTGGATCCATAATGCATACAATTACTCTTTGGAAGAGTCATGTAGTTAATATTGTTCCCTAATGTAATTCTTTTTCTTGGTTCATGAGGTGTCATTTGAAATGGTTGATATATATTTTCAATCCCTAATTGTCTCTGAACGGAGAAGATATTAAGAGATGAATTCAGATGATTCTGCAGTGTGAATTAGCCAGATCTTGTAAAGATGTTCTGCTCCCAGAAGAGAACCAGATTGATTTTATGGCAAGCTACTTCTAGCTTTTTAAGTTCCTAATTTACTTAATCACTTGATTTTAAATTCCTTGGCTACCAGGATGTGAATTACTGTTTCTGTGTGAATGGTCTAGGTTTCTGAATGCACATTCGGCCTGAAACGTCGACTGCACCTCTTCCTAGAGATGCTGCCTGGCCTGCTGCGTTCACCAGCAACTTTTATGTGTGTTGCAATAACTTAACTGTTGCGCTATTATACCCCAGTTTGTGTTCATACAAGTCCGTCCTGGAGTACTGCAATTTAATCTAAATTTTTATTTTTTTAACATTGAAAATAATTCAAGCTGACTTAGAGAAATGTGGGTAGGGAGAGAATTCAACTGATACATTAACCCTTTCATTCACGAGAATGTTCCTGGAGATGAAAGGGTTAACATATAAGGAACGCTTGATGGCTCTGGGTCTGTACTCACTGGAGTTTAGAAGAATGAGGTGGATTTCATTGAAAACTACTGAATATTGAAAGGCCTGGAAAGAGTGGATATGGAGGCGATGCTTCCAAGAGAGGGGACAGTCTAGGACCCGAAGGAACCGCCTCAGAATAGAAAGATGTACCTTTGAACAGAGATGAGGAGGAATTTCTTTGGCCAGAGGGTGGTGAATCTGTGGAATTCATTGCCACAGATGGCTGTGGAGGCCAAGTCATTGGGTATATTTAAAGCGGAGGTTGATAGGTTCTTAATCAGTAAGGGCGTCAAAAGTTACAGGGAGAAGGCAGAATGGTATTATAAATCAGCCATGATTGAATGGCAGTAGAGACTTGATGGGCCAAATGGCCTAATTCTGCTCCTGTGTTTTATTGTCTTATGACAATAGATCTTGGGGATTTATCTGGGGAAGATACTTGCGAATAATTCTTGAAGATCCCGATTGTATACGTGACACAATATTTGTTTCTCCACCAGCCCTCACCATTGCACAAATAACAAGTGTATTGGCAGAATGTGATAAGTAGAATATGCTGTGATGTTTGTTCTGTGTTTCCGTGCATGAGTGGTTGTTCAGTTGCCTTAGTGAGCAACAGTGTAATCCTTAATGACACCATGTTATCCGCTCTGCTAGATGTTGCTTGAAGCTGTTTTATGATACATACTCACACATGCAGGTAGGAAAGCTCTATTATGGAGGGGCTATATGGTTTAATACTATCCTTGATTAAATGCTGTGGGTTGATTTGGCAGGTATCGTCTTTATGAAATAATTTGCTTTAAGAATTTTTCACTCATATGGTTGTCATAAAATAATAAACCAAGATATTCTTGAATGCACTGGGAGGGAAACTAGAATTGTAGGCACCTTGAATTATCTAAGATTTAAATATGCTGTTGTCGTTGCTGCCACAATCTCCCTTTCCTTGTTGCTAATCCGTTCATTATAGTCAGTGTCTGGAATAAGCTAGGCAAGTTAAAACCCTATTATTTATTAAATTATTTCCTGGACACTCATGCCCTGTAATGCCTAATTATTGGTCTTTTCATCTTTGCAGGAAGAAAGAATCTGCCACAACCAAAAAAGACCGCGTGACTCACTGCCTGACCATATGTGAAAACATCGTTGCCCAGTCTCTTCGGTAAATGACTTCAGTCTTAATAGAAAAATTTGTAACTGCAGATACTGAAAATCAGAAATTTAAAAAATGGAATGCTGAATACTTAACAGTTCAGGTAGTATCTGACTAGAAAGAAGCCGTTAGCATTTCAATTCTGATGAATAGTCATCGACCTGAGATGCAAATTCTGTTTTTTTTTTCCTTTACATGTACTGACTGACCCTAGGCTGTGAGACTACTGTCACCACCCAGGTCTCATCACGTACTAAGTGCCTGTTGCATTACTCTGTTTACTTTTTAACTTGTGACATGTATGCACATTTTTATTTGTTAGTTTATTTATGGGAATATTATTTTGTGTTATTTGAGTTTTATGTATTGTGTTGTGCACCTTGTTTAGTTTGACTGTACAGTATTTTCCAGTGAGATTAACAAGGTTGAAGTCTCTTTCGGGGAAGGGATATATATCAGAAGGAAAGAGAAAATTTTCCAGGGTTCTTTGGAACGGGGAAGTACAGAGGACACAACTGTGGTGCATAAAATTGAGGGGCACAGAATAAATACAAAGAAGAAATGCCTTGCAATTCCCTTACTTGATCTGTCAAAAGCCTGAGAACAAATTTAAAGTAATTGGAAGAGGGTTAGAAGAAAGATAAGGAAAGGTTTTCTCACCCAGCAGGTGGCAGGGAATCAGACAGTTAAAAAATCCTCATCAGATTTTAAAAGCCATGTCCTGTAGGAATGTGAGGTACTGGAAGCCAAGTAGCTGTTTTGCAGCCTGTGCAGGATCAATGGGTTGGGTGGCCTTGTTGTAATTTTTCTACTGTCTCAATTAGCTATATAAGGTCCATGGAGTGTGAGAGGCTTGGCAGAAATACTACTACCTGTAAAAAAATAAATAAAGCATTAGAGAAGGAAACCATCTTGGATAGCTAATGTTGAATATATTCTAGGTATAGAATCAAGTTCAGGATATTACAGACCCATTGACATACTGCTTAGCATATCTTATTTTAAGCAAAAATAGTTAAAAGCTGAAATTACAGCAAAGAATAGTTGATGATTAGTTTCAAAAAGTTATATTTGATCAGTTTTATTGGTTTGTATTTTCTTTTACCGAAGCAAAATTAACAGTAGGAATAGGAAAATGCAGCAATTTTAAGATACTAGGATTTTCCAAGGGCTATTAATAAAGAACTTCACAGATGAAAAATGAACAAGTTCTGAGTTTTGTAGAGCAGAATAACAATTGGAAAGCAAAAGGATTGGCAGAAGGCAGAAATTGATGTTGCAAGACACATTGTTGGGAATCAAGAAAATCCAAAAATTTGAGAGCAAGGTAAAACTAGAGCTATTGACGATACTGAGGAAGAGCAATATATTAATAAATTTACAATGTACGATGTGTAATTTTAGGTATGGGATGGTTCCGTAGTGTTACAATAACATTACTACAGCACCAGTGACCAGGACTGAATTCCACTGCTGTCTGTATGTTCTCCCTGTGGTCATGTGTTTCCTCTGGGTGCTCCAGTTTCCTTTCACATTCCAAAGGGTTAGTTCGTTAATTGGTCACATGGGTGGAATTGAGTGGTGCAGGCTTGTTGGGTTGCAAGGGCCTGTTACCATGCTGTATCTCTAAATAAATAAAAGATAATTACTGAATTTCACTGGTAGTAATTAAGTTGTGCATTGTGATTGATAGACAAGAGGCCAAATATTCCAATGGGTGGAAGTGGAAAAGGGTTCTGAGGACACAGACTATCAAAAGTAGATGTAAATTAAGCATAACACCATAAAATGCTGATAGCACGAGGATTCATTCTAAGAAGAATTTTAAGGCAGAAAAGTTGTATTTAAGTTGCTTATTCTAATGTGCGTAGGTTGAGCAAGCTTGAGGCTTTTCACTTTGGAGCGAAGGAGGATAAGAGGTGACTTGATAAAGGTGTATAAGATGTTAGGAGGCAGAGGTCAAGTGGACACCCAGAGATTTTTTCCCCTCAGGTGGAAATGGCTAATACAAAAGGGCATAACTTTAAGATGATTGGAGGAAAGTATAGGGGCAGGGGGGGATTTCAGAGGTAAGCTTTTTCAATACAGAGAATGGTGGCTGTGTGGGTAGTGGTAGAGGCAGATACATTAGGGACATTTAAGAGACTCTAAGATAGGCTTATGGTTGATAGAAAAAATTTAGGGCTATACTGAAGCGAAGGCTTCAACTGATTGTAGATTAGGTTTAAAAGTCGGCACAACATTGTGGGCCGAAGGACCTATCCCGTGCTATTCTATGTTCAGTGTTCCCATGTTAAAAAATAGTATGTAGAGCGGGTTAGAACTTGGAAAGAATATCTAATCCAAAAGGATTTTATCAGAATTGACATAACTGTCAATAATGTCTGACTAGACCTGGATTCTTTCTTTCAAGAGGCAAGAAAGTTGAGAAGCCTCCTGATAGCAATCTCATCAATTATTGAATCAAATTTGATACATCTGAAACAAGGTTTTTTTTTGCTGGTGTGGGAGACCGAAATACATGCTTCTAGATATAAATGGTCGCCAGTTGAATACTGTATTTGAAATAAATAACCTTGACTAGGATGTGGAACTGTTACTCTTGAAAAATGAAAATAACATTAAGAAGCTGCTTAAATTGAAGGTGTTTTGCATTTGGAAATAGATGACGTGGTGAGTGGGTGGAGAGGAACTGTTTGAGGAAATCGATACTGAGCATTTAATAGGATGGACCTCCACCATGTAAGGTCCAAGCCCAGCTGTGAAATGAGGAGAGTTGCGTCTGGGAATTTCAACCCCATCCTTTTAAAAACCCAGTGCTACAGAAGCTGCAAGAACCTTATCCCAGGGAGAGGAGGGATCTTTGAAGATGTGCTACACTTGGGGACAGCTCGAAAGACTGGTCCTAGACAGAGTACTCTGGCAAGCTGCTGCTGTTGGTGTCACGTACCCTGTGATGGGAATAAAGAACCAGCAGAAATAGAAAACACTTTGGAGTCCAGTATTGCCATTACCTAATTATACTTATTAGTAACTACGCAATACAGTAATATAAATGTAGATAAATCAAACATGTTAGCAATGATTGTATATAAGTAAGTATGGAATATAAATGAAAATCAAGCTTTTTCAAGTCTAGGGATAAAAAGATACAGTCTTATGATCAAGAGTAAAGTTCAGTTCAGTTTGTGGTATTGAGTTGAGTAGTGACGGAGAGAGAGAGGAGGAGAGAGATTTGAGTCTTCAGGTGAGCTGACCCCGTTGATCTTCTCGTAGTCCTCTGAAATCCTTTAAAAGTCACCGACTGTGACCACAACAAAAGGGACTGTTTTTCTGTGGTGGAACTATCACCCAGGCAAGGGTGGACACATGGACAACTCCCTACCAGTCAATCCTTTTCTTTTCACTGCAAGAGCAACTGATCAACTTGCCTGATCGATCCTCCAAAAACCCACTTTTTCTATGGGCACACAAAGCTCATTCAGTGTCCAAAACATGTGTCTCCGGTCTATCATCTGACCTTCTATTTATCTCACCGTACTGAGTATCAACTGTCATTCAAATAACTCCTCCTTCCTTTGTCTGTGTAAGAATACAAGCAGGCAAATGTCCTTGAGAAGTATAAACACGCTGCCGGAAGATCATAACACGACTGACCATCAAATAACGCCGCCTTTGGTTACCATAGCAATTTATGAGCTGCTCGGTGCCATCTCCAACTCAGCAGAAATCCAAAAGTTAGCCAGTTCTTTCTCGTGCCTTAAAGTGACAATCCAAAAATTGGTCTTCATCTCTCTCTCTCTCTCTCTCTCTCTTTTCAAAACAAGATATCGGTGTTAAATACCTTTCTCTCTCTCTTGTCAAAAGCTCAGTTCATAGGGGTAATCGAGCACAGTTCATAGGGGTAATTCAGGACCCTGTCACAGTGGTCTTTACCCCAGTAGGGCCTGAGAAGAATTAATAGGATGTTTTTGTTTCTCATTCTGTTGATGCTTCAGGTGGTTGAGTTCAAACTACTCTGTTAGAGTCGTTTAAAGTAAATATAAACCTGCCCGTACACGTCCTCTCACACTTCCATTCAGGATCCTTCCAGGTGAGCAGTACTTCGCATGGAATCTGCTGAGGTCGTCTGTTGGGTCTGGTGTTCCTGATGTGGCCTCCATTACATCGGTGAGGCCCGTAATAAATTGGGGGACCGCTTTGTTGACAACCACCACTCCATCTGCCAAAAGCAGAACTTTCTGGTAGCCAAGCATTTTAATTCCAATTCCCATGGCCTTCTCTTGTGCCACAATGAGGCCATCCTCAGGGTGGAGGAGCAGCACCTTGTGTTCTGTCTGGGTAGCCTCTAACCTGATGGCATGAATATCGATTTCTCCTTCTGGTAATAACATTTTTCCCTCCCCTTCTTCTTTTATTCCCCATTTTAACCTTTTGCTTCTTTTCATCTGCCTGTCATCTTCCCCCTAGTGTCCCTCCTTCTTCCCCTTCTCCAATGGTTTGATTTCCTCTCCCATCAGATTCCTTTCTCTCCAGCCCTTGAACTTTCCCATTCACCTATCACCTTCCAGCTACCCTCCCTTCCCTCCCTCCACCTTTTCAAATCCCTTACTCACTCTTCCTTCAGTTAGTCCTGACGAAGGGTCTCGGCCTGAAACGTCGACTGCACCTCTTCCTACAGATGCTACCTGGCCTGCTGCGTTCACCAGCAACTTTGATGTGTGTTGGTTGATTTAATTTCAGCCCTGTCATTTTTAGAATTCTTTATCTAAGCAGGGCAGGTGATTGACCTGTAACAGTGAACTCTGTTACGATTTTTTTTGCCATATAATTTGCTGAGTTTGTGTTTCTTTTTAAGATTTCTCGGTATGCTGTGTGTTGCAATCGTATTAGACCTTTGTAAACTTAGAATTCAGATCTTCCTCCTGTAGAGGAAGTGTCATGCGAGGTTGTAAATGGATTTGAGCAAATTGATGTATCCTGTATGTGACAAAGTATATGATTTTTAAAAAGGGCATTGGATTGAATTTGTACCTTAATGGTCTAAATTTTCAGATCTGGTTCTCTGCCTGTATTTGACCTGGACACAATCTAAAAGGCTCTTGAAGTAAATGACTGTGTTATCTCCGATTCAGATTAATTTATCACATCAAAACACACAGTGAAATGCATCGTTTGCATTAGCAACACGACCTAAGGGTATTCTGGGGGCAGCCGCAAGTGTTGCCACACATTCTGGCGCCAACGTAGTATGCCCAGCATGTTTATAGAGTATGCCAGCACAGCAGCAATAAACGATAACAATAAAACAAGCCCCTTGCCCACCCATGCACACGTATATGCAGATGGTTCTCTAACCCCCAGACAGATTTTCACAGGGCCTCCAGTGGACTTGTGGATTCTTTTTGGGCTGCAGCCCTAATTCAGATGTCACATGCAGTAAGTTTTGCCACCACCAAGAGTTGCAGTTTACTTCCTTTTCAAAATATATTTTCTAATATACCAGACAATTGACAAAGAAGAATTGATCTTGTGTTGGCTAGAAAGAACAATTGTATGACACGAGATTTTGCATCACTACTTTATCATTTCCTGTCAGTCACCTTATATACAGATACTTCTGTACCTGGTATCACATATCTGTACCTGGTATCAGGTATACTGTTATTTATACTTTTTTTTATTGTGCTCTTTGTCTCAGTGGTTCTCCTTTACACCTGTGTACTGGAAATGACATTAAACAATCTTAAATCTTGAGCAACACACAAAGTGCTGGAGGAACTCAATAAGTCAGGTAGCCTCTATGGAGTGGGAAAACAGTCAATGGTGCAGGCTGAGATCTTTCATCAGGACTGGAAAGGAAGAGGGAAAAAGCCAGAATCATCTTCTCCCCTCCCCTTTCCAATCCTGATAAAGTTCAAGTTTGTCATTCAGCCATACATGATTCTAGCCAAGCATAATAGTGTTACTCCAGGGCCAAGGAGCAGAACACAGTACCAACAATCATACACAACACAAGGCACATATAAGACAGCAGTAAAATACAGTCACACAAAAAAACCTAGTCCAAGGTCTAGATGTTGTAGTAGTCTGCAATTGAACACACTAGAGTTTGTCTTGTGCTGAGCAAACACTGGAGGTTGCACTGACCCCAGCATGTACACCACTTCACACTGCCTCCAGCACTCCAGCTGGAGCACACTGACTCTGGTGCAGTCTCCTGGGCGGCTGCACTACGGCTTGGGGTCTAGTCCACCCTATGACCGAGGTCACGCAGCTCCCCTGCCATCCACCCCCACTGTTCGCCAATAAACCAGTGAGTTGGGCTTGGAACATTGGTTTATTTCAAAGCCTGTCTAATAATTCTTGTCCCACAACAGCAAAATGTTCTTCAGATTTTTTTACTGTTGTGTGAGCTAGTTCCTCATTGCTTATGAAGGATGTGAGGCTATCTAGTGTTGGGGGAGGGGTGGTATAAATGTTATTTACAATCTTGATTTTGGAGAAAAGTGTGTTTCTAATTACAGTTCCTCATTTACTTAGGAACTCGCCAGAATTTCAGAAGTTGTTGGGAATTGCAATGGAAATGTTTTTGCTGTGTTGTGATGATGCAGAGTCTGATGTCCGGATGGTGGCAGATGAATGTTTAAATAAAATTATTAAGGTAAGTTGCACGTGGCTTCATTACTGCTGCAAACATCAGTCTCTGTTACTTGGGAGGCTTTGATGTTCTGATTTTGTTTTCTATGCGTGCATTAAACTCATTTCTGTGACAAAATAGTTGTTAATCAGTGGCAATAAGGGTAAGATGGTGTGTGAATGTTATGAAAATCTATGAGAATGTGGCAGGTATGTGACCAGATAACCTCTGGTACTCTTGTCTGTTTCTCTATTGAAGTCTGTATCCATGCTTCTTTTCTGCAAGTTATGTCATTCGTCACTTCTTTACCCACTGACTCGCAATGGCTTCTGGCTTCGCAAAGTTCTCTCCCTTACTTACAAATTCTTCTGTTTTGCAGTCTGTTTGAATTCTAATGCTTCTTCCCTCGATTTCTTCAGCTCTGCACTTATCTTTCTTACCTCCCTCCCCAACTGAGATGATCTGTGCTCCTACATGTTTGTTGTACAGTGATTCTGAGGGGTCTAGTCAGGGTGATATGGTGAGATCTGGGAGAACCTAGAATAAAGCCTCCCTGTTTAGAAATGAGAAATGAGATGAAATTCCACACTGCCCCACCCATGCAAGCCGGGTGGTGATGAGTCTGTGGAGGTCAAGTCATTGGGTACAGTATATTTAAAGGGGAGGTTGATTGGTTCTTGTTTGGCGACCTTTTATTCAATATTTTCATTTAATTTGATTTATTATTCCAATATTTTTTCTGAAGTTTTAGATTTGATCAGAAAGTCTTTTTTTATGGTCGTATCCTCAAAATGGACTGCCCAGTCCCTTTTTTTTGTTTCTTTTTTTGTATAATACAATGGGTTTTTTTTCCTTTCATTTAAAATTCAAAACTTTTCCTTTTCTCTTCATGAACTGATAAGAGGAGAATTGCTTTTTTTTAATTGTATATTACATACTAGCTTAACACTGTATGATTTTGATAATGTATGTTTTAATCTTGGTTTGTATTATTGATATATATATATATGATAATTCTCTTGTTTGTATTTATGTTCCTTTTAAATCAATAAAAAGGTTAAAGAAAAGATTGGTTCTTGTTTAGTAAGGGTGTCAAAGGTCATGTGGCGAAGGCAGGAGAATGAGTTTGAGAGGGATAATAAATCAGCCTTGATGGAATGGCAGAGCAGACTCGGTGGGCCAAGTGGCCTAATTCTGCTCCTGTGTCATAGGGTGTTATGGCCAATTGTAAATATTTGGCACTCTCTCTTCCTTAATGGTCAGCTGAAGAAGAGATTTTTAACATTTTTACTCAGAAAAATATTTTGATGGGTTAACCTCTGTCTTAATAAGTGGTGAAACAGATTGGGGAAAGGAATGTCTGTACTCTTAATTTACATGTTTATACCTGCTTTCTGTGGTAGATTTTGAACTATTAAAGCTGTTTTATAAGAAAATATGTTTTGAAAATAATACATTCTATATATATATTGGTGTTGATTAAGAGATTGGGGTGTGATTTTTGTCCCATGATGCTATCAAATGTAAATAAAAACTTCTGGAATGTTGTTCTGTTTGTGATTCTATTTACATAATTAAATGGAATAGTCCCAATACTAATACTTGAAGTTTGTGTTTGCAGAAATTTTTAAATATTGTGAGAAATTTATTCCTAATCAACTTTTTACTTAACAGGCCCTGACTGACTCAAACTTACCACGGTTACAACTGGAATTATATAAAGAAATTAAAAAGGTTGGTAAGCAATTAGAAGAATGTTTGCAAAAATAGTTTTATGATATAATTATCTGAAGTAAAATATTAAAATGTTGTTACGTATGCTTATGGAACATTGGGAGTTGAGCTGCTAAAACATGGCCAAATGGAGTTCCATGCATAGTCATTTTAAAAACTCCTCCTCTTGTGTGTTTTTGAATTCTTATTCATCTATTAGTCTGATTTATTGAACCATACAGCAGAACACATTTTGAAAAATTTTAGCAGAATAAAATTTGTCTTTGTGCTGGTGTTAATTTCTCACCTTCAGTACCTATACATTTTAACAAATGTTCTGAATCAGCACTTATTCCAGTAAAGAAATTAAAACAGAAAGATTTGCATTTGTACTGGAGTTGCCATAGATAATGAGCTTGAACTCTGTCAGTATGCTGTCATTGAGTCATCTTTACCCACCTGAAAACATCGATGTGACCTCTCTTGTCCCATCCCCCTACATTTCAGTGCTACCTCATCCTTGATTCTTGTTGTTTGTTCTGAAGTGAACAGATGCTAAATTCAAACAATTTAGTAGGCTAACAGTATGATTAGGCATGATGGCAAAGTGACTAGGTAAACTGGTTCATGCAGGCTAATTGGTTTAAAGCTGTGTAGCTTTAAAGCTAACAGAAGGTCATGTTTTGGGAGAAAGTAATTACGGTATTTAATCAGTGATTGCATGACAGACTCTGAACTAGAAACAAATTTATTATAATCTGTAACTTTTTAGCTAGATTCTTTGTTGGAAATCTCAATTGGGCTGATCAGTGATGTTGGACTTGAATAGTACTGATGTTACCTGTACATGATGCCCATTGTTACATTTTCTTGGGAGGCAACTGGTAAACTAGTGTATGAATGATGATTATGCTTACAAAATGCCTTGTTAGCCATTATTTTCCAATTTAATAGCATATACTTTGCCCTCCCTCTTCAACCTGTAAGTTTGACCAGATTAGAATATAAAGAACACTTGTTTTATTCCTTATGAAAAATTTCCACCCTTTTCAAAAACAGGAGATTTGGAAGTAGACAATTCAGTCCCTTTTGTGTCTTATTCCATTGAATCGTAGCTGATCATGTTTCACCTTGGCTCCCTTTAGTTGCACTAACTTCAAATCCTTTAATATTTTAATAACTCTTACCCTTTTTTTCCCCCAAGGTATTTTCAGCTCTTGAGACTTAATTAACCTCTTGGGAAATGAATTGAGTGCTTTTACTACCCACAGGGTGAAGGTATTGCATATGCCTCTGGGAGTTCCGATTCTGTGACCCAGCAACAGTGATAATATGTGTGACTAAAAGGAAGACTTGGAGGTTGATGATGTTTCTATGGATTTTGTGATTTGTTTCTTGGAAAAAGTAGTAGATTTGAGAGGTGCGTTGGTGCATTGTCATTCACTTTACAACACGGTTATTCTTTTCCTCCGCTACACAGAATGGCTCATCGAGAAGCTTGCGGGCTGCACTTTGGAGATTTGCTGAGCTGGCTCACCTTGTTCGTCCGCAGAAGTGTAGGTCAGTTACCGAATCACGTACATCATTTGTAATTTGTTACTGCCTTTATATTGGAATAGCAATACCAGCTTGATGTTGTGAGGGCTTTCTACGCTCAAGTCTACAAATTCTGTTCCCATTTCGAACACAATGGCTTCTAAAGCACAACTGAGTTTGGGTGCTGGAGATTTTTATGTCATTCATCTACCTCAGGATTCAGGTTATTTTCTGTCATACAGTTTCTTTAAAATGTCTGCTAATAATTAGCACTCATGCTCCTCATCTCTGACCTATCTTAAACAGTGTCCATGTAGGCCAAGTGAGTCCAACTGAAGGATCTTGGCCCAAAACATCAACTGTTCATGCATTTCCATAGATGCTGCCTGACCTACTGAGCTCCTCCAGTATTTTGTGTTTGCTGTGGATTTCCAGCATCTACAGAATCTCTTGTGACCATATAGGCTTTAGTCAGACTCAGTCCTTCCCCCATCCCCAATTCTGGTCTGAAATTTCAAATTCTCCACTCTTCTCCCCGCCCTCTCCCCACACCAGTGCTGAGAAAAGGTCACTGACCTGAAATGTTAACTGCTTTTTTTTTTGCACAGGTGCTGTCTGACTAGCTGGATTCTTCCAGTTCTTTTCTGTTATTTTGCCTGCTTATTTAGCCCGCATATGTAGCAGCGCTTATTAGCACCTCTAAGTAAAAGAAAATTAGTCAAGAAATGATAGAGTTTTATCTTGTTAATCATTCAGGTTCATGTGAATATTCTGTGGCTGAGAAGAGTGAATAGAACAAGAGAATGGTTCAGCCAAGGTTTCTAATGTGAACTTCTTTTTAATCATGCCCTTCTTTGTAAGCCTTTGTCCCTCCAGTGCTTAGTAAGCTGTTATAATTAAGAATAGCAAGCCGATAGAGTTGACTCTCCTGTCTTCAATTTGGGTATTGTAAGTCTGAAGTTTGTCCTGGGTATGACTCTAAACTGCAACGGGGAGAGTGGAGTTACCCCATAGTTATTCGTTGCTCCCAGGGCTGCTCTGACCCGGAACAGTAGCACCTGCAAGGGTTCCTGTTCAGGATACGAGCGGAGGCCAATGGCAGATCCAGCAGGTTCAGTAACTGAACTTATGACAGAGAAGGCGGATGAGCTAGGACCTCAAATGTCAACGGCTATAGTACAAGCGGATGAACATTTGGGAAGAGAAATGGCGATTTCTTTAGTTCACCCAAACCACCGTTGCTAGATACTAGGTTTCCTAGAATCTATTTGCTAAGAAAACCATGGTCAAACTCACAAAATGTATCACACAACAACAGTGTCAAGAGGGTCTTCAAGACAATTCTGAAGATGCTTTCCTTGGTAGGGTTGATTCTGGTCAGCAGGAGATCCCTGACTGTCATCAAGCTACTGCTCATAAAATTCAAGTAACACAGAAGAAAATTATTGCCACTTGGAATGTAAGAACCCTATATCAAGCAGGAAGATTAGACTATGTGATAAATGAAATGAAAAGACAAAAGATTAACATCATGGGAATTAGCGAAGTTTGTTGGATAGGTGCTGGAACATGTCAGAATAGAAATAAAACACTAATTTATTCTTGTGGAACATCTAATGAAATAGGAATTCTTATGGATGAAAACATGGCAAAAAGTGTTTTAGGACATTGGGCAATATCAGAAAGAGTGCTCCTTGTTAGATTCAGAGGGCAACCATTTGATTTAGCAATTACACAGGTATATGCACCAACAACAGATGGAATAAATGAGGATATAGATAAATTCTATGAAGAGCTTGAACAAGCAAAGAATTGATGCAAATCTCAAGATATTGTTATTGTCATGGGAGATCTAAATGCTAAAGTAGGACAAGGTGCTGATGGAAATACCATAGGAAAATTAGGACTAGGGGAAAGAAATGAAAGAGGTGAGAAATGGGTAGAATGGTGCACGATGAATAATCAGGTCATTATGAATACCTACTTTAAAAACCATCCAAGACGCTTGTGGACCTGGCGAAGTCCAGGTAATAACGCTGGAAATCAAATTGACTTTATTACTATAAACCAAAGATTTAGGAACTCAGTGACTCAATGCAAAACATATCCAGGTGCAGACTTTAATAGTGACCATAACCCAGTAGTATGTCATGTAAAGTAAAACTTAAAAAACTGAAGAAGCAAAAACCTGAACAATCCCTTGACTACTTGCAATTAATTAAAGAAGAAAACTTAAGACAAAAATTTACAATTGAAGTAAGGAATAGATTTCAAAGTCTAGAAATAGAATCTGTTGAAGATGATAGCAATCATGTAGAAATGAAATTTAACTCTCTAAAGGATGCCTTGGTAGAATCAGCAAAGTCAGTGATTCCTAAAAAAGAAAAAAGCACAAAGAATAAATGGATGACAGATGAAATCAAAAATCTAATGGAAGAAAGGAGACGGAAGAAAGCAAATCCTATAGAATATAAGTCCTTAGATAAAAAAGTTAAAAGCTTAGGTCAAAAACCCAAAGAAGAATGGTTAAACCAGGAATGTGAGCAAATAGAAAGAATCCCTATTACTGATCCAAAAAGGTTACATCAACAAATCAAGAATATCACTGGTAAAAAGCTCCTCTGTTCTTCAGGTGGATGTTTGAAAGTAAAGGACTGTACCATTATCATGGAAAAAGATGAGATTATGAACAGATGGACTGAGTATATTCAGGAATTGTTTGAAGACGATTGAGGTGAAAAACCAGAAATTAAGAAAAACATTGAAGGTCCAAGTATTTTAAAATCTGAAGTTTGTGATGCAATAAATAAGATGAAGAAAGGAAGGGCAGCAGGTCCTGATGAATTAGTAATAGAACAAATTATTATGGAATTGAAGAACTTACTGATTTAATCAGTGACATTTATGAGACTGGAATAGTACCAGAAGAGATGAAAAAATCAGTATTTATCACACTTGCTAAGAAACCTGGAGCAATAGAATGTGAATTACATAGGACCATAAGTTTAATGAATCATATCACCAAGATACTTCTAAGAATTTTGATGACAAGAGCTAAAAGTAAGATACAAGCTGAAATAGGCAAAAAAACAATGTGGTTTTGTGAAAGACAAAGGTACAAGAAATGCAATATTGATGTTAAGGATACTATCAGAACGAGCTATTCAAGTGCAAAAAGATTTTTGTTTTATCGTCTACACAAAAGCATTTGATAAAATGAAGCGCAGTAAGTTATTTGAAATATTACAGAAAGCTCCAGATCTAGATTCGAAAGATCTCCGCCTAATCAGAAATCTGTACTGGGAACAAACTGCTGCTGTAAGAATAGATGGAGAAGTGAGTCAGTTTATGAAAATTGAGAGGCGTTAGACAAGGGTGTGTTTTCTCCCCGATATATTTAATGTGTACAGTGAAACAATATTCCAAAAAATAAGACATCTTGGGAATCGAAGTTGGTGGTGAAAACATCAATAATTTCAGATATGCTGATGACACTGTGTTAATTGCAAGTACAGAGGAAGCACTGCAAAACTTAATTGATATAATTGTTGAAGAAAGTGCAAAAATGGGTCTGTCTATCAATTGCAAAAAGACAGAATATATGGTGATATCCAAAAGGAAGGAGAATCCTATCTGCAGGCTGAGAATAAACAGGGAAGACACAAAACAAGTACAGAACTTTTGCTACTTAGGAAGCTGGGTGACATCAGATGGCAGGTGCGACGTGGACATCAAATGAAGAATAGGGATGGCAAAAGGCACCTTTACGAGAATGAAGAGTATACTGACCAATACTAAACTAGGCATGACAACCCACCTCAGAGTACTGAAATGTTATGTTTATCAAGTTATGTTACATGGCTCAGAGTGTTGGACAATATCTAGTAACACGAGGAAAGGAATTGTAGCAGCAGAGATGTGGTTTTTGAGGAGAATGCAAAGCATATCATGGACGAAACGAATATCTAATGAGGATGTCATGAATAGAGCGAACACAAAAAGAGAAATAATGTATGAGATCATGAAAGGGCAGTGTAACTTCATTGGATGTGATTAGGAAAGAGGAGTTAGAATGCACGATAATTATGGGAAAGATTGAAGGGAAGAAAGCAAAAGGAAGGCAAAGACAAATGATGATGGAGACAGCAACCAGAGAACTGGAAATGAATACCAATGAATTGATCCACTTGACCCGAAACAGGAGTGCGTGGGCCATGGCAGTCAAAGCTCAAACTGGGCACGGCACCTGATGATGATGATGAAGTCTGAAGTAATCCAACTTTCCTGTTTCCTGCAGCCTTTATATAGCCAATTTCAGATACCAAGTCAGACAGTGTCGATTGAATCTGTCAATTCAAATTTGAAACTGATTGTTTTCTATTGGTCATCTGCAGAATAAGCTCTGTAAATACCTGCTATTGAATGCTGTAGAGTTTTATAAATTGAGTAACTGGTATATCTAAAATATCTTGCACAAGTCTAAGATATTGTATTTGGAATTATTGATTTTTTTTTTGTCCTGGTTGAGTAAAATTACTTTCATTTAATCCAACATTTCCTCCTTTACTAGGCCCTATCTGGTGAATCTGCTTCCCTGCCTGGCTCGGATCAGTAAGCGATCAGAGGAATCTGTGCAGGAAACACTGGCTGGTGCCGTTCCAAAGATCATGGCAGCTTTGGGCAATTTTGCCAATGACGGTGAAATTAAGGTACTGCCACTTAAAAGACATTGCATTATTTTTAGTAATAACCCCCCTCCCCCAACACTTAATAAAAAAACATTTCCATGAGCAACTTCAGGCTGTGGTATTGATGTATAATTGATATATTTCTACTAAATTTCTTTTAAGTTGTATTTGAATATACTTCTGAAATAAGCAGGGTAAAACTCAATAAATAACACAGACTAAAGAGATTGGCTTTATTTGTCAGGTGTACATCAAAACAAAGTGAAATGTGTCATTTTGCGTCAACGACCACATCTGAGGATATGCTTGGAGCAGCCCTCAAGTGTTGCCCTGCTTTTGGTGAAGATATAGTTTGCCCACACTTACTAACCCTAACCTGTACATGTTTAGAATGTGGGAGAAAACCAGAGCATCTGGAGGAATCTCTTGTGGTGATGGGGAGAACGTATAAACTCCTAACAGACAGTGGCAAAAATTGAACCCTGATCGTTGGCGCTGTAAAGCGTTACGATAAACACTGCACTACTGTGCCGCCCAGCAACTGGGGTGATTTGATGTCAGTGAAGTTGAAACCTGGATTTTTATTTTAATTTGGAACTTGACCATGCTGGCAATTTAGGGAACATTTTGATGCTTTGTAACATTAAGGCAAATTTTATTTCAGGATGTTGGCAATGGTTCTCTGTGAGCAGTTGTCCAATTAGCTGTTTTAGGAAGACAAGCACTTTTCTTTTGAACATTCAATCTCCTATAAGTTGGTTGCTCGTTTCTAATGACCAAATGCATTGTATAGTACTCTGTGGTACAGGTCCATGAAGTGGTCATTAATTTGTGCCAGGTTGAGCTTGACTTGTGAGAATGACTTTCTTTAGTGCTATCCTTCTGGTGCTATACTTTAACCACTATCCTCCCACCATTATCATCTTTAGTCCTCATTTCCTTCATAATTACCCTGAATTGTGCCTTCTCTAATTTTCGTCTATCTTTTATGCTTTTGGGATGGTCAGCAGACTTCAATTCAGAACTCCTAAAAGTGACGTTACCAATTTGAACAACCTCTGGGGCTGCTGCTATGTCTGTGTGACTGTATTTCCTCTTCACATGGCTTTGCCATTTTATTTTAATGTTGAAAGCCCATGACCATGACAATTTCTGTTGTGTGTATCTGAAAGGGTGGACTTCAACATCCATTTGATTACTTTTATAATGTAATTCACTTGTGGAACAATATTTCTGTTGATAGTGGCCTGATCTTGTCTATTCATTCTCTAAGATGGAGGCTCTATAGACAAGTGACATTCATTGTTAATCCCATGTGTCCTCACAGGCAACAGCTGCCTCCTCCTTAAATAGCGTTAGTAAATACACAGGGTAGGTCAGAGTCAGTTGTTTTGATTTAAGACTTGGGTCACATAGGTGATGCTGTACGAAGTCAGTAAGTTTTGCTGATTAAGACTGTAGTTGTTACTTGAAAACAAACCAAAACCGCTCAGGGCTAAGCACAGGGGTTGACACTGTATGATGCACTCCAAAAATAATGAAGTTCTATGTTGAAGAAAGTAAATTTGATCCTTTATTAAGAAACCAATTAAGACGAACAATCTTGTCATGATAGAAAAACTAATGAAACTAAAACTAGTGATATAACAAAATAAGCAGTTCAAACATTCTTAAATGTAATAGAGAAATTAATGTTCTTAGGAGTTAATGTTAAGCGGTCAACCAAAAAAAATCGTAATTCCCCCTGGCCTATCCCTTGCTTTCACCGGACGAAATCCAACTAAAGATAAAGTGTGAATACGTAACTATACTCTTCACTTCTACCACGTCCTGACCCAGATGACATATTATCCAAAATAAACATGCAAAATACAATACAGATGGGCAACAAAAGATACACGGTGCCTACAAAAGCTTTAGTGAAATGGTTGGCTTTTCACTACAGTTCGTCAATGTCATGGTAACTTTAATTGATGCCAGTTCTCACATTTTTCACCTGAGTTTGGTTTCAGTTCCAAGCTGTTAGGTTGAGGTTTAATCTCTTACTTCCTGCACTCAGTTGAAGCTGCTGATTGTTATAATATACAGGTAGGATAACCACTGTACCCATTTTGTGCTTTAAAGCGTACATAAATAATGTGTGATTAGTTTTACTGAATGTTTATCAACAATTAATGAATTAGCATCAATTTCATTATCACTGAAATATGTTTTGTAGCAGCAATATAGTGCAATGCATAATAAAAGTTACAATACGAAATACAAAAAAAGTGCAAAAAGAGGAGCAAAATAATGAGCTTCATAGACTGTTAGTATATCCGATGGTGGAGGGGAAGAAGCTGTTCCAACAATGAGAAGGGTGTGCCTTTCGGCTCCTGTACCATCTCCTGGATGGTAGCCATGAGAAGAGGGCATGCTTAAGTGATGGAGGTCCTTAATGATGGATGCTGCCTTTTGAACCCATCATAATGGTGTGTGTCTTGCTGCATTGAAATAGACATCGATCCTTTTGAACCATATATGAAGTAAACAGACCACATGTAGGCTATTTACCTCCTTGATTGAATTTGCTGTCACTGAGGTTACTGTGTTACTGGCCCATGTATCAATCTTTGCTTGATTCATAGCCTCAGCATTAGACGATATTGAGTAGTCTATCTCAGATTTAAAATGAGCATTTCACCTGTGTGATTGTGAAAGAGCAATTGCAAATGTGTACCACTGTTTTGCATGTGAAGGTGCCTGAAAACACAGTCAGCATTTTCGGAAGTTTCTTCCCCTCTGCCATCAGATTTCTGAATGGTCCATGAACGTGACCTCACTAATTTTCTCTCATTTTGAACTATTATTCTTGTAAGTTATAGTATATTTTATGCATTGCTCTGTACTACTGTTGCAAAACAGCAAAGTTCACAACATGAACATGAGAAAGTCTGTAGATACTGGAAATCCAAAGCAACATACACAATGCTGTAGGAACTCAGCAAGTCAGCACCTATGGAAATTAATAAGCAGTTGACGTTTCGGGCTGATACCCTTCTTCAGGACTGGAAAGGAAGGGGGAAGATGGCAGAATAAAAAGGTGGGGAGATAGGGAAGGAGGATAGCTAGAATGTGATAGATGAAGTGAGGTGGATAGAAAAGATAAAGGACTAGAGGGGAAAGAATCTGATCGGAGAGGAGAGTGGACATAGGAATAGGAGGGGATAGGAAGATGAGAAGTGGTAAGAGCCCGGAGTGTGGAATGGAAGAAGAGGGGAGGGGGAGGAATTTTTTTTTACTGGAAGGAGAAATTGATGTTCACCAAATAAGTCATTGATAATAAATCTGATTCTGAAGGTGTTCACTAGCTTCCCTTCTGAAAGCCTTGGCACTAATTTTTTAGCTTGTACTTCTGGTCCTAGATTTTCCCACCACTGTATTTCCAGTTTCCTTAAATATCTTGTAAATATTAATTGTATTTTCTTAACCTTCTAAAAATCTATGAAATGCATGTAAAAAAATCAAATATTACTTACTGGAAATTAGTCTATTGGTAGACAGGAGAAAATCACTTCCTCTGGTGAAGGAACCTGGAATAAAGTGGGCACTGCATTAAAGTTAGAGCTGGAAAATTTGGAATTAAAAAAATTAGGAAGCTCTTTTTGACTCAGTTTTATGGCTGCATTTTCACGGAATTGAAATGAAATGTCATAGTTTATAAATCTGTTAAGTAGACCAAGTCAAAGTAGTTCCATGTGTGTATTTTCAGTGCAGCGCATTGGGTCTTGGGGGATGATTATCAATCCAGGCATTGGTAGGTGATCAGCCAAAAGAATGATAAGCAATGTGCAAACTTAGCTATTTAAAGATATCTGAAAATGGGGAATATTGACAAGACAAAAGGTCTGGAATGGGGCATGTATCTAATCAATGCTTGGCATACTTTGAGAAAGAGTCAGACTTCTCCCCCATGCTCCTTTAACTCAAGGACTTTGAGAATTAGATGGTTTATTTTCTGAGCAAAAGTAGTTTAATACAGGGTCTTGGTCTCAGTGAAATGATTATTAACCAAAGGGCCCTTGAGGGCTCTCAGTATTGTCGTTAGCTTATTGAAAGATAAGTTTAATAAGAAGTCTGTCAGCTCTTTTATTTAGATCTTTGTTTGAGTGGTGTGAAGTAGCTAGCTTTCTGACTGCTCTTGTTAAGTCTGATTTGTAAACATGCCAGAACAGTTCGTGTGTTGTCACTGATGTCTGGGGAAAGCGGCGGTGCATCATGAGCTAAATGTGGTAACTGATGTCATGTATTTTTTTCTGATCTGGCCTCTTTCTTAAGATTAGGACAGCTTTCAGAACTGTCTTGAAAATGCCATTATTTTTAGACCTTGTTCCAGATATTTTAATGATGATACAGCTTTAAGTTTGCAATTGAGAGGCACTGTTTATGAGATGACAGACAAGTACAAGTGGCTTTTAGTATTTGAAACTGCAAACATGCTTTAATACAAAAAAACATTTTTTGTTTACACTTGAGTGACAGTGCCTTCAGTTTTGTGTCTTCGGGTTGCGGAAAATACACAAATAACTTCTTACTACAGCAATTCCCGCCACAGCCTGTAAAGAGTTTGTACATTCTCCGCATGACCGCGCGGGTTTCCTCCGGGTGCTGCGGTTTCCTCCCGCAGTCCAAAGACGTACCAGTTGTTAGGTTAATTGGTCATTGTAAACTGTCCCGTGATTAGGCTAGGATTAAATCAGGGGATTGCTGGGTGGCGCAGCTCGAAGGGCCTATTCCATGTTACGTCTGAAGAAGAAAATAAAGAATATTCAGTGAGCTCTGTGTCACAAGATTAGGATAGATCTTGGTTAATTTCACCGTGTGGAGTTCCTGACGTTCCCTTTATTTATTGCAGCTCTAGCCAAAAACAGCTGCCTTCAGAGGTGGAGGTGGAGATGGCCTCCAGTGATGACAAGACTTATTGCAAGGTCCTATCTCCAGGCCTTCCTGGAGCTTTTGAGTTATTTGAATTGATCTTGCAGCGTAATGGTTTACAGCACCAGCTGTAAAATTAGAATTCATTTCCCACCGCTGTCCATAAGGAGTTTGCACGTTTTCCATGTAACTGTGTGGGTTTCCTCCCACAGTCCAAAGATGTATGCAATAAGATTAGTAAGTTGTGGGCATGCAATGTTGATGCTGGAAGTGTGTGACACTTGTGGGCTGCCCCCAGCACGTCCTTGCTATTGATCATTGACACAAATAACTCATTTCAGTGCAAGTTTCAATGTACATGTGACAAATAAATTTGGCCTGCAATGAAAATTTACCTTATAGGATCACTGTCACAGATTTGTGATGTGGAATAAAATTTGCTCTCGTAGAATTAATCTTGGGGTAAACAGCTTTTTTTTTTACAACCCATATTTCTTGACACGTGCAGATGTCATGGCCTTAAGTTGTGGAAAATCATGATATGAAACTTATTCTGGATATTTAAAGAATGGTTGAAAAAACAAATTTAAAAAGAAAATTAATAAATGGTACATTGTTTAACACCTTTTAAGTGCTAAAATGAATTGAAATGTGAAGTAAAATAAAGAGGAAAAAAATACCAACTGCATTTCTTTTGTCAAGGTCAACAACCTTATCTGTTTGTCTATAAAGCTGAAGAGCAGAATGAAAGTTCTTGTCAACTGAGGACAATTTTGTCCTGAACAATGGCTTCTCTTTTACCTTTGTTAACAAAGCCCTTGATTGCATCTCATCCATTTCCCTCCCCTCCCCTCTCATCTTCTCTCCTGCGGGATAGAACAAAGATCCACCCTCTCCATTTATGGTGCTTCTCAGGGAGCCATGAACTTTCACCCCAAGATCTCTCCGTACATCAGTAGTCCTAATGGTCTTTCCACTTACTGTATACTTTGCTCTTTCTGTTGGCTTCCCAGAGGCCAATACCTCACAGTAGTCCAGGTTAAACTACATCTTTATTTTTATTTATGTTTCATATAAAGCAGATCCTAATGCTATTTCTCCAAGGATTGTTGTTCAACTGGAATGTAGTTTTTAATCATCCTGTATGTATTTTGAAATTTGCAGATGCTTTTGAAGACCTTTATTGGGAACCTTAAATCAAGTTCTCCAACCATACGTAGAACTGCAGCCAGCTCTGCTGTTAGCATCTGTCAACATTCAAGAAAAACCCAATACTTCTACACCTGGCTATTGAATGTAATATTGGGTAAGGCTAGTATGCTTCAGACATCATTATTAGAAGCAACAAAAAAATCTACTGTAGGAACATCTGTGGGAGGGAAAGGAATTGTTGACGTTTTAGGTTGAAAACCTGCGTCAAGGTTTTGACCTGAAATGTTGACAGTTCCTTTCCCTCTCCTACAAGTGCTGGTCAACCTGCTTAATTTTTCCAGCAGATGGCTTGTTACTCCAGATTCTGACATCTGCAGTCTCGTCTCCATCGGTATTAGAAGTTTGTCTATTAAATATTCTTGAGCTCCAAGTGTTTCTTTCATTGGTATATGTTTTGCAGATAGGTCAGGGCATTTTTACTCAACCCTAGTTGCCCATGAATGGGTGGTGGAGAGCTTGCTTTTCAAATTGGTAGTAATTGCAGTGATGATACAAGACCATAATGCATAAGTTGGAGTCAACAGAGTTAGAGTGGTGGTCTTGACGCTTTAGCTCTTAGAGGTTTCAGTCAGAGAAAATAAAAACAAAGCTCTAGATAAAGTTTTTTTTTCCCTTCCCTTCTTTATATTTGCTCAGCTAGGACAGTAGAGATGCCGGGTAGGACAGTTGAATTCTCCTCTTGTGGGATGTGGGAAGATAGGGAGATCTGTAGTGCCCCTGACAGCTACAACTGCATCCAGTTGCAGTTTCTAACAATCCACATTAAGGAGCTGGAGCTGGAACTGGATGAACTCTGGATCATTCGGGAGGCTGAAGGGGTGATAGATAGGACATATGGAGAGGTAGTTACACCCAAGGAGCAGGACACAGGAAAATGGGTAACAGTCAGGAAGGGGAAAGGGGTTAAGGAACCACTGCAGAGTATTCCTGTGGCCATCTCTCTCAACAACAGGTATACCATTTTGGATACTGTTAAGGGAGGATGACCTAACAGAGAAAAGACATAGCATTTGGGTCTCTGGCACAGAGTCTCTCTCTGTGACTCAGAAGGGAAGGGGGAGGGAAGATGAGGCACGCTGTGGTGATGGGGGATTCGTTAGTTAGGGGAATGGACAGGTGGTTCTTTGGGCAAGAATGAGATTCCCGGATGGTATGTTGTCGCTTGGGAGCCAGGGTACGGGATATCTCATAATGAATCCTCAGCATTTTCAAATGGGAGAGTGAATAGCCAGAGGTTGTGGTCTATATAGTTACAAATGACATGGATAGAATGTGTGATGAGGTTCTGTATAGGGAGTTCTGGGAGCTGGGTGCTAAGTTAAAGGTCAGGACCTGCAGGGTTGTGATCCCAGGATTGCTGCCCGTGCCACATGCTAGTGGGGCCAGAACTAGGAAGATTATACTGTTTAACATGTGGCTAAGAAGTTGGTGTAGGAGGGAGGGTGTAAGACTTTTGGATCATGGGACTCTCTTCCAGAGAAGATAGGACCTGTACAAAAGGGACAGTTTGCACCTGAACTGGAGGGGTACCGATATCCTAGTGGGAAGGTTTGTTAATACTGCATGGTGGGATTTAAACTAGTTGCAGGGTGATGGGAACAAGAGTGCCAGAACAGTTAGTGGAGAGGTTGTCGTGTCAGATGCTGGTAAAACCTCAGACGTTAAAAATTAAAAGGTTGAGCATGGTGTGACGAGTGTCCTGAGTTGCGCCAATTTCAATGCAAGAAGAGTCATAGGAAAGGTGGATGAGCTGGGTGCATGGATCAACACCTGGAATTATGACGTAGCCATTAGTGAAACTTGGTTGCAGGAGGGGCAGGACTGGCAGCTCGATATTCCAGGTTTCCATTGTTTTAGAGCAAGAGGGATTAAAGGAGGAGGGGTGGTGTTACTAGTCAGGAAAAATGTCACGGCTGTGTTCCCTCAGGACCGACTGGAGAACTCGACCAGTGAGGCGTTATGAGTGGAACTGAGAAATGAGAAAGGTGTGACCACGTTAATGGGGTTATATTACAGACCACCCAACAGTCCTAGGGATTTGGAGGACAAATTTGTAAAGAGATTGCAGACTGTTGCAAGAAACAGGTTGTTGCAGTAGATGGGATAGAGTTTGTCAAATGTGTTCAGGAAAGTTTCCTTCATCAGTGTGTAGATGTCCCAACAAGAGAGTGTGTGATACTTTTAGTAAGTGAGACAGGGCAGGTGACAGAAGTTTGTGTAGTGGAACACTTTGAAACTAATGGCACTGTGGTCACTGGTTGCAAAGTAAATATACAAAAAGATAGGTCTGGTCTGTGGATTGAGATTTTAAATTGGAGAAAGACCAATTTTGATGGTTTCTGAAATGATCTGAGGAGTGGATTGTTTTCTGGCAAAGGTGTACTTGGAAAGTGGGAGAACTTCAAAAGTGAAATTTTGAGAGTATAAAGCCTGTCAGAATAAAAGGTAAAGATAACAAGTTCAGGGAACCTTGGTTTTCAAGATAAATTGAGGTCTTGGTTAAGAAAAAAAAAAGGATTTTCATAGCAGGTTTTGGCAAGCAGGAACAAATGAGGTGCTTATGGAATATAAGAAATGCAAGAAAGAAAGAAAGAAATCAGAAAGGCTAATAGAAGGCACGAAGTTGCTCTAGCAGACAAAATGAAGGCGAATACTAAGGGATTCTATAGATAATGTCAAGAGCAAAAGGATTGCAAAGTACAAAATTGGTCCTCTGGAATGGTAATCCATGTATGGAGCCAAAACAGATGGCAGAGATCTTAAATGAATTCTTTGCATCTGTATTTATGCAGGAGACTGATATAAAGTTTATAAGAAGTGAGGCAAAGCGGTATCAACTTCATGGACCCTGTACAGAGGAGGTATTTGCTACCCTGAGGCATATCAGGGTGGATAAATCCCCAGGGCCTGATAGGAGGCAATTGCAGAAATTGCCAGGGCTCTAGCAGAGATATTTAAAACATCCTTAGCGACCAGAGAGGTACTAGAGGATTGGGGGATAACCAGTGTTGTTCCATTGTTTAAAAAAAGCTCTAAACATAAACCAGGAAGTTATAGGCTGGTGAGACTGACATCAATTGTGAGAAAGGTAGTTGAAGGTATTCTAAGGGACCAGATATATAAATATTTGGATAAACTTGGAATGATTAAGTGCGAGATGTGCGAGGTTTTGCACTTCGGTAGGACCATCCAGGGACCACCTTACACAGTTAACGGTCGGTCACAGAGGAGTGTGGTAGGACAAAGGGATCTTTGAATACAGTCCATAATATGTTGAAAGTGGCATCACAGGCAGATAGAGTCATTAAGAAAGCTTTCGGCACATTGGCCTTCATAAATCAAAGTAATGAGTACAGGAGATGAGATGTTGAAGTTGTGTAAGTCGGGGAGGCCTAATTTGGAGTATTGTGTGTAGTTTTGGTCACCTACCTACAAGAAAGGTGTAAACAAGATTGAAGAAGTGCAGGGAAAATTCAGAAGGATGTTGCTGGGTTTGGAAGACCTGAGTTATAAAGAAAGATTGAATAGGTTAGTACTGTATCCTTTGGAACGTAGAGGATTGAGAAGAAATTTGATAGAGGTATATACAAAATTATGAGGGGTATAGATAGGGTAAATGCAAACAGGCTTTTTCCACTGAGATTGGGTGAGAATATTACCAAAGGTCATGGGTTAAGGGTGAAAGATAAGAAGTTTTCAGAGAATATGCGGGGAAATTTCTTCACTCAGAGTGTTGTGAGAGTGTGGAATGAGCTGCCAGCACTAGTGGTGCATGCAAGTTCAATTCCAACATTTAAGAGGAGTTTGGATATGTACATGGAGGGCTGTAGACCCAGTGTAGGTCAATGGGAGTAGGCAGTTTAAATGGTTTTGCCATGGACTAGATGAGACAAAGGGCCTGTGGTGCTGTACTTCTCTATGACTCTGTACACAGTAAGGCCATTTGGCCCATTGACTCTGTTCCATCTTAGCTGATTCACTATTTTTCTCAACCCCATTCTCCTGCCTTCTCCCCATACCCTTTGACACCCTTAATAATCAGGAATCTCTCAACTTCTGCTTTAAGTATGCTCATTGACTTGGCCTCCACAGCTATCTGGGGCAAGAAATTCCACAGATTCAGTATCCTCTGGTTAAAGAAATTGCTCGTCATCTCTTTTCTAAAGAGACATCTTTCTATTCTGAGGCTGTGTCTTCTGTTACTGGACTTCCCTACTATAGGAAACATCCTCTCCACATCCACTCTATCTTGGTTCCCAAAACTGCTCACGATACACCAAATTGATACCTTATAAAGCCTCAACATTACATACTTATTTTCTATTGTAGTCCTCTTGAAATGAATGGCAATATTGCATTTGCCTTCCTTCCCACCAACTCAATCTGCAAGTAAGCTTTAGGGACTCCTGTACAAGGATTCTTAAGTCCCTTATAACTATATGGTTCATGGCCAGATCGTTTCAGAATCACCTTATAAATACATGCTGATATTTATGTATTTATGCACATTTGTTCCATATCTATACTTTAATCTCAACTTTATTTTTGTATAATTCTTTGTTCTTTATGTTTTTGTTTTATGTTTTCTGAATGTTTTTGTTGCATGCCGCACACCATAGCAAATTCCTAATACGTGTAAATGTATATAACAAATACGTGGGGTGATTGATAAGTTCGTGGCCTAAGATAGAAGGCTATGAGTTATTAACTTCAAACTTTCTGCATAATCACTCAGAGTTGAACTGCATGTGCATGTAACGAGAGCCGTATAACTCATTGCCTTCTACCTTGGGCCACGAGCTTATCAATCACCCCTGCTGTGGACACTTTCTGGAGGTCCAAGATCCGTATGCTCCACGACCGCTGGACTAAGTGTGCAAATGTAGGAGGGGACTATGTTGAAAAATAAATGTGCTAAGTTTTCTAAAATTGACTCCGCCTACCTTAGGCCATAAACTTATCAATCACCCCTCGTAAAGTTGATTGTTGATCTTGATCCAACCACTGCAAAGAATGACTCAATATATGACTGAGCTAGACAATTCTTGATTTGGAAAGGCTCCTGTGCAGCCTACTGCTATTGAACTTGTGTGTTGTTATAGTCTTGGATTGAAGATGTGTTATTTCGTTCCTTTTACGTGCCCTTCTGGGCCAAGAGTTTTGGAGAAAAGTGATAGTTTATCTTTGTGGGTGATTTTTTTCATCGATTCTGTTGTTTCTCTTTGTATCTACTGCGACTGCTTGCAAGAAAATGAATTTCTTGGCAGTATATGATAACATCAACAATGTAAGATATGCAGATGATACCACTCTAACAGCAAGTGCTGCAGAAGACCTACAAATCCTCCTAGACAAAGTAGTACAAACAAGTGCAGATTTTGGTCTAACCGTCAACTGTAAAAAAAAACAAATGTATGGTAATATCAAAACAGCAGGATACTCCCAACTGCCAATTGTACATCGGTAACCAAGAGATTGAACAGAAGACCGGCTTTCATTACCGTGGTAGCTTTATATCACAAGATGCTAGAAGTAAAGTAGAAATAAAAAAAAGAATTGCCATTGCCAAAACCAACTTCCAAAAAATGAAACCCATTTTTACCAACAGACACATTTCTACGACAACAAGACTTAGGCTACATCTGGTCAACCTTGCTGTACGCTTCCGAAATGTGGACTATAACACCAGAACTCCAAAGGAACTTAGAAACAACAGAAATGTGGTTTCTTAGAAGAATGCTGAAAATATCATATAGGGATAGGGTAACTAATGAGACAGTACTCCAACATGCCCATAATGAGAACATTAAATGAGAGGAAACTTAAATTCCTGGGCCATGTCATCAGAAAGGGAGAAATAGAATGCCTTACATTACAAGACCGTATGCCTGGGAAACACGGAAGAGGAAGGCAAAGAAGAAAATATATGGACACTGAAAGAACTAACAGATCTAAGTGTGCGAGATATCATTGACGCTGCATGGGATCGTTCGATGTGGAAAACCATGATCGCCCAAGCGTGTAAGGCGCAAGGCACATGAAGAAGAAGCTATGATAACATATACATATTTAGATTATAAATTTATTTTGAGGAATTCCCGGCATATGATGGATAAACTCTTCTCGGGCTTCCAGCCGGATACAGGTAACAATTTTAACCAACGTTTCAATGGCAAATTCTGCCATCTTCATCAGGGTTATGTCTGGGTATGCCTAGTATGGTGGTATTTTTACCCCCATCGACCGTGCCTCCTGATTGGTTGGTCTTCATCCAGTCAGGTTTCCTCTGTCCCACCTTGTTTACAATCGAATTCCAGTTCTTACTCAGAGTGAGACCTTTGTCTTTGTTAAAATTCTTTTCCCCTGTGTTTCGATGGCTTCCTTTACCAGGCGGTCCCAAAAGATATTGGCACAGCAACAATATTTTGTGCCGTCGAAGTCAATCCTATAGCCATTGCGAATGTGATGTTCTGCTACTGCCAATTTTGTTGGGTAACCCAAACGGATACACACCTCCTGCGCTCCTTGTTGTGGGCTCCCACTGTGCGTCCCATGTGGCCGATTATGCACTGCTCCGCATTCACAGGGAATCCTGTAAATGCCAGCTGCCTTGAGTCCCAGTTAAAGTTCAAATTTACTTTGAACTTTGATTTTCCTGTCAGAGGAAACCTGTGATTAAATTGAATGTCATAAATCACTTGAGATGATGTGAAGGTGAATTATGACAGAACCACGTGTTTTGTTTAGAGAATATTCATGTACACTGATGAAATTGCCCTGGCTGTGACAACATTGGTGTATATGCATGAATTACTGTCTAGCAAGATCAGAATTGAAAGCTGTTTCAGCTGTCATGCAGTTGCAAATGATTTAGTACTGCTGATTTTGTTTTTTATCTGTATACTCACCTTGAATTTTGAAATTTGTTCTTGGAATTTGGGCAACTTATGTAGATGCTGGGGGGGAAAAAGTATTGGATTGTTTATATAGCTTTCTTTGTGTTAGTCCTAAGGGTAGCTTTGCTCTATTTCTTGCAAGTATTTTGAAGCATGCAGTGAAATGTTTGCTTCAAATCAGTGAGAATTGTGCTGGGTGTTCAGCAAGTGCCAGCATAACATGCCCACAACTCACTCACCCTAACTGTACGTCTTTGGAATCTGGGAAGAAATGGGAGCACCCGGAAGAAACCCACACGGTCACAGGGAGAACAGACAGTGAAGGGAATTTAACCCCAAACTTGATGTAGAGCTGTAGTATATTCATGTTGACAGTTAATCCTATAGAGAGCTGTAGTATATTCATGTTAACAGCTATTATTATACCTCAACTTAGCACTACCACAAGGTTAGTGTTGTTCTAAATTCAATGCATCCTTCATAACAATCCTGCATTGTTTATGACAGAGATGTATTCCATTGTTAGCTATGGAATACTAGAATATTAATTCATAATGCTGCTACTCCAGTCCATGCAAAACATATTTACAATGCATGTGGCACTGCTTAATTAAAGAAAAATCCCATATTTAAGTGCAACAAGTGACTTTGATTGTCCATAATACTCAAAGGTCATTGGCAAAGCAGGGTGTAGCAATATTCCGTGGCACAACAGCCCTCAGGATGAAACAATGTTTCGGTCTTATTGTCTTGGCTAAGATGTTTCTGTGTTTCCTACCACATGGCAGGAGATTGAACAGTGTCCTGGATGGGATGGGTCTTTAATGATGTTATGACAGTGCAGTAGGCATCGAGAGTTGTAAATTGCCTCCAGGTCTGGTAGTGGAGTCCCAGTGATTGCTGAGCTATCCCTAATAACCATTTTGTGATCTGTCTTGCTTCAGCTGGAAGTGAGAGCTCTTATTGCTGGAGAATACAATCAAAACAAATGTTATAGTTTACAGGACAGTGTAAAATGTCGGATATGTCCAAAATGTCATTCAGTATGTCAGTATGCTCTGTATTGCACATCGATAAAAGTTGGCCAGCAATTTTGGGGGCAGATTTGCTCTCCTTAAGCACTTCAGGGGGTATAGGTACTGTTTTGCCTTCCCTATAATTGAAGGTTTGATAGACCAAGAAATCTTCTTGAAAGCAGGTTGTTTTGCGGCGGTAGTGACAAATGGAGTACACAAGGATTTGAAGTAAGTCCCCAGTTTTCATCGTCTATTTTGAGGGAATTAAGTCAAATACTGTATAAAGCTAGGTGGCTGTGTGGGCTGTGAGGAAGGTGCAGTGAGGCTTCGAGGGGATTATTGAATGGGTGAGGACATGATATCAAAAGTTCAAATCAATTTATTATACATCACCATATACAACCTTGAGATTCATTTTTTTGCTGGCATACTAAAAAAAAACCATAATAAAATAATAACCATAACAAGATCAATGAAAGAATACACCAACTTGGACATTCAACATGCAAAAATGACAAACTGAAAATACAAAAAGCAGTAAATATCAAGAACAGGAGTTGAAGAGTCCTTGAAAGTAAGTCCATAGGTTGTGAGATATTTCAATGATGGGGCCAAGTGAAGTTGAGTGAAATTATGCCCCTTGGTTCAAGAGCCTGATGTAATAACTGTTCTTGAACCTGTGGGTGAGAGTCCTAGGGCTCCTCTACCTCCTTCCTGATGGCAACAGTGAGAAGAGATCATGTCCTGGGTGGTGGATGTTCCTGAATATGGATGCTGCTTTCCTGTGTCAGTGTTTCATGCTTAGTGGACATGGCAGATGGGAGATAATACGGACGAAGATGAGGTCCTCCATTTTGGTAGAAAAAAAATAGAAAGATGATGTGTTTATTAATTGGTGAGAGATAAAAAGGAGACACAAGAGACCATCAGACATCCCACCTCTCCCGGAAGTTCCGGGAGTCTCCCGCATATTGATAGCGGCTCCCTGACGCCCAGAAATTATATACAATATCCCGGAAATCGATTTTTTTCCTAAGAGGGAGAGCGAGCATCCTGATTGGTCTCTCTTAATGGTAAGTAGACCTATCAGTTTTCTCTGTGGGCGGGCTTTACAGTTGACCTCAAAAATAATGACAATGTTGCTGGCTGCACTGTTTGCAACAGTGACTTTCCTACTGCCCATGGTGGGTTAAAATGTAAAAGACATGTTGAGATGAGTTTAACAGTCATTCGTTCATTAGCATAGCTAATGTTATTTAAACTAGCTGCTAAGGAGCTACTCTATTGATGTCGTATGTGATGAGTCCAAACTCCCTGTAGACTTGCTTAAAGTTGTAATAGGATAAACATTATAATATAAGCACATATTTTAATGTCACATTTTCTGCATATACCCAACTTGGTTTACAGATTAGACAAAATCACTAAACAAAGTATTACATACACCCTTGGAGGTCGACCGGGGTGGGGGGGGGATATGTGGTTGTGGGGGGTGGGGGTGCTACCTCCCTGAAATGAGTTTTTGCGGGGTGGGATGTCTGGACTATAGATGGAAACTTGATTTTAACTTTGAGTTGACTAGAGAGAATGAACAAAAACTTTGAAGTGCGAGTTGTTATAGCAGGAGAATACAAAAAAGAAACAAGACGTTACATGTTACAGGGCAGTGTAAAATGTTGGACCTATCCAACAGGTCAATTTGTGCTAATGGTTATATAAAAACTGAACCCTTATTTCAGATAGATGATCTAATACAAAAATTCCACTCTTCACCCACCATCTTTCCAATTTAAAATCAACTTGTTTTCTCTCTCTTCCATTTCTGACTTGGGATCTCGAAACTGAAGTGATGGGTGTTTTATGTTTTTCTTTTTTAAGGATAGAAACAGTTTAGCCATCTGCTGTGTAACTATATCCTTCCACCACCACCCCCTCCCCCTTCTCTCTTCCAGATGTGGGCGATGCTGCCCACTTGCCCATTCAAAATTGCCAAAGTTTACAGTGATTAATTAACCCACTAACCCATACGTGCTTGGACTGTGGGAGGAAACCGAAGAAGGAAACTCGTGCGCTTATGGGAAGGATGTACGAATTTCTTACAGACGGAACTGAGCTCCCAATACCAATGCCCTGAGCTGTAATAGCGTCGTGCCAACTGCTGTGTTACTGTGGTGCCCTGGCATACTTTAATGATAATTAATCTGAATCTTATTCTGATTCGGAATCAGTGTAGTGGCACATAAAACCAAGACACTAAAAATTTAATACCCAAGGTCTTCAATCACCTGAACAAGAAAGGATGGGCTCAGTTGGAATTCATTAAATGGGCAATGCCATTTCCATAAATATTGATATTGTCACACCATTTGAAAAGCAGTACACCCAACTTTATGTGTGCATAGCTGTAGTACTTAACGATGTGGTTTCATTTGCTTGAAAAGTCTGCATAACTGTACTTGCATTGCAGGCTTCTTGGTCCCTGTGGAAGAAGATCGACCTACTCCACTTATTCTTGGGGTGATGCTCACCCTACGTTACCTGATGCCGTTGCTGAGGCAACAAGTGAAGGACACCAGCCTGCGGGGCAGTTTTGGTGTGACTAGGAAGGAGGCTGAAATCTCCCCTTCCTTGGAGCAGCTTGTACAGGTAGCATCTTTGGCTCAAATTAAATTGTGCTGTGAAATAGATGAATTCTTCATTGGTCATTTTAAAAAGCGATTCTGGATTTGTTGCCAGTTAATCCAGTGATAAAACAGTGGTCTCTTTTATCTGAATCAAATTAATTTGTGTAATTTCACCCTTTTGATTTCATCAACCATTTTTAATATGTGTAATTAAAGCAAGAGAGGACAATACAAGATGGTGCATTTCGGGAGCATGCAAGGGTGTACAGGGAGAGCCTGGGGTCCAAGTACCTAGCTCCCAGCGAGGCACACAAATAAGGAGGATGGAAACTAAGGTATATGGCATACTTGTCTTCTTTGGTTGGGGAGTTGATTTCAAGGTTAAGGATGTCATTTTGCAGGTATATAATACGTTGGTTAGGCTGCATTTGAAGAATTGTGTGTTTTTCTGGTCATCCAATATAGGAAGAATGTGGAGGATTTGGAGAGGTGCAGAAGAGGTTTATGAGGTTGTTGGTTGGATTAGAGCAGGGGTTCCCAACCTGGAGCCTGTGGAACCGTGGCTTAATGGTATTGGATTATGGCCTAACGAAAGGTTGGGAACCCTTGGATTAGAGGATAAGACTGTATGCTATAGAAGCAGAATTAGGCCATTTGGCCCATCAAATCTGCTTCACCACTTTATCATGGCTGTTCCAATTTTCCCCTCAGCCCCAATCTCTTTCCTTCTCCCCATATCCTTTCATGCCCTGACCAATCCAGAATCTATCAACCTCTCCCTTAAAAATACATAAAGTCTTGGCCTCCACTACTGCCTCTGGCAAAGAATTCCACAGATAAACCACTGTCTGGATAAAGAAATTCCTTCTCACCTCCATTCTAAAAGGTCGCCCCTCTATTCTGAGGCTGTGTCCCCTGGTCTTAGACTCTCACACCATAGGAACCATCCTCTGCACATCCACTCCATCAAGGCCTTTCACCATTTGACAGGTTTCATTGGGCTCACCCCTCATTCTTCTGAATTCCAGTGAGTACAGGCCCAGAGTCGTTAAATGCTCTTCCTATGATAAGCCATTCAATCCTAAAATCATTTTTGTTAACTTCCTTTGAACCCTTTCCGGTTTCAGCACATCCTTTTCTAAGATAAGAGGCCCAAAATTGCTCACAGTACTCCAGGTGTTGCCACACCAGTGTCTTATAAATTCTCAACATTACATCCTTACTTTTATATTCTGGTCCTCTTGAAATGAATGCTAACATCGCATTTGCCTTCCTCACCACAGACTCAACCTGCAAATTAATCTTTAAGGAATCCTGCACAAGGACTCACAAATCCCTTTCGTGACTTAGTTTTTTGTATTTTCTCTCCATTTAGAAAATTGTCAGCACTTTCATTTCTTCTACCAAAATGCATGACCATACACTTCCCAATAGTCTGTCATTTCTTCACCCATTTTTCTAATCTAAATCTTTCTGTAGTCTCTCTACTTCCTCAAAATTACCTGCCCCTCCAGCTATCTTCATATTGCCTGCAAACTTTGAACCAAAGAAATCAATTCCATCATCCATCATTGACATATAACGTAAAAAGAATCGGTCCAAGCACAGACCACTAGTCACCGGCAGCCAGCTGGAAAAGGCCCCCTCTTTGCCTCCTGCCATTCAGCCATTGCTTTATCCATGCTAGAATCTTTCCTGTAATATATGGGCTTGTAGCTTGTTAAGGAGCCTCATGTGACAACTAGTCGAGACCTTCTGAAAATCCAAATACACAACTTAACTGATTTTCCTTTGTCTATCCTGCTGGCTATTTCTTCAAAGAATTCCAACAGGTTGGTCAGGCAAGATTTTCACTTGAGGAAACCATGCTGACTATAGCCTATTTTATCGTGTGCTTCCAAGTACCTTGATACCTCATTCTTAATAATTGATCCAATATCTTCCCAACCATTGAGGCCATACTAACTGGCCTATGGTTTCCTTTCTTTGGCCTCTCTCCCTTCTTGAAGAGTGGAGTGACATTTGCAATTTTCCAGTCTTCTGGAACTATTTTGGAATCCAGTGGTTCTTGAAAGATCATTACGAATGCCTCCACAATCTGTTCAACCACCTCTTTCAGAACTCTGGGGTGTGTACCATCTGTTCCAGGTGACTTATCCACCTTTCAGACCTTTCAATTTCCCAAGAATCTTCTCTCTAGTTATGGTAACTTTACAGACTTCGTGACTGCTGACACCTGGAACTTCCACCGTACTGCTGGTATCTTTCACAGTGCTGACTGATGCAAAGCGTTAGAGGATACAGGATAGTCACAGGATAGTCGGTCAGAATTTTTTTCCCCCACGGTAGAAATGACAAGTACCAGAGGATGTGCTTTAAAATGAGGCTATATTTCATACCTCGTTCTGTCCCATAACTGTGCGGTTTTTATTTTAAGAACCACAAAAGCAGGTTATTTCCTTCAATGGGTATATACAGGTTTTCGTTCACTTGTAACTTCTTGACACCTCTCATTACAATAATATATTATCCCTCATGAAGTTGTTTAAGTTTATTTCAGATATTTTATCATGCTTTGGAAAGTTGCTATTAAATTGTTTCCACCTTTCGGTTAGTATATTTCGGGTAAAAAGGCTGTAGTTAATTTTAACTTGAGAGAAAGAGAAACAAAACTCATGCTTTTTGAGTGGGTGATTAACATCCATTGGACTACTTTTTGAATGTGGGAAAAAAACAACAATCAAACTGGGTACAATTTTGACTTCCATTCATTAGAGTTATCTGGAAAGACTGGGTTTGCATTAAGTATAGTTGTGTTTATGATTCAAGATATCCCAGAGCAAATTGCACCAAATAATGAATATTTTCTACTGTAGTCATGTCATTATTTAGGGAATGGCTGTTCTGAGCATAACAACATCTCACAATCAAGGTGATCATAAGCCAACTATGTGGGAAATAAATGTGGGCTAGAAGACTCTGTCCTGCTCTACAAGTAGTTATTGGTTTTCTTTTGTTATTACACGGGCAGATGGAGAGATGTATTATGATGAGATTTACATTTTATTTGACATGCTTGGAGATACAGTATGGCAACAGGCCCTTCTGGCCTGTGCTGCCCAATTACAATTAAGCTACTAACCTTCGAAAGTGGGAGAGAAACAGAGCAGGCAGAGAAACCCATGTGGTTACAGGAAAAATGTACCAACTCCTTATAAACAGCAGCAGGAACTGAACCAGGGTTACTGGCGCTCTAATGGTGTAATTTTATTACTACACTACCATGCTGCCCAGGTCATCTCTGTTTCTTTGGAACACACATCAAAGTTGCTGGTGAACGCAGCAGGCCAGGCAGCATCTATAGGAAGAGGCGCAGTCGACGTTTCAGGCCGAGACCCTTCGTCAGGAAGATGTTGCTTGAATTTCCAGCATCTGCAGAATTCCTGTTGTTTTCTGTTTCTTTGGGTTTGTTTTAATATGTTTAATTTTGTTTAGCATTTTAATGCAACTAACAATAAATGCTGAATTCAAACTGCTTGAAAATGTCTCTATCACAACTTAGGAACTTTTCAACTTGGAACTGAGAATTATAAGATCACATTAACTCAGCTGGGCATTTGGATTTCAGTCTCAGTAGAAAAATAATACTTTTGATAGAACAACTTATCCTCTTAACTTAACACCCACAAAATACTGGAGGAACTCAGCAGGCCAGGCAGCATCTAAGGAAAAGAGTAAACAGTTGGCATTTCAGGCTGAGACCTTCAAGAATCATGATGAAGGGCTTTGGCCCAAAACGTTGATTGTTTGCTCTTTTCCATAGACGCTGCCTGGCCTGCTGAGTTCCCCCAGCATTTTGTGTGTGTTACTTTGCATTTCCAGCATCTGCAGATTTTCTCATTTGTGATACATCCTCTAACTTATATTGAACATGCATTTAATAGATTCTTAACAAGAGTTAGGGAAAAAAAAATTGAACTTGTGAAAATTCTATTCTAATATCGCTGGTGTTTTTGCTTACATTATTTTGAAATAAATGTGTTCTTTTAAATTTGAACAGGTGGAACGTAAGCTTAAAGCAGGCACTGAGAGTTTCTTGTTTCGTTTCAAACAGGCATATGAGTTGACACTACACTACACCCAGCACAGGGACCACAATGTGGTAACAGCAGCTTTGGAGATGCTGCAGCAGCTGTTCCGTACCCCTCCACCTGAGCTGCTCCGGGCCCTGACAACTGCTGGCAGCTTAACCAGAGTTAGCATTGCGCGAGATGACACCTCAAACCGCGTTCGCAGCAGGAGTATCGTGGAGCTAATAGGTAAGATGACCACGTAGGGGTTCCTTGTTATCTCTGCATCTATGTTATCAGTTTTAATTTTTAATAGTGACATTTATTGAACTACTGA
The DNA here is from genome assembly GCF_963921235.1 of Mobula hypostoma. NCBI lineage: Eukaryota > Metazoa > Chordata > Chondrichthyes > Myliobatiformes > Myliobatidae > Mobula > Mobula hypostoma. Next base: position 188,213,472 of record NC_086101.1, on the reverse strand, counting down.
TATTACTGAATGAAATCTTTAGATAATGGTCAATACCAGAGTGGACAGATGGCATACAAATCAGCTTCGTTCTGATTCAGTGATAGAATAGATATTTTTGGGCTGAATACCTAATTTTTTTTTGATATAGAAGGTAACAATTCTACACTGCAATTGATAAGTGCCCCAAAATTAACTGCTGTTTGCCAAGAATTGGAAATTCACACCAATTATTATAGTGAAGTTGGCAGAGCATGGGCAGGTGCCTTTTGCTCTTTTTATAGAATGTTCTCATTCACCTCAACACAGATTCAGGAACCAAGAAATATTCCAATTGCTGATCAATAGTTTTAATTGATTACTGGTTTCATTGTATTGATAATTTTGGCATCAATTGCCCTCTTCATTGCTGGTGATCAGACTTCATTTCTGCTTGTTTTGGTTAAGAGGTGTGGATTTTAATGAGGTCATAAAGTTGTTGGTCAAACCTAATTCATTATTACTACTGCTTTTGCTAGATCACCTTATTTAGTGGCTAAGTTTGCCTGCTATCAATTTGCATGTTAACGATAATCTAGTTTATAGACATTTAAACTTTCATCTTCAGTTTTTATTGCAAAAAGTATATTATTTTAAGTCCATAATATCCAGATGTATTCCAGACAACTGGCAATTCTTCAGTGAAATGCCTTTACCTGTGTCCAAATTAAACCTTAATGTAATTCCTATAGTAATTCAGATTAATATTTTGTATTATTCTAATAATCTATGTTGCTACTGTATATCCACATAGTGCCCATATAAGTTGTGTGTTCAAGGAGTTTTTTTGCCATCTGGTTCTGTTGCTGCCTCTCTACTTGCTCTCCCTTTACATTGCCTGCCTCCCACAAGTGTCTACACAATGTCAGCTAGTGATCCAGTGCTCAGACTGCTGGAATTGTTAAGTTAGAGCTGTGGTGCTGTACTTCGCATACCATAGCAATCTGACCCTCAAAGCCCCAAGTGAATTGCTTTCTCATTGTTAACCAATCTTATTCCTGATTTTGTGATTTTATTTTTCTGGACATAGATATTTAGGAATATAAACTGCTGGAGGTAATGAAACAGAAATGGCCATATTATATCTGCAACTACTCTGTCATTTTGTAGATTTTTGCTAATCACTCAATTCTCAATTCTACTTTATCCTGTATCACTTGAGCTCCTGAGTGTTCAGAAATATGTTCAACAGCTAAGCATGTAGAATTCCAGTGATCTGTAGCCCAATGAGTGGGGGGAAAAGAAATCTCATTTCATCTGGTCAGCTTTTTACCCTGGGGCCACAAGACCATTAAAAAATTGAGACTGTCTGTGAGAAAAATTGACCATTTGGTATCTACTTGTACTTTGTTCTCAGTTATTTTACTGTAAGTCCTAGAATCAGTTCTGAGTGATACGGCAAGGTCATTTTAAAAAAACTGTAATTAGGAAATAATTCTCTCTTTGTGCTACTTTCCTCTTATTTTCTTGAATAATTTTCAGATAATTACACATTTTGGAAATAATATATAAAGTGTATGTATTAAGATCACAAAATCTATTCTGCATTGTTGCTATAATTGTGTACTCCCAACTTCTGTTATTAATATAATATATAATATCAATTATACAAAGGCAAAAAGTAAAATATTTGTGCATTGGCTTATCAACTAGAAATATTAGCTCTTTTTTTTCTCTTTGTCAATGCTACAGAGTGTGAGCGTTTCCTGTTTTTTGTATATTATAGCAATGTTGAAAGAACCTATGGCAATTGGAGAGTCTCTGGATCAGGCAATTGAAACATTAAATATTACTTTGCTACAAAGCAGAATTTACCATTCATGTTTGCAGAATGAGGCCATTTGATTCATTGTGCATTCGTGTGCTCTTGAACTTTCTAAGTCAGTCCCTTGCCTCTTTGTCCATGGACCAATTAGTGCTTCAATTTACTAGGATTTTACAGGAGCCAACCGAATGCTTAGTCAAGGAGTGTGGTGGGGTGAAATGGATGTTAAATTGTGGCACATTAGCAACAAAAGTTACAGTTAGTGTCTTCTATGTCCATTTTGGTGTAAGCAAAAGTGCTTTATATCATGAGGAGAGGTTGAGCACCCTCGGGCTTTTTACTTTGGAGCAAAGGAAGATTTGTTAGAAGTATCCAAGATAAGAGGCATAGATAGAATGGATAACCAGAGGCTTTTTCTCAGGGCAGAAATGGCTAATACCAGGGGCCATAATTTTAAGGTGATTGGAGGAAAGTATAGGGGAAATGCCAAGAGTGAATTTTGTCCCCCCACACATTGGTGAGTGCCTGGGATACTCTGCCGTGGTGCTGGCAGCAGAGACAGATACATTAGGGACATTTAAGAAACTCTTAGATAGGCACGTTGGATGGGTTATGTGGGAGGGAAGGGTTAGGTTGATCTTAAAGTAGGTTAAATGGTCTGCACAATATTGTGTGCTGATGGGCTTGTACTGTGCTGTCATGTTTTCTGTTCTGTGCTAACTGCTCACGAAGTATTTGAGCGATAGGTATTCCTGGTAATACCAGAAGTATGGTATCCAGTTTGTGCAAATTCCCACCAGCAATAGCACGAATGTCCATAAGACAAAGGAGTAGAATTAGGCCATCCACCCCATCAGGTCTGCTCCGCCATTCCATCATGCCTGATCCTGGATCCCGGATCCCGGATCCCGCTCAACCCCAAATGTGACTGTCCTGCCACAGCAGTATCTATTATGTTCACTTAAAGTGGCTGAAAAGCTGTGTTTGTTAGAAGTCTGGTCAGAAAGGTGGCACATTCTCAATTCTACTCTGGAATACCACGCTAGATTTTAATGACTTTTATCTCCTATGTGTGGCTTAAACACTATCTCTGATCATGAGCTAAAAGCATTGATGAATAAGTAACATCTGATAAGCACCAAGGGGGTTCTGCCAATGCCTTGATTAGTTTTTCTGTTTAAATAAAAGGCCAAACAGAAGTCAGTGATTCAACTCGTTGTGCATGCTCTACCATTCAACAAGATGATGACTGATATTTTTTTTTCCCTCGAGCACCATTTTATTGCCCTATTTTTTATTCGTTAATATCCAGAAATCCACGTATTTCAGTTTTGAAAGCAGTCCATGACTGGCCTTTACAGTTTACAGAAAAGAAAATTACCAAACACTCACCTCTCTGAGTGAATCAAGTTCTTGCTAAATGGCTTTTGACACCATGACTCTTAGCTCTACACTTAGTGGCCACTTTAGTACAGGAGTGGAACCTGGGGTGGTCGTTTGCTGCTGCAACCCATCCACTTCAAGGATGAACAAAGGAGAATTGATTGATGTTGTGTACTTGAGTTTTAAGAAGGTCTTTGACAAGGTGCCACACATGAGGCTACTTAACAAGCTGCGAACCCCAGTGTTACAGGAAAGATTCTAACATGGTAAAGCAGTGGCTGATTGGCAGGAGGCAAAGAGTGGGAATGAACACAGCATTGTGGGCCGAAGGGCCTGTAATGTGCTGTAAATTTATGTTCTATGAAGGGAGCCTTTTCTGGCTGGCTGCTGGTGACTTGTGGCTTTCCACAAGGGTCTGTGTTGGGACCAATTCTTAAATGATTTGGATGGTGGAACTGATGGGTTAGTTGCAAAGTTTGCAGATGATATGAAGATAGGTGGAGGGGCAAGTAGTTGAGGAAGTGGCGAGGCTCCGAAAGGACTGAGAGATTAGGAAAATGGGCAAAGAAGTGGCAGATGGAATACAGTGTCGGGAAGTGTATGGTTATGCACTTTGGTAGAAGAAATAAAAGGGTTGACTATTTTCTAAATGGAGAGAAAATACTAAAAAAAACCAAGGCGGAAAGGGACTTGGGAGTCCTTGTGCAGTATTCTCTAATTTGCAGATTGAGTCTGGTGAGGAAGGCAAATGCAATGGTATCTTTAATTTCAAGAGGACTAGAATATAAAAGTAAAGATGTAATGTTGAGACTTTATAAAACACTGATGAGGCTTTGTGTCCTTTTAGAAAGGAGATGAAAGGGAATATCTTTAGCTAAAAGTGGTGATTATGTGGAATTCTTTGCCACAGGCAGCTGTGGAGGCCAAGTCTATGTATATTTAAGGCAGAGTTTGATAGATTCTTGATTGGTCAGGGCATGAAGGGATGGGGGAGAAGTCAAGAGATTGGGGCTGAGAGGAAAATTGGATCAGCCATGATGAAATGGTGGAGCAGATGCAATGGGCCAAATAGCCTAATTCTGCTCCTATATCTTATGGTCTTGACATGTCGTGCATTCAGATATGCTCTTCTTCACACCACTGTTGTAATGCATGTCAAGGTTATTTGTGTTACTGTTGCCTTCCTGTCAGCTTGAACCAGTCTGCCCATTCTCCTCTGACCTTTCTCATTAACAGTGTGTTTTCACTCTCAGAACTACCACTCACTGAATGTTTTTGTTTTTTTTTGCACCACTCTCTGTAAACCCTAGAGACTGTTGTGAGTGAAAATCTCAGGAGATCAGCAATTTCCGAGATGCTGAAACTACCCCTTCTGACACCAGCGATTACTATACAGTCAGTGTCACTTAGTAGCATTCTAATGTTTTGCCTGAGCAACAACTGACCTCTTGATTATGTATGAATGCTTTTATGCTTTTGAGTTGCTGCCACATGATTGGCTGATTAGATATTAGAATTAATGAACAGGTGTACAGGTATACCTAATAAAGTGACCACAGTGGATCTTCCTTGGCCATGTTTACCCTTTATTGAGCCCCGTGAGATATTTGTGTTTCAGCAAGGTCTTCTCTTCCAAGACACATGACATACCAGCCATTTCAAGATCCAGACAACATACACAAAATGCTGGACGGACTCAGCAGGCCAGGCAACTTCTATGGAAAACAGTACAGTTGACGTTTTGGGCCGTGACCCTTCAGCAGTGCTGACTGAAGGGTCTCAGCCCAAAACGTCGACTGTATTCTTTTCCGTACATGCTGCCTGGCCTTCTGAGTTCCTCCAGCATTGTGTTTGTATTTCATGAACCAGTCAGGGCAAATATATTCCAACTTCCAACCCCATTCTCCTCCTCCTGCCGGTAACCTTTTGATACACTTACTAATCAAGATTCTGTCAACCTTCACTTTAAATATACTCAATGACGTGGCCTCCACAGCTGTCTGTGGCAATGATTTCCTCAGATTCACCAACCCCTGGCTAAATAAAAATCCTCCTCATTTCAGTTCTGAAGGGACATACTTCTATCCTGAGGCTGCACTCTGTGGCTCTTGGCTCCCCAACTACAGGGAAGCATCCTCTCTGCATCCACATCCTCTTCCGAATATTCATTTTTCTATTCAATATTTGGAAATACAGGCCGAGTACCCCTCGTCTGAAATGCTTGGGGCTGGATGTGTTTCAGCTTTTGGATTTTTTCTGATTTTGGTATGTATAACCATCATTTCCAACTTTGAATTTATGTGCTAATGGTAAGAAGTCTTTGTCTTACACTTGTTCATCACACGTGTATACTGATGCAACCATTCAGTGTGTTAGATTTTCATCAGCATCGATCTTGGCAAGCTCATCAGTGAATTGATTGGCAGACGCTTTATCACCACAAATCAATAAAAATTTAATGCAACACACATCAAAGTTGCTGGTGAACGCAGCAGGCCAGGCAGCATCTCTAGGAAGAGGTGCAGTCGACGTTTCAGGCCGAGACCCTTCGTCAGGACTCCACTGAACTCCCGTTGAAGAGAGGATCTAAACTTCTTCGGTGTAACACTGAACTCCCGTTGAAGAGAGGATCTAAACTTCTTCGGTGTACACTGAACTCCCATTGAAGAAAGGATGAAAGGTCTTGGCCTGAAACGTTGACTGCACCTCTTCCTAGAGATGCTGCCTGGCCTGCTGCGTTCACCAGCAACTTTGATGTGTGTTGCTTGAATTTCCAGCATCTGCAGAATTCCTGTTGTTTGCGTTTTTAAAAATTTAATGCTGTGCTTTTTCTTAAATTTCTGCAACCAGCCTGCTGAATATTCATGGTTACCTTCAATTTTCAGTTCATCATGATAGGTCTTTGCTTGTTTTGTGATCAGCTTACTGTTAAGAGGCATATGTTCACTCCGCTGACGAATCCACTTTTTCAATACACGATCGAGATCTTTATTCACTTTATACAGTGTTTTTCTTTTTCGATTTTTCATTAAATTTTGTTTATTACATATGTGAGGTCACTTATCAGAGCTGTTTGTGGTGTGCAGGAACCTGTGCATTTCCTGGGAACTTCCCCAGCGCCTTATGGAATTCTCCATTTGTGATATGTCAATGCTCAAAACAATTTTGGATTTCAGAGTTTTTCAGACTTTGAAATTTTGGATAAAGGGTATTCAAACTGTAGTTGATAGTTGTGAGGTACTGTGAAAGTACAGTCTAAATCCAAAACCAGGAGGAGGCATTTTTAGCCTGTTGTGAAGGAATTGTGTATTTCCACTCCCTTGTTCTTTGTGTCTTCCTCTGTCGTTTTACTGATCTTGCAGGTATTTATCAAATCAGGGAGAAGATTTTCAGATATGCAATATTTAAAGTTTTAAAAAAATCCAGTGTCCTTTTTATTTTTTTCCCTATTTTTCCAACTGCTTTCCCAGTCCTGATAAAGGGTCTCAGCGTGAAATGTCAGCTCTTTACTCCTTGCCATAGATATTGCCTGACCTGCTGAGTTCTTCCAGCATTGTGTGTGTGTGTGTGTGTGTGTTTCTTCATTTGCTCCTTGGCAATTCATTGTTGATAGAGCAATGATAACACCTTTTTTGGGATGAGGTACTGCTAAGCTTCAGATGTTTATGGTAGGCTGTGCTGTATTCACAACCCAAGGTCATGTTGCCTGCTGCTCAGGCTGGAAGGGACCACAGTGTGAGCCATGCTATGAAGTCAGATGAAGTGTCCAATGGGGAAGAAAGCAATTGAAGGTGTGATGAAAATGCTTGTCCTTTTGATTATATGCTCAGGAACTTACAGTGAAGTAATGCATCTCATTTTTGGCAGGGATCCACCTAAGTAAAAAGATTTGATTGCACTTTTCTGTGCACACGCCATTTCAGATGAAAACAATTCCTCTTTGTTTAAAAAAAGTCATGCTGGAAAAGAGAATAGACAGGATAAATTCAAGCAAAATTTTTCCACTGAGGTTGGGTGATACTAGAACTGGAGGTCATGAGTTAAGAGTAAAAGGGGAACATGAGGGAGAACAACTTCTCTCAGTGGGTGTTGAGTGTGTAGAACGAGCTGCCAGTGGAAGTTGTGGATGCAGGTACATTTAAGAGAAATTTGGATAGGTACGTGGGTGGGAGGGGTACAGAGGGCTACGGTCAGGTTGACTGGATGAGGCAAAATAATATTTTGGCATGGATTAGATGGCCCAAATGGCCTTTTTCTGTGCCGTAGTGTTCTGTCACTTAGATTTACATGGCCTTTACTGTCTGAAGTTTGAAGCAGACTCAATTTTACAGGACCTGATGCAAATGGGGAAATGAGAATCAGTATAGCAAAAATATACAAGTATCAGCCTAATCCAATCCTACTGACAAATACTAATGTGAAACAGTCGTTATAGAGTGTAGCAGTCTGCAGAGCCGAGAACATAAGAAGTAAGGTGTCTGGATTCTATATCATTCTGTTTGTATGTGGAGTCTGATCCTAAAGCTGATTTGGCTCTTCTGCTTAAATTCTCATCTAGCCATTTATGTCCAGTTTACTGCACTATTTCCATCTGCCATCTGTAGGCTCAGAACTGCTCACGCATTTATTGCCATTGGTCTCACTCACCATCCCATTCACTTTTCTTCCTGTTGCTGCTGACTTAAATAGGCTCACTGTGATGATTTGTCAGTAGTGCATTTTATTTTCTTATTCGCAGACACAGTGCAGACTGGCCCAAGGAGGCACTTCGCCCAGTACCCAACTGATCTAACCCTAACCTTATCACGGGACAGCTGACAGACCATTAACCTACTATCCTTTGGACTGTGGGAGGAAACTGGAACAACCACGGGGCAAACTCATTGCAGATGCTACGCTATAGTGGGGCCCATTTATTGTTTCTGATTGTGTTGGTAGTTCATTTGTCATTCAAAAACAGCATGACGGCCTGGTATGGAAACACCGATGCCCTTGAACGGAAAATCCCACAAGAAGTAGTGGATACGGCCCTGTTGATCACGGGTAAAGCCTTCCTCACCATTGAGCACATCTACACAGAACACTGTCACAAGAAAGCAACATCGATCATCAGGAACCCCCACCACCCAAGCCATGTTCTCTTCTTGCTGCTGCCATCAGGAAGAAGGTACAGGAGCCTCAGGACTCATACCACCTTGTTCAGGAGCAGTTATTACCCCTCAATCATTAGGCTCTTATACCAGAGGGGATAAATGTGAAGTTATCCACTTTGGTGGCAAAAACAGGAAAACAGATTATTATCTGAATGGTGGTCGATTAGGCAAAAGGGAGGTGCAATGAGACCTGGGTGTCATTATACACCAGTCATTGAAAGTGGGCATGCAGGTACAGCAGGCGGTGAAAAAGGCGAATGGTATGCTGGCATTTATAGCAAGAGGATTCGAGTACAGGAGCAGGGAGGTACTACTGCAGTTGGACAAGGCCTTGGTGAGACCACACCTGGAATATTGTGTGCAGTTTTGGTCCCCTAATCTAAGGAAAGACATCCTTGCCATAGAAGGAGTACAAAGAAGGTTCACCAGATTGATTATGATGAAAGACTGGATGAACTAGGCTTATATTCATTGGAATTTAGAAGATTGAGGGGGGATCTTATTGAAACGTATAAAATCCTAAAGGGATTGGACAGGCTCGATGCAGGAAGATTGTTCCCAATGTTGGGGAAGTCCAGAATGAGGGGTCACAGTTTGAGGATAAAGGGGAAGCCTTTTAGGACTGAGATTAGGAAAAACTTCTTCACACAGAGAGTGGTGAATCTGTGGAATTCTCTGCCACAGGAAACAGTTGAGGCCAGTTCTTTGGCTATATTTAAGAGGGAGTTAGATATGGCCCTTGTGGCTAAAGGGATCAGGGGGTATGGAGGGAAGGCTGGTGCAGCGTTCTGAGTTGGATGATCAGCCATGATCATACTGAATGGCGGTGCAGGCTCGAAGGGCCGAATGGCCTACTCCTGCACCTATTTTCTATGTTTTCTATGTTTCTATAACTTCACTCAACTTCACTTGCCCCATCATTGAAATGTTCCCACAACCTATGGACTTGCTTTCAAAGACTTTTCATCTCATGTTTTTTGACATTTCTTGCTTTCTATCTATCTACCTGTAGTTTGTTGTCTTTTGCACTCTGGTTGAAGACCCAAGTTGGTGAGGTCTTTCATTGATTCTATTATGATTTTATTGAGTATGCCTGCAAGAAAATGAATCTCAGGGTTGTATATGATGACCTATATGTACTTTGATAATAAATTAAATTTGAACTGTGAACTTTCTCTGCTATCAGATTTCGGAATTGTCCACTGACACTATTGTTATTCCTTTATCCCTTTCCCCAATTTATTTATGCAATTTATAGTAATTTTATAGCTTTGCACTGTACTGCTGCCGCAAAACAGCAAATAATAATTCTGATTCCTGAACTGTTTGCAGGCATTTGATCATTACTCATGGCTTTGCAATCTCCAGGGTTTTCACTTTCTTGTTGAAATAGAAGCTTTCAAGTGCTGGCATTATGCCACAAGGCTTCTGGCTGTGAACAGATCGAATAGTTTAATGGGCACATGTGTCGGTTCTGAAATTGTGCTGTCCTATCTAATTTCTCACCCCCTCTCTCTTCTCACCTTTTCCATTCCCCATTGTAGCAGCTCCCCTCTTACTCCTTCTCTTCTCACCTGCCTATTGCTCAATCTCTCTCCTTCCCTTTCTCCTACAGTCCACTCTCTTCTCCTATCAGATCCCTTTACCTATTCCACATTTCATCTCCCAGTTTGTTACTTCCTTCCCCCTCCCCCCCACCTTCTTCCCTCACCTGGTCTCACCTATCACCTTCTAGCTTGTACTCGTTCCCCTCCCCCAGCACCCTATTATGGCTTCTTCCCCCCCCCACCCCGCCACCTTCCTTTCCAGTCCTGATGAAGGGTCAAGTGCTGAAATGTTGATTGTTATTCCATAGATGCTGCCAGACTTGCTGAGTTCCTCCAGCATTTTGTGTGAGTTGTTCTGGATTTCCAGCATCTGCAGAATCTTCAGTGTTTATCAATATTTGTTGGCAGTTTATCATCATTGCACAGTCACAACTTTAAAAGGAAGCAACTTTCTGCATAGTGAAGTATTTCTAGTACAGATTACCTTTTGAGATAAAGTAGCTGATTATCTCTGTGGCACTATATTTCTTGTCTCTTCTCTTTCTGTTCTATTGCATGCAGCTGGAGGGGCTTCTCCATGCAGTCCTATTATTCTCAGGAAGCAGAAAGGTGACTATCCAGAAAATATCTATTGTTCATTGATTCGTTAGTCATGTCATTTTTCCTTGCGGTTTGGTCATGTTAAAAATGTGTGTGCTGCTTGTCACTGATTTCAGTGTGTGATAGTCAGTTAGATATTTTCATATTTCAAACTGTGACAGTGTTCAGAATTCCAACTGCAAACACTATTCTTTCATCAGACTTGGTTTGTGTCTGATAACATTGTGGTTAAAACTGTCATTCTGGGACCAATTTGAAGTACACGTACAATAATCTGTACAATGCCTCTACAGTTCAGCTGGGGTCCCCAACCTGGGCTCCACAGACCCCTCATTTAATGGTAGGGGTGTGTGGCAGAAAAGAAGGCTGGGGACTCCTGGGTTAGGATCTTCAATTTAAGTAAGTTTTCCTGCTCTGTTTTGGTTCTGGTGTCCTAATGATGATGTTTAGATTGAAATGAAAGCAGTTTGCAGCATGAAAAATTGGTATCTGTATTTGGGTATTTGACACACTGTCAAAATCAATAATGAGCGCTGCAGGTCTATGAAGGGGGATTGTTGTCCATGTGTAATATTATCTTTTTAAAGTTTTTTACTGTGGCTGTCCCTGGTCAGGGTCAACCATGGTTATTGCGTATAAGCTGTCTACATGATAAGGCAAATCAGGGCAATATAATATGGAGAACAAGCTGTTGTGCATGCAGCAGGCTCCCCCTCTCCATGCAGGTGATGAATCCAAAGGAATAGCAGAGACTCATGCAGTTTGGTGCCGGTGGCATCAGTGTTGAACTGCAGCTCTGGATTTTTCTTCAGGGTTTACTCCCAAAGCCTTTCCTATGAGTGGGTATAGCTACAAGCTGGCAGAGGTTTGAGATCCGAGTTTCCCTTCCAGATGAGCTGCCAACTACAGATGGCAAGCCCCATCTGCCTGAAGTGACTAGCTTTCAGGTGCCAGTGTCCCACCTTTGCCCCTTCTGCCAGTAGAAATGGTTCTGTCGGACTTGGGAGCTAAGCCACGCGTGAAGGCCAAGATCTGGACTTGATTGTCAGAGGCTATTTGAGGTGCACACCATTGGGAGCATTGGGTGGGAGCTTGTCCCCCTTACCTCCCCTTAGTATGATAACTTGGAGGAACCTATCTTTGAAGTAAATCACACCCATGAGTAGCAATAATTCTGATTGAGGGGCTGGCATCCGAAGTGGGTGATTGCAATCTCCCCCATCTTCTCAGGACAAATTCATGGTGGGAAATAAATGTGATTCTTAAAGGCTGCATTCTGTGATGAAATACAAAATGGGTTACATTTTTAAAAAATTTATGATCATTTGGCTTATCAGGCCCATGTCAACACTAACAGAGCAGACCTAACAATCCCATTCTTGTTTTCCTGTATCCCTGTGACTTAATTTCTCTCATCATTTTTTGCTACTTATCTTTACCCAAGGGGCAATTTACAGCCTCAGGTAATGTATCAACGCATTAATACTTTATACTTTATTGTCGCCAAACAATTGATACTAGAACGTACAATCATCACAGCGATATTTGATTCTGCGCTTCACACTCCCTGGATGACAAATATTAAATATTAAAAATAGTAAAAATTAGTAAATATTAAAAATTTAAATTATAAATCATAAATAGAAAATAGAAAGATGGAAAGTAAGGCAGTGCAAAAAGACTGAGAGGCAGGTCCGGATATTTGGAGGGTACGGCCCAGATCCGGGTCAGGATCCGTTCAGCAGTCTTATCACAGTTGGAAAGAAGCTGTTCCCAAATCTGGCCGTACAAGCCTTCAAGCTCCTGAGCCTTCTCCCGGAGGGAAGAGGGACGAAAAGTGTGTTGGCTGGGTGGGTCGTGTCCTTGATTATCCTGGCAGCACTGCTCCAACAGCGTGCGGTGTAAAGTGAGTCCAAGGATGGAAGATTGGTTTGTGTGATGTGTTGCACCGTGATCACGATCTTCTGCAGCTTCTTTCAGTCTGGACAGGACAAGTTCCATACCAGGTTGTGATGCACCCTAGAAGAATGCTTTCTATGGTGCATCTATAAAAATTAGTGAGGGTTTTAGGGGACAGGCCAAATTTCTTTAGTTTTCTCAGGAAGTAAAGGTGCTGGTGGGCCTTCTTGGCAGTGAACTCTGCCTGGTTGGACTTAATAGTAAGGCATGTGGCAATGCTGCACTTGTAGGTAAAATGTAAAGAGTTTGGATGTTATATTGCAAAATTACAAAACACTGGCTAGATGGCACTTGGAATCTTGTTTGTTTCTGGTCACCACACTATCGGATGGATGTAATTCTGCTGGAGAGGGTACAGAGGAGATTCACCAGGGTGTGCCTGGATTGGAGGGCTTTAGTTGTGGGGAGAGATTAGATAGGTTAGGTTTGTTTTCCCTCAGTTAGGAGACTGAGAAATGAAGCATACATAAGGTAGATGGTCAGAATCTTTTTCCCATGATAGAGGCAACAAAAACAAGAGGGAATGGGCTGAATGTCAGGGGAAGGAGTTTTCAAGGAGACCTGAGGGGATTCTTTTTTCCTGGGGGGATATCTGGAAGAGAACAGACCAGATGATGATGGAATCTGATGGTCACTATGTTTAAGTGATATTTGGACACCATTTGAATAGGCAAGGGTTAGAAGGATATTGGCTAAGTGTAGATGGGTAGAAAGATCGGCATGAATCTAGTGAGTTGAAGGACTATTTCCATGCTCTATGACCCTTGTGACAGAGACTTCGGGAGAGATGTGGGTGGAAAATGGAGTACTCTAGAGAACCAGTTGTCATAGGGAGAACAACCGACCTGTAGCAGCTAACACTGCATTTCCCCTGCTGCTCTGCAAGTTATCTTCTCTCTTTATTTTGATTTAGAAGTAGAGCACTGTACAGGTCCTTCTGGCCGAATAAGCCTGTGCCACTCAATTACACCCTTGTAAGAAATAATCCACTAACCTATGTGTCCTTGGAAACCGGAACAACTGGAGGAAACCCACCTGGTCACAGGAGAACATACAAACTCCGTACAGACAGTGGCAGAGTCGTTCACGCTGTAATAGCATCATGCTAACTCTATGCTATGTGCTGCCCCTTTTTGCCTTAAACATTCCCCCTCTTTAATGTACTTCTGGAAGACACGATTAAAGTTAGAGGTTTTCATAATTGCATGCATGCAGTTTACTGAGCCAAGGCGCATATATGTAGTGTTTATTTACACCATTACTGCCAGTATGCTTGAAGAAAACTAATCGTGGAAATCTACTAACTACAACATTTAGCTTGTCAACATGTATTAACTGGCAATGAGATGCACAACATTAAGAGTAGTCATGAGGCACTCTGCGGTTGAATAAGTTGTGATGCTTTGCTGTGTTGATTCACTTGTGAAATAATATCTTGTAGACTTTGTTCTTTAAAGTTATTTAAACATTAAAGGTACAAGTCGTTCCTGGGTAATGAATAGGTTCCGTTTGTATGGACATCCTGAAGTCAACTTTCTTTGATTTTTTTGTGTGTATTTTCTAGATTGTTCAATTCTGGGTCATAAGGTATAGGAGAAGAATTTGGCACATCGAGTCTTTTTTGGCATTTAGTCATGGCTGACACTTTTTTTTTACCTCATTCTCCCTGTAACCCATAACCCCTTTACCAATCAGATTGCCTTACGCATACATAATGACTTGGCCTCTGCAGCCCCCTGAGGGAATAACTTCCATTGTTTTAACACCATTTATCTCCACAGTACAGTACTGAGTGCCATCAAAACCACAAGACTGATAAAAGAGCTATTAAAATTGTGTGTGTGTGTGTGTGGGGGGGGGGGGGGGCTGGTGGTTCTGGTTTTGCCAGCCACGGGAGTGAGTGCAGCACGTACATCGGTCTTCTGTATTTAATAATATAATGGGAGCTCATTCAGCCTGGGGACAGCTTCTAACTTGGTGATGGATGGGCATAGTTAAATTCCCAGCATTGTTCTACATAACTTGTGGAGAGATTCAGCTGCATTTTGAAATAATTTTTGACGTGACATTGGGACTAGTTGGGATTCATTGTTAAGAAAAAATCAAGCAATTAGAATCTTTCTAAGTAGGAAAGAATAGGATGGATGACCAGATGTTTCCACTATAAAATTGACTAGAACTAAGGGCCACATGTCTATGATAATTTGTAATAAATTAGGGAGGGATTTCTGCAGAAACTGATTTACCCCAAGGTGAAACTTGCGAAGGAACAGGTAAGTAGGAGTAAAAGTGTGGAAATTGAAAGAGAGGTTAGTTGAGTGGATGGAGGCTCATTCAGAGCATGAACTGTTGGGATCGTCCTGTTTCTGTATGGTAAATTCTGTGTACTACTTTATTGCTCAGAAGGATGGGGGTTGTGGGTCAGTGCTCTAATTTGGGGACTGGGTTGTACTGTATAATTATAAGTGAAATTTAAATAAGATGTTAAGGAGCCACTTTCCAAGTCCTCAGTAGCCATCTCCGAAAATTGGCTAAAGGATGGCTACCATTGGGAGCTGAACATCCAAGGATATACGGTTTATCGGAAAGATAGGTCAGTAGGCCGAGGGGGTGGTGGGGCTCTGTGTATAAGAAATAATATTGAATCATTGGAAAGAGATGACATAGGATTGGAAGGTGCAGAGTCTCTATGGGTTGAGTTAAGAAATGGCAAGGGTAAAAGGACCCTAATGGCAGTTGTATACAGGCCTCCAAACAGCAGCTGGGATGTGGATTACAAATTACAGCATGAGATAGAAAAGCTGTGTCAGAAAGGCAATGTTATGATAATCGTTGGGGATTTTAACATGAAAGTGGATTGGGAAAACCAGGTCAGTACTGGACCTCAAGAGAGAATTTGTAGAATGTCTAAGGGATGGGTTTTTAGAACAACTTGTTGTTGAGCCCACTAGGGGATCGACTGTGCTGGATTAGGTGTTGTGCAATGAACCGGAGGTGATAAGAGAGCTTAAGGTTAAGGAACCCTTGGGGAACAGTGATCACAATATGGTCGAGTTCACATTGAAATTTGAGAGGGAGAAAATTAAATCCAGTTTGTCGGTATTGCAGTGAAAATAACAATGGCATGAGAGGGGAACTGGCCGAAGTTGACTGGAAAGGGCCATTTGCAGGAAAGATGGCACAGCATCAATGGCTGGAGTTCCTGCAAAAATGAGTGAAGTGCAAGACAGATATGTTCCAAATAAGAAATTTTAAAAGGGAAGTCGGACACTACGGTGGCTGACACTTGAAGTCAGAGCCAAAGTAAAAGCAAAAGAGAAGGCATACAAGGAAGCCAGAGCTAGTGGGAAGATAGAGGATTGGGGAGATTTTAAAAACTTGCGGAAGGAAAAGATGAATTATGAGATGAAGCTGGCGACTGATATCAAAGAAGATACTAAAAGCTTTTTTAAGTATATAAAGGGTAAAAGAGAGTAGAGGGTTGATATAGGACCAATACAAAATGATGCTGGAGATATTGTAATGAGAGATGCAGAGATGGCAGAGGAACTGAATGCGTATTTTGCATCAGTCTTCACAGTGGAAGGTGTCTGCAGTGTACCGGACCTTCAAGAGTGTCAGGGAAGTGAACTTTGTGCAGTGAAAATTACGATTGAGAAGGTGCTCAGGAAGCTTAATGGCCTAAGGTTGGATAATTCTCCTGGACCTGATGGAATGCACCCTTGGGTTCTGAAGGAAGTAACTGGAGACATTGCGGAGGCATTAACGATGATCTTTCAAGTATCGTTAGGTTCTGGCATTGTACCGGATGACTGAAAAATTGCAAGCATTACTCTGCTATTTAAGGAGGCAGCAGAAAGGAAACTATAGACCTGTTAGCCTGACATCAGTTTTTGGAATCGATCATTAATGATGAGATTATGGATTACCTGGAGGCACATGACAAGATAGGCCAAAACCATCATGATTTCCTGAAAGGAAAATCCTGCCTGACAAACCTACTGCAATTCTTTGAGGAAATTACAAGCAGAGTAGACAAAGGAGATGCAGATGTGGTGTACTTGGATTTTCAGAAGGCCTTTGACAAGGTGCCGCACATGAGGCTGCTTAGCAAGATAAGAGCCCATGGAATTACAGGGTAATAATTAGCGTGGGTGGAGCATTGGCTGGTTGACAGAAAACAGAGTGGGAATAAAGGGATCCTATTCTAGCTGACTGCTGGTTACCAGTGGTCGGTGTTGGGACTGCTGCTTTTTACAATGTATGTCAATGATTTGGACTACAGTATTAATGGATTTGTGGCTAAGTTTGCCAATGATACAAAGATAGGTGGAGGAGTGGGTAGTGTTGAGGAAACAAAGAGCCTGCAGAGATACTTAGATAGTTTAGGGGAATGGGCAAAGAAATGGCAAATGTTCATACACTTTGGTGGAAGAAATAAACGGGCAAACTATTTAGATAGGGAGAGAATTCAAAATGCAGAAAGACAAAGGGACTTGGGAGTCCTTGTGCAGGATACCCTAAAGGTTAACCTCCAGGTTGAGTCCGTGGTGAAGAAGGCAAAAGCAATGTTGGCATTCATTTCTGGAGGTATAGAATATAAGAGCAGGGGTGTGATGTTGAGGTTCTATAAGGCACTCATGAGACCACACTTGGAATCCTTTTTTGGAACCAGTTTTGGGATCCTTATTTTAGAAAGGATATACTGGCATTGGAGAGGGATCAGCGAAGGGTCACGAGAATGATTCCAGGAATGAAAGGGTTACCGTATGAGGAACGTCTGGCAGCTCTTGGGCTGTATTCCCTGGAGTTCAGGAGAATGAGGGGGGATCTCATAGAAACACTCCGAATGTTAGAAGGCCTGAACAGATTAGATATGGCAAAGTTATTTCCCACGGTAGGAGATTCTAGGACAAGAGGGCATGACTTCAGGATTGAATGACGTCTCACCCATGACGTTTCTTGTCTCACCCTCAACTACACCCCCTAGTTTTGGACTCCCGTACCCTGCGGGGGGGTGGGGGGTGGAGGGGGACTGGTACCATCCACATTTTATCGGTACCATTCACATTATTACTTGGCCTGTCATCTTCAAAGTTGCATATAGCTACATCTCTCTGATCCTACATCCTTTCATGTACCACTGCTTCTCCTCATTCTTCCCACTAAAACATTTTGCAGATCCCGACCCAAGTCACCAGTCTGTGATGATTCGCCTGATTTACTCCCTTCTCTTGAACGGTCTTCCTAGTTGGCTCGTAATGGTCTTGCACACACCATCATTGGTGCGGCAAGTGGGGTTTTGTTTTTTAGGTGATGCACTCCTTCCACCACTTATGCTGGCAAATAATAGCTTATTTATAGATCACTTTTCATACAAATTATTTAGGTGAAAATGCTTTACATAGGACTAAAAGATGTTGGTTAAAAGCAAGGTTAAATAGATAGGTTTTGAACTGGAGTTTAGAAGTGCCAACTGAGACTGCATCCCTTATAGTTTTAGGGACTGAATTCCACGGCTTAGGAGCGCAGTTCAAAATAGCTGACCTGCCAATTATCTTTTGAGGAAGATTGATTAAATATAAGAGAATGGCTGAGAGCTTGAGCAGGATTTATAGAATGAAAATGATTCTATGATGGACTCTGGTCCCAGACCATTGAGAGCTTTAAAACAAGTTAAGAGAACTTTTTAAATCCATTCTAAACGATACAGGGAGTTAATGCAGAGTATCTGGGATGGGAGCGATATGCTCCTTCATCCTGGTTGTAGTTAAAGGTCTAGCAGCGGTGTTCTGAATGAGTTGAAGTTTTGTCATTAGATTGCTCTGGAAGACCGATTGCATTAATCTAGTCGATTTGATATAAAGACATGAGTTAATTTTTCAGAATCGTTACATGATGGAAACAGATGTACCTTTGTAGCTGACTCAAGGTTCTCAATGCCATCCTGAAGGCTGCTCCCTCACTTTGTGGTTATAGTGCTTAGGTCCTCAGAAGTTGGTGAGGACGTTGTAAGTTTTCAAGGAAGCTTGAGTAACCTTGAATCCATTTCTGTCCATTTGGTCATTTGTTGCTGTGAGGGTGCATGGAGTTCTGCTTTGGGAATCTGATGTAAACAGTGTGGGTTGTCCATTAGAGTAGACTGTGTTATCGAGGCCTCACTGCCAGGGGATGTTGTCCCAAGTGAGGACGTTGATGTTGTGTTGCTTCTCCTGCCAAATAATTGAGTATTTTGTTTTCTGACGTCTGCAATCCACATTGACTGCAAACTTTGTAGTGCAGACCTACATTTCTATGTGATTAATATACATTAGAAAAAGGACCGATGATCTGATTACAAACCTATGGGGGGGCCCTTATGTTAATTTTTATAATCTACACCTCAAAAAAATGAAGATACCATCTTCAACACCATTTTAATATCTGCACTCTATACAGGTTGGGAATGCAATAACCTGCAAAATGCCCTCTAATTTGTAGATCTCATTGATGTAGAAATATATTGCTGTTAAATATTTTTATTTATTAAGAGAGGTGGTGAGGGCAGCCTGATTCCCACCTTGTTGGTCATGAACAAGGGTTGTGAAATTAGCTGCCAATTAACCAAGTTATCCACTTAAAGACAACATAAGATGCAACACAGAAACAGGCCCTTCCGGCTTAATGAGCCTGCACAGCCCTATTACACCCATGTAACCAATTAAGCGACTAATCCGTACGTCTTTGGGATGTAGGTGGAAACTTGAGCACCCGGAGAAAATCCACTTGGTCACGAGGAGAACATGCAAGCTCCTTATAGACAGCGGTGGAATTGAAATCTGGTCGCTTGCACTGTAAAAGCATCAAAAGCATGGTGATTCAGGAAAGGAGCTTGCCTGTACTTTCACAGGGACATTTTAAGGATTGCCTGTATCTTTGAGTTGATGTAACAAAAATTGGGCTGTAGGAGAATAAAGATTAGTGTCAAGATTACTAGGAATAAAATGAGCTTTGTACTGCAGAGAAAGGAAAATGAATAAGCATTTCTGGGCATTTGCCTTTCCTGTGTGAAAGCTGAGGGACTGAACCTGTGAATGCATTCAGAGCGTTCTCAGGTTAAACATTGGTGGGATTTCACTCGTTCTGAAATCAGTTTATAATAACTTCTATTTCTGATTCAATTAGTTCATATGAATTGTATTTTTAAACATTGTTTTAACTTTGTTTTAACCTGGTGTGTGTCCTTTTAAAACATGAAGGCAAGGTGGTTTCGGGAGAGGAGGATGGACTCGAAGATGACGCAGAGACCCGGTCAGAGGTCAGCACCACCACTTTTCCAGGTACAGGTCATGGAATAATTAGTGATCCAGTTACTGAACTTGATAGGCTGTGTGACAAAGCTTTGTAAGTTACTCTCTCTCTCTTAAGTATTTATTTATTTATTTATTTATTCTCTCTCCCCCCCCATCGTCCTGTTCCTCCTGGTAGCAAGCCCATCACGCCACCCAATCACCCAGTTAAACCCATATAACCAATGAACCTACTAACCTGGACATTGGAAGAATTCAGTTGGTTAGGACTGATGGAGAACTTCGAGCCGAAACATCAGCAATTCCTCCCCCACCTCCCTTGTGGATACTGCTCAACCTTCTGACTGTTGCTCCACAGCCTTGTGACTCCAGGCAGTGCCCTGCTAAGTCTCTGTACTTCAATGCAATGCAGTGTCGTGAACTGTCATAGCATGTAGCCCACTGTTACTACATATCTTCTCACCTTACTGCCCTGATGCCGCTGGTATTTAAGGCAGCAGTGAAGGTCCTGTATCTCCGGTGGTGGTCAGGGCTTCCATCATCGTGTCAGTTGCATCCTCTCGGTTTTTACCACTGACAGTCATGCAAGTCCCAGGCGGAGACTCAGGAACACTGTCACACTCAGATATAGCAGGATTCTTCGTTGCTTTTTCTGTAGCAATTTTGTTTGACCATTCAGGGTTATTAGCCCTGAGCTGAACCCCCAGACCTGGAGGACCGATGGACCACTTTTCATCTGACCTCTACCCTTTGACCTGTTTGGCATGGGTGACCCTAAGAGAGCCAAAGCATAAAGCCCTGACTCCAGCAGACATAGCTCTCCGGGACATTGAAGCACTCAAGGCCTCCAAACTATGACGAGGTTGTGGTCCTCTTGGAGCACATCTCCATAAGGATTAACTATATTCACCATATACTTTTACATGTATTAGGAATTTGCTGTCATGTGTTGGCAACAAAAAACAACATTCAACAGTTGTAAAGAATTACATAAAAATAATCTTAGAAGTTAAAGAACAAATATTGAATGAAATGTTCATAGATGCATAATACCAGCATGTATTTACAATGTTTACAGTGCATTGATGGGAGTATTAGATAGTTATAAGTGGGGGGGCTAACTAGAATGGTTGATCTGATTAACTGCTTGGGATAAGAAACTTTTAAGATGGTGTGGTTTTTGTTTTAATAGACTGTTATGCTTTCCAGAGGGGAGCTTTTGCTCCTGCTTGCTAATGTGGTTGTTTTGGCATGTAATGTTAGGTTCGATGAACAGCGAAGGGACAAGCGAGGTGCCGTCATCTTCTGGTGTCTCTACCTTGGGGTCAGCAAGCCCTGTGGCTGATTCTGCAGGGCAGGACATCATCACCGAGCAACCACGTTCTCAGCACACGTTGCAGTCTGCGGAGTCCGCCGATCTCAACAGTTCAGCAGCGTCGGACCTGACTGGCCTGACAGTGGAGGGAGTGGTTGATGAAGAGCTGAGCCGAAGTTCTAGCCAGGTCAGCACCATCCATTCCGACACCAATGCTGACCTGAACGACAGGACCAACCAGACCACGTCTCCGCTCAGTGAGAGCTCGCAGACCACCGAGGGCCCAGATTCGGCCGTGACCCCGTCGGACAGTTCAGAGCTTGTAAGTGTGCAGCATTCTGAAGGGATATCCCACTCCTCCACCGAGGGTCCCGACATCTCTCTCAGCTCCCACCTAGAGGTCCCAGACTCGGAAGCTACCACTTTCTCTTCAGCTAGTAGCAGTGAAAAGGTTAGCTTAATCCCATTGAAATGCCATCATTAAATTTCCCTTTCCCAAATTACTTGCTTCATTTGTGGCTGGAGAGCTTCCTAGGCTTCAGCTGGTCATGAGGTGCACATGACCCAAGGTGAATGCTCCTTTAAATTTTCCTCTCCTGCCTCTCTTTTTTCCCTGGCTGCACATCCTCAGCAGCACCACCTTGCTGTGCCTGGCATATCTACTGACTCTGTTCACCCTTGTTGCATCCTGCTCTTTCTTGCTTTTTGCCTTTTCCTGCCTGTGAAGAGATGTTTGGCCACCTTACAATCCTTCCCCACTCGACCCTGATTGAGTTCAGGTGTATGCTAAATGTGCTTTTCTATTGCAAGTCCACATTGCTTCTACCATTTGTCTGGTATGAAAGCTCTGGAAAAATTCAAATATGTACTCTAGGCATAAACGCAAGATTCTGCAGATGCTGGAAATCCAGAGCAGCGCACACAAAATGCTGGAGGAACTCGACAGGTCAGGCTGAATAAACAGTCGACATCTTTCGCCTGGCCTGCTGAGTATTTCTAAGCATTACAGAAACTGTTCTTGCTCTGTGTTTGTAGACACTTAGTAATTAATTTTAAGTCATGCTACAAGTTGGATTTAATTTAGTGTATATATTGATAAATTATGCAAGGAAGGGATGCTAACTCTTGACTATGCCACTTAGTATGCTGCTGTTTTAGGATTGGACTCGAAGGTATGAGCTGCTTTCTTCCCTTGCCTTTTACCCAAGTTTAGATCTTTCCAAATTTAACCATTCTTGTAGCTATCTATTTCCTGCCCTATGGTAATGTTTGCCTCTATTATTGCCAGAAACTACGTTTTATTAATGCCTTTTGTCTATATACAATCTCTGTATGCTGGCTCTGTTATCACTAATATCTTGTTATGTTGAAAGCAAAATCAATTACAAAGCTTAAATTTTAACAGAAGTTCAATTGTCAAACCATTTCTCAGTGTTGGAAGGGCTGCACATAGGAGTCAACAATTGTATCTAACCATCGGATTGAACTGTCATGAGACTAGTTGGTGAATTCTTCAAACAGGTTTTGAGCATTTGCTCAGAGTTAAGACATGTATCATTATTGGGTAGAAGATAACCTGGTAGATCTCCATTTGCATGTTCCCAGGATTTTTGTTTTCAGTTCTTGATGCCTCATGAATGCAGAAATTGCCGGAACTGCTCAGCAAGTTGAGCAGCATCTTTTGGGAGAGAACCAGATAATGTTCAAGTAGAAGATACAAAAACATCACAATTATAATAGATAACACAGGCCTAAAGGGAAAAGGAACTTCATAGAATCCCTTTCAGTGGCGAGGGGGGTAGGAGAAGGAGGATAAAATTACCAGTCAAGCTAATGGAGTTGAAGGCCAACAAGTCTCTTGACTTGATGGTCGGGATCCTAGAAAACTGGAGGAAGGGGATGTTTTGATAGTTTTTATCTTCTTTTACTACTATTTAAGCTCATTACCCCTACTTGGACTTAGGCTGCTGACAGTTGCTCGCCAGTATCCTCTATTCTGGGTCAGTCTTTTTATGTGGTCTCAAAGTGTAGCTCATCTTCTTGATGTATCCTTCCTCTCCCAGGGATGAGCTCTTTGGAGTTTCTGTTGTCATTTCTGTAGCACTGGGTTTTTACAGGGTGTGGTTGTTATCCCCATAGCCAACCCGCCTCCTTTCGGAGCCATGCTTGGGACTGTCCATGGTAGAGTTACATGTTGACAGTGATATACCAAAACTCACTGGATTCTGGTGATTGGAGAAACTGCACACTCTTCAGGAAAGGAGACAAGAAGTTGGATGTTGCACCCGTTAGCCTCACATTTGTTATTGGATTGAAATGCTGGAATCCATTATTAAGGAGCTAACAGACAAAAACATTTTATAAAAGATGAGGCAGCCAAGCAGAGTCAACAAGGTTTTATGAAAGGGAATTGGAATATGATAAATCTGCTGGAGTGTTTTGAGGACGTGACAGGGTGGATAAACAGAAAGGAGTAGATGTAATATATTTGGATTTCCAGGAGGCATTTGGTCAGATGCGACACAAAGATATTACATAAGATAAGTGAATGTGGTTGGGTATCATATCAACACGGATAAATGAAATAGGAAAAGAAGTGGATAGGTTAGTGACCAGAAGAAGTTCCACAGGGATTCATGACAATATCTCACTTTTGCACTTTTTTGTAACTTTCAGTAATCATTCTGCACTGTACTGCTGCCACAAACCAACTAATTTCATGGCAAGTTGGTGATAATAAATCTGATTTATAATCTATATGAATGATTTGGATGAAATGGTTGAGTAATCTGTAGGCTGTGAGCAAGTTGTATGGAGGGCACAAAGAACTTGCAGAGGAATATGGACAGGTGAACTCCTTGGAAAGAAGTTGGCAGATGTAATATAAAGTGGTAGAGTGTGAAGGAAGAATGAAATAGCTAATTAGTACTGACACAGTCCCTTTGGCCCATCTAGTTAGTGCTGAACTGTTATTCCGCCTGGTCCTATCAATCTGCACCTGGCCTACAGCCCTCCATACTCCGCTCATCCATGTACTTATCCAATTTCTCTTCTGCTGGCTGCTCTTTCCACACTGTCACTGCGCTGAATGAAGAAGCCCCCCCCCCCCCGCAAGCAGGGTCCTGTTAAATATTTCACCTTTCACCCTTAACCTATGAACCTCTAGCTCTATTGTCATTCAACCTCAGTGGTAAAAGCCTGAATGAATGCATTTACTCTTCCATACTCATCAAATCTCCCCTCATTCTCCTACACTTCTTGGGCTGAATCGCCTAATTCTGCTCCTATGTCTTATAGACTCCAAGGAATAAAATCCTACCCTACGCAACCTTTCCCTATAGCTCAGGTCCTCAAGTCCTGGCAACACCCTGTACTCTTTCACTCCTGAATTCCATTCTTCCAGAAATTTGGATGTCAAGACACACGGTGTCTCATCCAAATGGCCACACTCTGAAGGAGACTTGTGGGGTGAAACAAAATGGGTCAAATTGCCAAAAGCACCATGAGTCCTTCAAATGGTTTGAGAATGGTTACTGAAAATCCTTGTTTAAACCAGGTACTCGATGGAGCAGAGAGCCAGTATTCAGCAATGCAGATTGGCCAACTTCAAGATGAGGAGGAGGATACCTTAAACACCACAGGAGAAGTAACAATAGACGGTTTCAGTACTTCCACTCTAGGTATGTTTACAAGTCCTATTAAAGTAGCTTGGATTGTTGGTGATGGGATGTGCTACGGTTCAATGTTGACTTTCATGAACTGCTTCTAAACATTTTGAAATGATACATTGCTGTTTATACAAATGCCAATTCTGTTAAATATTGTTGATCCTACAAATCAACCTTCGTAACATTTGTATCAACCTTCGTAACATTTGTATCAATTAATATCATGTCTTTATCATGTGCTAACTCCTTGTTTTATGACCATGTTGAATGAATTATTCAGCTATTGTTTTTGAGAGCAAATAGTCGCCTGAGACTAAAAATGATTTTACATCAGTAGATGGAAACATGGACTGTAATTATAAAATAGTCACTAACATGATTAGTAGGGAAATCAAGAGAAACATCTTTGCCGGATAAGTTGTTAGTAATTGGAACTTGCCTCTGTAAGGAGGAACTAACAGGAGACAAGATAGCAGATGGTATGAAGGGATGGATAGATATTTTGATGGGATTAAATGAACAAAGGCATAGAAAAGACCTTTGTGTTGAATTGATAATTTGAATCAAATGGCCATCTTTGTACTAGATAACTCTAAAATCATCAGACCGATTGGAAACCATATTTTTAATTATTGCATTTTCATGACTATTCTTAGGATGCTAGATTTGGCTAGTTGGTGTGAGTTTGAGTTCCACTGCTGACGCTTGGCTCCATATGCATATTCCTTTATTAAAGGAATTAAGGGATATCGAGTTGGTGCAGGGAAATGACACTGGGGTAAAAAATTTTATTGAATAGTAAAGTGGGTTCAAATGATAAATGGCCTACTTCTGTTTATATGGAACAGAGTGAAATATTTATGATCGAAAGACATGAAGCCAGAACTGGTTAGAAAATTCTCACACATGTAAAGAATGCTTGCAGAGGCAGTTTGCTTGAACGTCAGCATTCTTCCTTTGCTGATAAAGTAAATCTATTACAGCAAAACTTATATAAAAAGCCATTATCAAATTGCTTTGATTTGAACTTGGAAATCTCTGCCCAATTAGCATGTCAACTCAAGTAGGAGCACAGTGGCATGGCTTGATACAGAAAGGGTCTTCAGCAAAGAACTACCTGCAGTATTATATAATTGGCACTGAACTGAGAGATGGCAGCTGACATGGAATTTGAAGGATTGTCACCTGACGCACCTCCTGCTGTTTTTGAAGTTCAGACTGTGCAGTGGGATTTTGTGATAGCTTATTGCTAAGAAAAGGAATATTGTCTGATTTCTCACGAGTATTTGATTGATGGTGTGACTGATTTGGGAGAAGGTACAAATGTTAGCCATTTGACAAGGTTCCACATGGTAGGCTTATTCAGAAAGTTAGAAGGCATGGGATCCAGGGAAGTTTGGCCAGATTGATTCAGAATTGGCTTGCCTGCAGAAGGCAGAGGGTGGTGGTGGAGGGAATACATTCAGATTGGAGGATTGTGACTAGTGGTGTCCCACAAGGATCTGTTCTGGGACCTCTACTTCTCGCGATTTTTATTAACCACCTGGATGTAGGGGTAGAAGGGTGGGTTGGCAAGTTTGCAGACGACACAAAGGTTGGTGGTGATGTAGATAGTGTAGAGGATTGTCGAAGATTGCAGAGAAACATTGATAGGATGCAGAAGTGGGCTGAGAAGTGGCAGATGGAGTTCAACCCGGAGAAGTGTGAGGTGGTACACTTTGGAAGGACAAACTCCAAGGCAGAGTACGAAGTAAATGGCAGGATACTTGGTAGTGTGGAGGAGCAGAGGGATCTGGGGGTACATGTCCACAGATCCCTGAAAGTTGCTTCACAGGTAGATAGGGTAGTTAAGAAAGCTTATGGGGTGTTAGCTTTCATAAGTCGAGAGATAGAGTTTAAGAGTCGCGATGTAATGATGCAGCTCATAAAACTCTGGTTAGGCCACACTTGGAGTACTGTGTCCAGTTCTGGTCGCCTCACTATAGGAAGGATGTGGAAGCATTGGAAAGGGTACAGAGCAGATTTACCAGGATGCTGCCTGGTTTAGAGAGTATGGAATATGATCAGAGATTAAGGGAGCTAGGGTTTTACTCTTTGGAGAAAAGGAGGATGAAAGGAGACATGATAGAGGTGTACAAGATATTAAGAGGAATAGATAGAGTGGATAGCCAGCGCCTCTTCCCCAGAACACCACTGCTCAATACAAAAGGACATGGCTTAAGGTAAAGGATGGGAAGTTCAAGGGGGATATTAGAGGAAGGTTTTTTACTCAGAATTGTTGGTGCGTGGAATGCACTGCCTGAGTCAGTGGTGGAGGCAGGTACACTAGTGAAGTTTAAGAGACTACTAGACAGGTATGTGGAGGAATTTAAGGTGGGGGGGGTTATATGGGAGGCAGGGGTTGAGGGTCGGCACAACATTGTGGGCCGAAGGGCCTGTAATGTGCTGTATTATTCTGTGCCTACAAAAAGTATTCACCCCCCCCCCCGGAAGATTTCATGTTTTATTGCTTCACAATATTAAATCACAGTGGATTTAATTTGGCTTTTTTTGGACACTGCTCAAAAAGAAAGACTCTTTCATGTCTAAGTGAAAACAAATCTCTACCAAGTGATCTAAATTAATTATAAATATAAAACCCAAAATAATTTATTGCATTAAGTATTCACCCCCCCCCCCCTTTTTAATATGACATGCCAAATCATCATTGGTGCAGCCAATGGGTTTTGGAAATCACATAATTAAATGGAGATCAAGGTGTTTCACTTTATTGTAGTAAAAATGCACCTGTATCTGGAAGGTCCAATTGCTGGTGAGTCGGTATCCTGGCAAAAACTACACCATGAAGACAAAAGAACGCTCCAAGCACCTCTCTGTAAAGGTTATTGCAAAAGCACAAGTAAGGAGATGGATACAAGAAAACTTCCAAGTCACTGAATATCCCTTGGAGTACAGTTAAGTCAATCATCGTGAAATGAAAAGAGTAAGGCACTGCTGTAAATCTGCCTTGAGCAGGCTGTCACCAAAAACTGAGTGACAGTACATGAAGGGGACTAGTGAGGGAGGCCACCAGGAGATGTATGTCAATTCTGGAGGAGCTACAAGCTTTGGTGACTGAGATGGGAGAGACTGCATATGTAGTGACAGTTGCCCGGGAGCTTCACTAGTCGCAGCTTTATTGGAGAGTGGCAAAGAGAAAGCCACAGTTGAAAAATAAACTCACCTGAAATCTTGGCTGGAGTTTGCCAGAAGGCTGTGGGAGACTCTGAAGTCAGCTGGAAGGAGGTTCTATGGTCTGGTGAAACCAAAATTCAGCTTTTTGGCATCAGTCTAAATGCTATGTTTGGCGTAAGCCAAACACCACATATCTTCAAAAACGCACCGTCCTGACCATGAAGCATGGTGGTGGCTGCATCATGCTGTGGGGATGCTTCACTGCAGCAGGCCCTGGAAGAATTGTGAAGGTAGAGGGTAAAACGAATGCAGCAAAATACAGGGAAATCCTGGAAGAAAACCTGATGCAGCCTACAAGAGAACTGCAACTTGGAGAAGACTTGTTTTGTAGCATGACAATGATCCCAAGCATAAAACCAAAGCTAAAAGTTAAAGTCCAAGAGTGGCCAAGTCAGAGTCCAGACCTCAATCCAATTGAGAATTTGTGGCTGGACTTGAAAAGGGCTGTTTGCTCATGATCCCCATGCAGTCTGACAGAGCTTGAGCTCTGAAGAAGAAGTAAAGAAGAATGGGGAAAAATTGCAGAGTAAGACCTATGCACACTGACTCAAAGCTATAACTACTGCCAAAGGTGCATCTACTAAATACTGACTTGAAGGCGGTGAGTAATTAGACAATCAATTATTTTGTGTTTAATAATTGCAATAATTTTAGAGCAATTTGTAGAAATTTGTTTTCACTTTGACACGAAGGAGTCTTTTCTGTTGATCAGTGTTAAAAAAAACAAATTAAATCCACTGTGATTCAATGTTGTAAAACAATAAAACATAAAAGCTTCAAAGAGGTTGAATTTTTTTATATAGGCACTGTAGTTTGAGGATTATTTGCTCATGAGGTTAGAGACCTTGCATTATCAATGGAAGTGATGTAATGGAAAATTGGGAAATCAGATTTATGTGAAGAAGACAGCTTTAGCCTTAAATTGGGAAATATAGGTCCAGGCACAAATATGGTTCTGAAAATGACAGAAGTAGGATTGTGACAGTTACTCGGATTGACTGGTGTGACTAATCGTGTCCCATAAAGACCTGTGTAAGGATTTAAGTTATTTGAATAATATCCACTTAGTGTGTTGTTTTTTTAAAACTGAGGCAGTACGGTAGCATAGTACTGCTTTACAGTACCATTGACCTGAGTTCAAATCCCACTGCTGCCTGTACAGAGTTTGTACGTCCTCCCAGTGGCCATGTGGATGTCCTCCGGGTACTCCGGTTTTCCCCCGCAGTCCAAAAGACGTACTGGTTGGTAGGTTTATTGGTCATTGTAAATTATCCTGAGATTAGGCCAGGATTAAATCAGGGGATTGCTGGGCAGTGTGGCTCAAAGGCTGGAATTCTTCATTGTTTCTTAATAAATAAATAAACCTGATTAGTGGGGTTGACCGAAATGTTAAAGTGTAAAAGAGCATTAATGAAGTGAGAAATTCAGAATAGGCAAGAGTGAAATAATTTGTGGATTTCAGCCAAACAGTTAGTGGTAAGTCCTTTTAAGTTTTTGAAATGCTTGAGAGTCATTCAGTGTACTTGAATGCTTTGTCCTAAGTTGCCGCAATTGCTAGGTCAGGTTGTGGACATCAACCAAGTTTTATTGATTCAAAGATTCAAAGTACATTTATTATCGAAGAATGTATAAATTATACGACTCTGAGATTTGTTTGCTTACAGGTAGCCACAAAGCAAGAAACCCAAAAGAACCCAATTAAAGGGGAAAAACAATTGAATTTTGGTAATTGAAATTATTAGGGATGTGAGACAAATCCAGGCGTGTAGCACAGGATCACAAATCATTCTTAGCCACTCAATGATCAAAAAAAGACTTCACAAACTGAATAAATTCTTTCTATTCAAATATCTTTGAATTAGAAGAGTTCAGTGTGAAAAGTTGTGATAATGGCTTAAAACTTAGAGTTTTGACATTTTGGCAACATGCAGATTGTATCCCAGTGATACGTAAATTATTTAGAGCAGTTGTATGTTTACTGTAGCATACATCATGCTGAGAGGGCTAGAGCTGAATCTTTTATTCTTGTTGACCCTGTCTTTTTCTATCCTTATTTCATCTGCATTCCTGTCCATGAAGTGATAGGTAATGTCTCAACTTTGTCCAAGCTGTTTAATGCAGCTTGGTGGCAGAGGGAAAACTAAAATTAGTTTGGCCTCTCTAGCAGGTTAATTGGACTTGGTAAAATGGCTCATGTTTGTGAGTGAAAGAATCTGGATGGGGGTGGGGAGGAAGCAGAAGTTGATGGAATGTGGAAAAGAAAATGAGATTAGTATAGCATTAGTTTAAATGGGTGCCTAATGAACAACAAGGGCTCAGTGAGCAGGTTCAAGGTCATCGGGGACACCAGTCCCCTCCAACCATAAACTGTTTGGCAAATGCTACCGCAACATAAAAACCAAGACCAACAAACAGGCTATGGCACAGTTTCTTTCTACAAGCCATTAGACTTATAAATTCACATGTCTGTAAATTGCAACGGAGTTGTAATGCAAAGATTTTCACGCCCTCATGTGTAGGATAGATGTAAGATTTAAATAATTTCAAATTCAACTGAAATCCGCTAGCCTTAATGAAATAATGGAGCAGTTTGTATTTCTTATTTGTGCATGTTTCATTGAGTTTACAGGACCAGGGACATCCTCAGAGGCAGTGCAAGCTGTCTTAAATGGTTTAAAAAAACATCCTTCAAAGATCTAATTGGATTCTGCTCTGTAGGCAAAGCTGTTCTTCTAAAATTATTTACATCAAAGTTGGCTTGATAATTGGATTTAAAAATGCAAACACGAGGAAATCTGCAGATGCTGGAAATTCAAGCAACACACACAAAATGCTGGTGGAACGCAGCAGGCCAGGCAGCATCTCTAGATCTCTAGGAAGAGGTACATTCGACGTTTCGGGCCGAGACCCTTTGTCAGGACTAACTGAAAGAAGAGATAGTAAGAGATTTGAAAGTGGGAAGGGAAGATCCGAAATGATAGGAGAAGACAGGAGGGGGAGGGATGGAGCTAAGAGCTGGGAAGTTAATTGGCAAAAGGGATACAAGGCTGGAGAAGGGAGAGGATCATGGGACGGGAGGAGAGGAGCACCAGAGGAGGATAGAGAGCGGGCAAGGAGTTATAGTGAGAGGGACAGAGGGAGAAAAAACATAGAAACATAGAAAATAGGTGCAGGAGTAGGCCTTTCGGCCCTTCGAGCCTGCACCGCCATTCAGTATGATCATGGCTGATCATCCAACTCAGAACCCTGCACCAGCCTTCCCTCCATACCCCTGATCCCTTTAGCCACAAGGGCCATATCTAACTCCCTCTTAAATATAGCCAATGAACTGGCCTCAACTGTTTCCTGTGGCAGAGAATTCCACAGATTCACCACTCTCTGTGTGAAGAAGTTTTTCCTAATCTCGGTCCTAAAAGGCTTCCCCTTTATCCTCAAACTGTGACCCCTCGTTCTGGACTTCCCCAACATTGGGAACAATCTTCCTGCATCTAGCCTGTCCAATCCCTTTAGGATTTTATACGTTTCAATAAGATCTCCCCTCAATCTTCTAAATTCCAGCGAGTATAAGCCTAGTCGATCCAGTCTTTCATCATATGAAAGTCCTGCCATCCCAGGAATCAATCTGTGAACCTTCTTTGAGAGAGAGAAAAAAGGGAGAGAAAGAATGGGGGGAATAAATAATAAATAAGGAATGGGATAAGAAGGGGAGGAGGGGCATTAACGTAAGTTAGAGAAGTCAATGTTCATGCCATCAGGTTGGAGGCTACCCAGAAGGAATATAAGGTGTTGTTCCTCCAACCTGAGTGTGGCTTCATCTTGACAGTAGAGGAGGCCATGGATAGACATATCATGAATGGGACGTGGAATTAAAATGTGTGCCCACTGGGAGATCCTGCTTTCTCTGGCGGACAGAGCGAAGGTGTTCAGTGTAGGTGATAATTGGATTGTTTACTTTCAGACAGAATGGCACTTGAATGGCATCTGGAAGACCGTGTAAGGAATCTGGAGCAGCAGCTGGATGACCTTTGACTCATAAGGGAGAATGAGGCAGTCATAGATGAGAGCTACAGGGAGGTAGTCACACCTGGCTGTCAGAAGCAGGTCGTTGGGTGACAGTCAGAGGGGGGAAAGCGAAGGTGAGCAGACGGGTAGTGCAGAGCACCCCTGTAGCCATTCCCCTGAATAATAAGTTTACCGTCCTGGATACTGTTGGCGGGGTCGACCGACCAGGTGTGAGCCACGGTGGCAGGGCCTCCGGCACTGAGTCTGACCCTGTGGTGCAGAAGGGTGGGATGGAGAAGAGGAGAGCTGTTGTCATTGGAGACTCTATAGTCGGGGAGCAGACAGGAGATTTTGGGACGTGAGAAGGACACCCGCATGGTTTGTTGCCTCCTGGGTGCCAGGGTCCGGGATGTCTCTGACTGGGTGCACGACATCCTGGTACGAGAGAGAAAGCAACCAGAAGTTGTGATACATGTTGGGACCAACGACTTAGGCAGGAAGAGGGATGAGGTCCTGAAGTGTGAGTTTCGGGAATTAGGCAGAAGGCTGAAGAACAGGACCTCAAGGGTGACGTTCTCAGGATTGCTGCCAATGCTACGCGACAGTGATGGTAAGAATTGGAGGAGATGGCAATTGCATGCGTGGCTGAGGAGTTGGTGCAGGGAGCAGGGTTTTAGATTTTTAGATCATTGGGATCTCTTCTGGGGAAGGTGGGACCTGTACAGATTGGATGGGTTGCACCTGCACTCAAGAAGGAGCAACATCCTTGCAGGTAGGTTTGCTAGCATGGTTCGGGAGGGTTTAAACTAATTTGCGAGGGGGATGGGACCCAGAGCGATAGAGCAGTGAAAGAAGTGCATGGGGTAAAGCCAGATCTAAAATACAGAGAGGGTTTGAGGAAAGAGAAGCAGAATAAACGGTGTAAAGACAGTAAGGTAGAAGAGCTGAAATGTGTGTACCTCAATGCAAGAAGCATCAGGAACAACGGTGATGAACTGAGAGCTTGGATACATACATGGAATTATGATGTAGTGGCCATTACAGAGACTTGGCTGGCACCAGGGCAGGAATGGATTCTCAATATTCCTGGATTTCAGTGCTTTAAAAGGGATAGAGAGGGTGGAAAAAGGGGAGGAGGGGTGGCATTACTGGTCAGGGATACTATTACAGCTACAGAAAGGGTGGGTAATGTAGCAGGATCCTCTTTTGAGTCAATATGGGTGGAAGTCAGGAACAGGAAGGGAGCAGTTACTCTACTGGGGGTATTCTATAGGCCCCCTGGTAGCAGCAGAGATACAGAGGAGCAGATTGGGAGGCAGATTTTGGAAAGGTGCAAAAATACAGGGTTGTTATCATGGGTGACTTTAACTTCCCTAATATTGATTGGCACCTGATTAATTCCAAGGGTTTAGATGGGGCAGAGTTTGTTAAGTGTGTCCAGGATGGATTCCTGTCACAATATGTGGACAGGCCGACCAGGGGGAATGCCATACTAGATCTAGTACTAGGTAATGAACCGGGTCAGGTCACAGATCTCTCAGTGGGTGAGCATCTGGGGGACAGTGACCACCGCTCCCTGTCCTTTAGCATTATCATGGAAAAGGATAGAATCAGAGAGGACAGGAAAATTTTTAATTGGGGAAAGGCAAATTATGAGGCTATAAGGCTAGAACTTGCGGGTGTGAATTGGGATGATGTTTTTGCAGGGAAGTGTACTATGGGCATGTGGTCGATGTTTAGAGATCTCTTGCGGGATGTAAGGGATAAATTTGTCCCTTGAGGAAGATAAAGAATGGTAGGGTGAAGGAACCATGGGTGACAAGTGAGGTGGAAAATCTAGTCAGGTGGAAGAAGGCAGCATACATGAGGTTTAGGAAGCAAGGATCAGATGGGTCTATTGAGGAATATAGGGAAGCAAGAAAGGAGCTTAAGAAGGGGCTGAGAAGAGCAAGAAGGGGGCATGAGAAGGCCTTGGCGAGTAGGGTAAAGGAAAACCCCAAGGCATTCTTCAATTATGTGAAGAAAAAACGGATGACAGGAGTGAAGGTAGGACCGATTAGAGATAAAGGTGGGAAGATGTGCCTGGAGGCTGTGGAAGTGAGCGAGGTCCTCAATGAATACTTCTCTTCAGTATTCACCAATGAGAGGGAACTTGATGATGGTGAGGACAATATGAGTGAGGTTGATGTTTTGGAGCATGTTGATATTACGGGAGAGGAGGTGTTGAAGTTGTTAAAATACATTAGGACAGATAAGTCCCTGGGACCTGACGGAATATTCCCCAGGCTGCTCCACGAGGCGAGAGAAGAGATTGCTAAGCCTCTGGCTAGGATCTTTATGTCCTTGTTGTCCACGGGAATGGTACCGGAGGATTGGAGGGAGGCGAATGTTGTCCCCTTGTTCAAAAAAGGTCGTAGGGATAGTCTGGGTAATTATAGACCAGTGAACCTTGCGTCTGTGGTGGGAAAGCTGTTGGAAAAGATTCTTAGAGTTAGGATCTGTGGACATTTAGAGAATCATGGTCTGATCAGGGACAGTCAGCATGGCTTTGTGAAGGGCAGATCGTGTCTAACAAGCCTGATAGAGTTCTTTGAGGAGGTGACCAGGCATATAGATGAGGGTAGTGCAGTGGATGTGATCTATATGGATTTTAGTAAGGCATTTGACAGGTAGGCTTATTCAGAAAGTTAGAAGGCATGGGATCCAGGGAAGTTTGGCTAGGTGGATTCAGAATTGGCTTGCCTGCAGAAGGCAGAGGGTGGTGGTGGAGGGAGTACATTCAGATTGGAGGATTGTGACTAGTGGTGTCCCACAAAGATCTGTTCTGGGACCTCTACTTTTCGTGATTTTTATTAACAACCTGGATGTGGGGGTAGAAGGATGGGTTGGCAAGTTTGCAGACGACACAAAGGTTGGTGGTGTAGATAGTGAAGAGGATTGTCAAAGATTGCAGAGAGACATCGATAGGATGCAGAAGTGGGCTGAGAAGTGGCAGATGGAGTTCAACCCGGAGAAGTGTGAGGTGGTACACTTTGGAAGGACAAACTCCAAGGCAGAGTACAAAGTAAATGGCAGGATACTTGGTAGTGTGGAGGAGCAGAGGGATCTCGGGGTACATGTCCACAGATCCCTGAAAGTTGCCTCACAGGTGGATAAGTTAGTTAAGAAAGCTTATGGGGTGTTAGCTTTCATAAGTCGAGGGATAGAGTTTAAGAGTCGCGATGTAATGATGCAGCTCTATAAAACTCTGGTTAGGCCACACTTGGAGTACTGTGTCCAGTTCTGGTCACCTCACTATAGGAAGGATGTGGAAGCATTGGAAAGGGTACAGAGCAGATTTACCAGGATGCTGCCTGGTTTAGAAAGTATGCACTATGATCAGAGATTAAGAGAACTAGGGCTTTACTCTTTGGAGAGAAGGAGGATGAGAGGAGACATGATAGAGGTATACAAGATAATAAGAGGAAAAGATAGAGTGGATAGCCAGCGCCTCTTCCCCAGGGCACCACTGCTCAATACAGGAGGACATGGCTTTAAGGTAAGGGGTGGGAAGTTCAAGGGGGATATTACAGGAAAGAGAGTGGTTGGTGCGTGGAATGCACTGCCTGAGTCAGTGGTGGAGGCAGATACACTGGTGAAGTTTAAGAGACTGCTAGACAGGTATATGGAGGAATTTAAGGTGGGGGCTTATATGGGAGGCAGGGTTTGTGGGTCGGCACAACATTGTGGGCCAAAGGGCCTGTACTGTGCTGTACTATTCTGTGTTCTATGAGTCAGTTGTACCTTGTGTCAACCTAACTATATAACTTAATTAATTTTAATATGGTCTCATGACCTTGGAGTAGTGCTAATATGAGGGGCCATAACTTTAAGATGACTGGAGGAAAGCATTGGGAGGGGATGTCAGATGTAAGTATTTTATACACAGTGGTGGGTGTATGGATTGGGGTAGTAGAGGCAGATACATTTGTGGGCAATTAAGAAACTCTAGATAGACACATGGATAATAGAAAATTGGAGGGCTATTTAGGAGGGATGGGTTAGGTTGATCGTGGAGTAGGTTTAAAGGTAAGCACAACGTCGTGGGCCGAAGGGCCTGTAATATGCTGCATTGTTCTAAGTTGGTGCCCTGCGTGAATGACAGCACCTCCTGATAAACAGCACTGTGTTGGGGTGCCCATGTTTACCTCCTGAACCTAAGGTGAGCACACTGGTTGATGTCATGCAACATAGAACCAGCTCACTGAACCCTTGTTCTTCATTAGGCACCCATTTAAACTAATGCTTTACTAATCCCATATTCTTTTCCACATTCCATCAGCTTCTGCTTCCTCCCCACCCCCATCCAGATTCTTTCACTCACATACATGAGCCATTTTACCAAGTCCAATTAACCTACTAGAGAGGCCAAACTAGTTCTAGTTTTCCCTCTGCCAGCAAGCTGCAATAACCAGTTTGGGTAATACTGAAGCTCGGGGGTCTTGTTCAGCATGGATGTGTTGGGCCGAAGAGCCCATTTCTATGCTGCAGGAAATAGGAAAACTTGGTATCTGGTGACATTGGCCCTCTGTTGCAGAGAAAGCCCTTGATACACTATTGAGCTGACTAAAATTCTGAAAAGTTAATGGAAATGTGCAAATGCAAAACAGATTCAGAGTGATCATCTAGGGTATACAAGTCTGAATGCTTCATTACCTCATTGGAGACTTTGAGAACCTTGTCATAAGACTGTGGGAGGTGGAGGGACTCGTGAATCAAATTGGGCAGCCTATGTATGGGCCCTCCCTAACCAAAGAGGACTTTTTAATACAGAGGGCTTTTTTGTGTTTTTTGCGTTTTTAAAACAATACTTTACTTTGAAATTCAGTAAGTATTGTGGAGGCCACTTGGTGCAGAGGAAGATTCTGCAGGGAGCAACAAGTGAAGATTTGATTAGGTTTATTATTACTGACCCATGTCATGATTTTTTTCTGTTTTATAGCAGCAATACAGTGCAAGACATAAAATATATTATAAATTACAATAAAATCAAAGTTTAAAGTAAATTTATTATCGAAGTACAAATACTGTATGTCACCATATGTTACCTTGAGATTCATTTTATTGCAGCCATTTACAGGAAAAGAAGTACAACAGAGTTTATGAAAACTATAGATAACAGAGACTGACAAACATCCGATATGCAAAAGAGGACAAATTGTGCCAATAATAAATTTTAAAAAGTAAATAAATAATTTTGAGATAACAAGTAAATAAATAATACTGAGGATTCAATTGCAGAGGGAGGTATAGAGGCCCAGGATTTGAAGTTTGTTTTTTAGTCCTGAGAAATGATAGTGTTGAACGCTGAGTTGTAATCAGCGAACAGCAGCCTGACGTAGGTGTTGCTGTTGTCTAGATGGTCGAAAAGCGAGTGGAGAGCAAGTAAGATTGCTTCTACTGTAGACCTATTGTGGTAGTATTCAAATTGCAGTGGGTCTAGGCCCTCATTCAGGCAGGAGTTGATTCTAGCCGTGATCAACCTCTCAATGACAAGCTCTCTGAGTACCTTGGGGAAGATTGCTGATGTAATTCAAGGAAGAACATGGGATTTGAATAGTTCCATGTGATCTTCAACATATACCAGCATAAGCAAGGACATCTTCTTTCTAATACTTGATTTACCATTCGGCGCTACTGTAGCATAGCAGTTAGCGCGATGGCATTACAGCTCGGGCTGTTGGAGTTCAGAGTTCAATTCTGACGTCATCTGTAAGGAGACAGTACGTCCTTCCTGTGGAATGCTTGGATTTCCTCTGGGTGCTCTGGTCTCCTCCCACTGTCCTTCCTGTGGAATGCTTGGATTTCCTCTGGGTGCCCTGGTTTCCTCCCACTGTCCATCCTGTGGAATGCTTGGATTTTCCCAGGGTGCTCTGGTCTCCTCCCATTATCCTTCCTGTGGAATGCTTGGATTTTCCTCCCACTGTCCTTCCTGTGGAATGCTTGGATTTTCCCCGGGTGCTTTGGTTTCCTCCCACTGTCCTTCCTGTGGAATGCTTGTGTAACGCTCAGTTATCTTGGCTTGTATATGTCTAGGGGAAATCCTGCCCAGCACCTGCCTGGACGCTTCCCACTGAGTCAGTTTCTGCACCACTGCCGCCCAAATCACTCCCAAACATCAATCATCAGCCAGCACACACAGTACGTTTTACCAAGTACACTTTATAGATATTACTAAGTCTATGAAATTAATATAAATTCGATACAGAAAAAGAAGTAATGGAAAAGAAAAAGGCGCCAGATTTATCAAAGTCCAAGTTCTTCGTGCACAACCGTTGGAGCTCAATAAATTCCTGACGACCGCTCAGATCCTGTCGACTCACAGCTCGGGACCATCCGGAGTGATCGACCGGAGCCTTTTGCACGTCCGCCGTCCTCCTTGTCTGTCCTCCTACTCCCCGCCAAAAACTCCCGTTCCCAGTCATATGATACAGCATTATCACCCGAGAAAAACGATAACATGAATACCCATTGGCTAATAGCACCCTGCTATCTGTATTAACCCAAGCAAATGTCTAGCTAGAGACTTTCTCAGCATTTAGCATAACAAAGAAGCATTCCCCAGTATAACATAACAAAGAAGCCATTTTAAATTTAACATACAAAAGAAAACCCTGTACACTTGGATTTCCTCCAGGTGCTCTGGTCTCCTCCCACTGTCCTTCCTGTGGAATGCTTGGATTTTCCTCCCACTGTCCTTCCTGTGGAATGCTTGGATTTTCCTCCACTGTCCTTCCTGTGGAATGCTTGGATTTTCCTCCACTGTCCTTCCTGTGGAATGCTTGGATTTTCCTCCCACTGTCCTTCCTGTGGAATGCTTAGATTTTCCTCCCACTGTCCTTCCTGTGGAATGCTTGGATTTTCCCTGGGTGCTCTGGTTTCCTCCCACTGTCCTTCCTGTGGAATGCTTAGATTTTCCTCCCACTGTCCTTCCTGTGGAATGCTTGGATTTTCCCCGGGTGCTCTGGTTTCCTCCCACTGTCCTTCCTATGGAATGCTTGGATTTTCCTCCACTGTCCTTCCTGTGGAATACTTGGATTTTCCTCCCACTGTCTTTCCTGTGGAATGCTTGGATTTTCCTCCCACTGTCCTTCCTGTGGAATGCTTGGATTTTTCCCGGGTGCTCTGGTTTCCTCCCACTGTCCTTTCTGTGGACTGCTTGGATTTTCCTCCCACTGTCCTTCCTGTGGAATGCTTGGATTTTCCTCCCACTGTCCTTCCTGTGGAATGCTTGGATTTTCCTCCCACTGTCCTTCCTGTGGAATGCTTAGATTTTCCTCCCACTGTCCTTCCTGTGGAATGCTTGGATTTTCCTCCCACTGTCCTTCCTGAGGAATGCTTGGATTTTCCTCCCACTGTCCTTCCTGTGGAATGCTTGGATTTTCCTCCCAATGTCCTTCCTGTGGAATGCTTGGATTTTCCTCCCACTGTCCTTCCTGTGGAATGCTTGGATTTTCCTCCACTGTCCTTCCTGTGGAATGCTTGGATTTTCCTCCACTGTCCTTCCTGTGGAATGCTTGGATTTTCCCCGGGTGCTCTGGTTTCCTCCCACTGTCCTTCCTGTGGAATGCTTGGATTTTCCCCGGGTGTTCTGGTTTCCTCCCACTGTCCTTCCTGTGGAATGCTTGGATTTTCCTCCACTGTCCTTCCTGTGGAATGCTTGGATTTTCCTCCCACTGTCCTTCCTGTGGAATGCTTGGATTTTCCCCGGTTGCTTGGTTTCCTCGCACTGCCGAAAGACGTATAGGTTAATTGGTTTTTGTAAACTGTTCTGTGATTAGGCTAAGGTTAAATCAGGGGATTGCTGTGTGGCATAGCTTGAAGGGCTGGAAGGGCCTATTCTGCACTGTCTCTCAATAAATAAATCAAAAATCTGTTACACATCCCGCGATGAAACACACTCTTTAACCTCTGCACTGGGAGTATCATTTTGCAATATATGCTTAAGACCAGATCAAGTGTTATAAAGAACATATCCAGACTAGCTACTCTTGCTGTCTTTAGCCAGGGAGTGGCACAAGTGGACCTAGTAAATGAAGATGAACGTTTTTATTGTAGTTAAGAGCAGAGGAGAAAAATAATTTCTCTTAATCTTACAGCAGTAAACAAATCTCATTTGTTAAGTCACATGGGCCACAGTCGGCAGTCCTCTGACAGCAGTGTTGATCGTTTTGTGTCGAAGGATGACTGCGTTGAGTCAGCAGATCTTGAAGCTAAGGTGAGATGTCTTTATGTTGTAATTCTTTTGCAAGCTTTTTATAGAGTAAATATGGGGTAAATGCTTCTGTTGGCAGGAGGCTACTTCACTGAATGTTGGACAAAACAGCTTTAGAAAAGGTGTCAAGGCATTAGGAGTGCTGCTTTCTTTGAATTCTGGACACTTACATTCAATATTTTGATGCAATGCTTTCAGTAGTCCAGGGTATAAGCTCTGGAGTTCCCTCCCTCAACTCTTCAGATGCTTCTTAAAACCAAGTCTTTGATTAGCATTCCTGGAATCTCCTGAGGTAGCTTGATTTGCCTTGGTTCAAATGACCTTAAATTTTGTACAATATGTACGGATGCTGAGACATACGGAGAAGTTTAGAGGAGTTGGAGATGTGCCCTTTGGGCATGGCTGTTTAAGTATAGATTTTAATTTTCCAGTACGGAAATTAGGAAGGCTTTTCATAGGTCAGGTATGGAGAAATGATTTTCATTTGAAAGGGCTATTGATCAAAAGAAAAATAAAATCTGAACTTGCAAATGATCCAGATATTTGGTGACATTTTTTTAGTGCATTGTCATCTGGAGTACACTATCTGAAAGGGCATTAGATTGGCATTTAATAGTAAACTTCAAAAGAGAATTTCATAAATATTTAACAGATGAATTGGTAGGCAAAAGGGTGAGAAAATGGGTCTTTCTACAAACTATGAGAGGCTTGATGAACCAGGGAGGGGGTGGCTGGGGACAGAGGTTTAAATGAAAGGATAAAGATTTACAGTGGTTCTGAGAGGCAAGTTTTTCATGAAGAGAGTGGTGGGTATATGGAATGAACTGCCAGAGGAAGCATGTACAATTACAATATTTAAAAGACATTTGGACTGGCATTGGTTTATTATTGTCACATGTCACATGTACCAAGATACATGTGACAGTACTTCTGTATTTTTTTAATATTCTTGTTTTGCATGCCAAAAGTAATTGTATCAGGCTACTAAAAAGAAAATTGAATGCAATGTTTAGGTACGTGGATCGGAGGGTTCAGAAGGATATGGGCCAAGGCAGGCAAACAGGTTTAGCATTGATTGATATTTTGGTCAGCATGGACTAGTTGGGCTGAAGGGCCTGTTTCTATATAGTATATTTCTGAATCTGATTATTTAGCAAGCTCACCAATGATCAGTAATGAGATTCTGGGTAGCACTGCAATATTTCCAGAGTGGGATTCTCCACAGTAACTTCCAACAAGCACCCGCCTCACTGAATGCAACCATCAGGTACAAAGATGGGCTCTTTTGATGGTTGCCTGATGGGCTTTGGATTGAATGAAGATGACCTGGGGTCTGTTTTATGCAGAGGTTAATTTACAGCATGATATTTGGAAAAACTTGTCATCGTGCTTTGTTGCATGATTAACTGGAGCCCTGAAACGGTGCAAGGTAGAGGGAAAATGTCAGTAGCTCGTATGGGCACCTCTCAAACTGACAAAATCCATCATGAGGTAAATCTGCTAATTTGTGAATATATTCTCCAACAGCATTAGTGAATCTAGCTAATTTATATCAACTTTTAAGTTATCCACGTTCTGCTATTCAGACTTGCATAGGAATTTTAGAAAGTGTAACTTGGGTTATTTATAGCTTTGAAAACTGTCCCTTGTTTAAATGTAAGTTGCTATCTTAATTAAATTTGCTTCCAGTATAAACCTTTACAATGTTCGTACTATCAAATGAACTTTAGGGCAAATGGTTTAACTATTGAAAGTGAAAATATCTGTGAATTCCAGGGTATGCCTGGACACACTCTACCCATATGTGCAATAGTTTGTATCTTTTAGGTGTGTGGTCTGCAACTTTTTATTTGCTCTTGATGATGAGACTCTCCTTCCGTCTGTCAAAGTGTTAATGTTCAGCATTTCTCCTTGGCGTACACGCTATCTGTCTCAGCTCCTCCAGAGTCCAAGAGCAGTGGTTCCTAATCTGGGCTCTAAGGATCCCTTGACTAATGGTAGAGGTCCATGGTTGGGAACCCCTGTCCTAGAGTAGGG
The DNA here is from genome assembly GCF_963921235.1 of Mobula hypostoma. Taxonomy (NCBI): domain Eukaryota; kingdom Metazoa; phylum Chordata; class Chondrichthyes; order Myliobatiformes; family Myliobatidae; genus Mobula; species Mobula hypostoma. The sequence continues at coordinate 188,171,248 of NC_086101.1, read as the reverse complement.
CCTTTGGACAGTTTATCTACAATGACCAAGATACTCATCCAAGCTCGTCCTGTTTGCCTGAGTTTGGCCCATTTACCTCTAAACGTTTCCTTTCATGTACCTGTCTAAATGTTTTCTTAAATATTGCTATTGTACTCACCTCAATCACTTTCTCTGGCAGTTCAATCCCAACATTATACATGCTTATTAAAGATGGAAAAATAAGCGTTATTTGTCACGTGCAACGAAACATACTGTATAATGTGGCGTTTGCTTCAAATCAATGAGGATTATACTGGGCAGCCCACAAGTATTGCCATGCTGCGATGCCAACATAACGTGCCCACAACTCACTAACCCTAGCCCGTACATCTTTGAAATGTGGGAGGAAACTGGAGCACCTGGAGGAAACCCAACGTGGTCACAGGGAGAACGTCCAAACTCCTTGCAGGCAGTGGCGGGAATTGAACTCCAATCTTACAGCTGACGCTAAAGAATTGCACTTCCATTTGCGGGTATCCTTTCCATAGCTGAAACGTTGGGCTCTGGAATTCCTAAGCCACTCTCAATCTCTTTTGTTCTGGTAAATTTTGTGTTTTAGAGTCATAGTAATAGAGCACTACAGCACATAACAGGCCCTTCAGCTCATCTTGTCCATGCCTAACTATTAATCTGCATAGTCCATAGAACTGCACCTGAACCATATTCCCTCCATGGCCCTCCCAACCCTGTCTATCCAAATGTCTCTTATCTTGAAATTGAACCTATATTCACCACTTCCGCTGTAGTCATTCCAAACTTTCGCCATCCTCTGAGTGAAGATATTCCCCTTAAACATTTCACCTTTCATCCTTAACCCATAACCTCCAGTTTTAGTCTCACCCAACCTCAGTGGAAATGGCCTGTCTTTACCCTATCTACACCCCTCATAACTTTGTTTACCTCTATCAAATCTCCTGTCAATAGTTCCATTTAATATCAGAGCTTGTATACAATATACAAGCTGAAATCCTTACAATGCTCATTCTCTAGAGCTCTAGGGAATAGAGTCCTAATCTATTCAACATTTTCCTATAATTCAGGTCCTATAACTCAGTCCCAGAAACATACTTGTAAATTTTCTCTATACTCATTCAAGTATCTTTCCTGTTGGTAGATGCACACGAGGCCAGGCTTGTCCTGCTGTCTCAAAAACATATTTCTGCATTCGCAGAAAAATGTAGGTTCTCATGAGATTTCTTATGTCCTGTGTTCCTATTTTTGACCAACTAAACATGCAGATTAACTGAATTATTATTGTAGATCGTTGCTGTCAGATCTGATAAAAGAATATGTAAATTCCATTGAAGTTCTTCATAAACCTGTTAACTTGCAATTTTTTTCCCGGTATGATTCATCTTGGCTCATGTAAGGAACCAGTGATGCACTTTGAATTATTGAATGTGAACATAATGGAATATACTCAGAGGCTTTGGTCTTCTGCTGTAGTCCAACTACTTCAGAATTCAACATGTGCATTCAGAGACGCTCTTCTGCACACCACTGTTATAGTGTGGTGGTTTGAGTTACTGTCACCTTCCTGTCAGCTTCAACCAGTCTGGCCATTCTCCTCTGACCTCTCTCATTAACAAGACATTTTCTCCATAAAACTGCTGCTCACTGGATTTTTTTTTGTTTTTTTGCACCATTCTCTGTAAACTCAGTTGTAGTTTCTGAGATTCTCCAACCACCCCTTCTGGCACCAGCAATCATTCCATGACCAAAGTCACTTGATTACATTTCTTCCCCATTCTGATGTATGGTCTGAACAACTGAACCCCTTATCTATGTCTGCGTGCTTTTATGCATTGAGTTGTTTCCACATGATTGGCTGATTAGATATTTGCATTAACGAGTAGATGTACCTAATAAAATGGCCACTAAGTGCAGATAGTTTTATTTGGTCATTATCATTCCCCACAAAATAGTTTTATTACAGAGGCAGATTTGAGGGGTTTATTACAACTGCACAGACTGCAATTTCTTGAGGCTTGAATCTAAACCTTCCACAGATTTTGTAGCAGAATCGATTCTGCTAAGCTGTAGAAAGTAATGAACTTATCAACTATCCATTTTATAACAAGTTGGATGTGTTTTTTTAAATAAATGAATAAAACATAATAGGCTAATAGTGGCTCGAGTTTCCATAAATTTGCCTTTGTTAATTTGTTTTTCTGTTTGGCATTGATTCTCTGTATAAATGAGGCACAATAAGGTATTTTTTAATCTGCCAAAATGTGATGAATTATTAACTGCTCATTGGACTTTAAGATGTAGTAACAGGACTCTGTAAAACATTAGACTGGTAAATGTTGGGAGTGGGTTTATGCATGTTTTCACAAGGTATGAATTGTACTGATATTGAGAGCACGAAGCCGATTTACTTATACTCTTGGGCAAAGTTTAGCTTACAAAGATTTGATTTATAGATAGAAATATCAGAAAATTCTGCCTTGATCAAAAATTGTGAGTACATAGAATTGGGCTATATTTTGATGATTGGATGTCACGCCAGTAGGCACCGACTCATTAAATATTAAGAGCTGTACAACTGAGAGCGAAAAACTTACTGCACGTTACACCACAGGCATTTAGGGCAGCATCTATGGGGATGTTCAGGGCTCCCTTCATCATGTCATTAGCTTCCTTTCGGTTTTCACTACTGTCAGCCATGCAAGTCCTGGTTGGAGACTCAGGAATACTGTCGCACTCAGATGTAGAAGGATTCTTCATTGCTATTTCTGTAACAATTTTGTTTCACCAATTGGGGTTGTTAGCCCTGAGCTGAACCATGAACACCGGTGGACCACTCTTAGTCTGACCTCTACCCTTTGACCCGTTTGGCAAGGGTGACCTGACCAAGAGCCAAAACGTAAAGCCCTGACTCCAGCTAACATAGCTCTCTGGGTCATTGAGGTTGTGGTCCTCTTGGAGGGAGAATAGGAAAAGCTTATTTATAATGAGGCACAGTTACACAGTGGACTACCACAGAAAATGATTACAACTGTGATGGTCAACATTAAGACCATGAGACATGGGAGCAGAATTGGAGCATTTGGTCCATCGAGTCTGCTCCACCATTCCATCATCTGATTTATTTTTCCCCTCAACCCATTTCCTGTCTTCTCCCTGTAAACTTTGATGTCCTCACCAATCAAGAACCTATCAACCTCCACTTTAAATATATCCAGTGACTTCACAGCCATCTATGGCAAGGAATTCAATCGAGGTTGTTGGAACAAGAACAGGCATAATAGCCCTCGAGGCTTGCCATTCAATAAGGTCATGTGCTTAGTCTTCTGTCTCATTCAGTTTCATGTTCGTTTCTCATGTTGCTAATCGTTCAGAGAAATTCATGATGAGGGTGGGTTGACCTCTAGCATCTTAATTTAAGGATGGGCAAAATAGTCATAGTCATACTTCATTGATCCCGGGGGAAATTGGTTTTCATTACAGTTGCACCATAAATAATAAATAGTAATAGAACCATAAATAGTTAAATAGTAACATGTAAATTATGCCAGTAAATTATGAAATAAGTCCAGGACCAGCCTATTGGCTCAGGGTGTGTGACCCTCCAAGGGAGGAGTTGTGAAGTTTGATGGCCACAGGCAGGAATGACTTCCTACGATGCTCTGTGCTGCATCTCGGTGGAATGAGTCTCTGGCTGAATGTACTCCTGTGCCCACCCAATACATTATGTAGTGGATGGGAGACATTGACCAAGATGGCATGCAACTTGGACAGCATCCTCTTTTCAGACACCACCGTGAGAGAGTCCAGTTCCATCCCCACAACATCACTGGCCTTACGAATGAGTTTGTTGATTCTGTTGGTGTCTGCTACCCTCAGCCTGCTGCCCCAGCACACAACAGCAAACATGATAGCACTGGCCACCACAGACTGAGCTAACGTTGCCATTGATGCTTTTATCCTTGGAATGATTAGATAGAGTAAATGTGGAGACGATGTTTCTAGTTGTGGGAGAATCTAGGACTAGATGGCACAGCCTCAAAATACTAAGTCGTCCCATGAGAACAGAGATAAGCAATTCCTTTAGCCAGAGGGTGGTGAATCTGTGGAATTCATTGCCACAGATGGCTGTGGAGGCCAGTTATTGGGAACATGTAGATACAGAGGTTGATAAGTTCTCGATTAGGGTGTCAAAGGCTACAGGGAGAAGGCAGAAAAATGGGGTTGAGAGGATAAATAAATTAATCATGATGGAATGACATAGCACACTCAATGGGACAAGTGACCTAAATCTGCTCCAATGTCTTATGGTCTTAGCCCAATGATGAATTAAAGTACAGCACAAAACTGCCAGAGTAACTCAGCAGACCAGGCAGCATCCATGGGGAGAAATAAACAGGCGATGTTTTGGTTGAGATCCCTCATTTGGATTTTCTTGCTCCTGGTTCGGCATCTGCAGTTTCTTGTGCCTCTAATGAATAAAGTATAATGATTACAAATGGGAGTAGCAGAAATGTAGTGTGAAATTGTTACCAGAGAAGTCAGTATTGTGCTTAATAGGAAGATAAGGTGTTCATTTCATTTCCATTGTGATTCTTTGGAGCAGAATATAAGTCTGAGAATGTAGTGGCATGGATGGAGATTCCAAACTACGCTTTGGTGTCACAACTGTGCACTGAGTCATCCACACAGTCATTTCGTCTCCCCACAATTTTGAGCAGAAGGTGCTGTCAATACCAAATATATTATTTTGAAAATATTCCTCATATTGACAGCTACTGAAGAAAAAAATATATATATATTCATAACAAATTTTAAAGTACGTGGGGCAAGGTGTTTTAAGGTCCAGTTTGGATTCGTTAGCAATTGTTTAGAATTGTTTGCAGTTGATATCTTGGTTGGAAAAGTTAAGTGAATAACCAAATGCAGTTGTTTTTTAATAGTTTTGCAGAGGAAGAATTTCATTTCTAAACTTGGTGCCATGTTGAAGATGGAAAATGACATCAAGTTTAGAAAAGTAGTTCGAATATTGATGGCCTCTTCCAACAGTGGGTAAGATGTAAACAGGTTCAGGACTTGACATCAGAAACTTTGACCAATTTCGATAGATGTGTGTGGGGGTGTTTATTAATTGGTTACATCACGGCCTGGTATGGAAACATCAAATGCCCTTGAATGGAAAATCCTACAAAAATTAGTGAATACAGCCCATTCCATCAAGGGTAAAGCCCTCCCATTCAGCACATCTACACGGAGCACTGTCGAGGGAAAACAGCATCCGTCATCAAGAACCCCCACCATCCAGGCCATGCTCTCTTCTCGCTGCTGCCATCAGGAAAAAGGTACAGGAGCCGCACCACCAGGTAAAGGTCCCGCACCACCAGGTTTAGGAACAGTTAGTACCCCTTAGACTCTTGAACCAGGGGGGATAACTTCACTCAACTTCACTCGCCCAATCACTGAATGGTTCACGCAATCACTTTCAAGATTGGTCATTTTGTGTCCTCAGTACTTATTTATAATAATTACTGTTTTTCTCTCATATTTGCAGAGTTTGTTTCTTGCACATTGGTCTTTCATTGATTCTGTTGTGTTTCTTGGATTTACTGAGTATGCCCATAGAAAAATAAATCGCAGTATTGTATATGGTGACATATATGTACTTTGATAATAAATTTACTTTGAACTTTGACTTGTGATTTTTTTTTTCAACTCTTCTAAGCTTTCTGACCCAGCAGTAAATGTGCAGGTAAATATATTGGAGCAGATAAGTGTTCTGGTGGGAGGAGGTATAGTGTACTAGAATAAAAACAAAGTAAGAAATATCACATAGATAACTTGCATGTTTTGTATGTAGATGTGATAGATTTCTGAATTCAGGACCCTGAATAATTAGTGTGTTGGTGTCCTTCGTTATCATTAGCATGAATCATTTATTTGTCTAACCAGCATTTTAGCCTTTTTGGTCTGGGAATGAGAGAAGACAAATCTATTCTTCAGTTACTAAAGCTTTGAAGCTGATGTCCCACATTAAAAACAGCCTCCGTTTGTTAATATGCGAATTTGTTTGATCTGCTTATCATATTATGGGTTCAAGAACTGGATTTGAATACATAATCCATACCATAATGATTACTGCTGAGAGGTATTGATCCAATATTCAACAGGCAGGAGTGAAGAGAAATTCTATTGTGTTCTATTCCGTAATATCGCAGCCCTGGTAATACTTGGTTGGTCCGTTGGACCAGTTGTATAACTTCAATAATGGAAACTAGATTTCTGGAAAAAAGCGCTCAGTTTGGAATTCTGCCATTGGGAAGAGAAGTATCATGTGGATAGGCAAAAAGATTGAAAATGTTCTCAAAGCCACCTTGATTAAAAAGGTGACATTCCCAATAATTCCTTAGAACCCTTGATCCATGAGGGTAGGAAACATTTCTGTGATGGTACTGAGAACTTCGAGTCCATGTGTGGGCAACATACAGAGCAGTGGAAGATGCACAGCACCATAAAATCTACCTGCTTACCTTCCTATCAAGCAACTTTACCCCACTGGTGATAATATATGCAGGTCTCAGATTGTCCTTGGAAGTCACAGAACCAGAGTAGAAGCAAATAATCTGTGATTCTGTGGGGCTGTTGAAGAAGGATGATGCATTGCTGAAGGTGTCACTTTTTTGACAGCACATCAAGCTGAGGCAACTGCTATCTGCTGGTGTGGGTGTAAAGAATCCAAGCTCAAAGTCTCCCTTAATCACCTCCACCAAAAAATTGGTTAAAAGATCATTTAGTTTATTACAGTTTCTGAATATCTAAATAATTCAGATACTCTGTTAAGGAAGTTACTCTGGAACCATTGCATAGAATTTATTAAGCTGTAATTTAGTTTGCTAGCTCAATCATAATAAGTTTAGGATTTCCTTGTGTTTCCACCAGCTGTTCCCCTGCTGTGCAACTTTCCATTTGTATTGTTTTGAAATAATTTATTTTTGGGAGTTATATTTGTGTGGAATGGAGATAAGTTTCTCCCATTTTTTTTGAAGCATCATGTGAAGAAAACATCATTCACCAATTTTACACAATTGGAATTTATGGTGTTTAATCTTGTGTTTGGATTAATGTTTACAGGTAAATATCCAAAGGCAGATTATATCCCCCACAGATGCTACTTGACCCAGAGTTCCTCCAGCGGATTGTTTGCTACTGAAGATAGCCCTCATTTGATACCACAAACATTACCAGTAATTTTCATTGAATGGTGCACAGAAATGCAAGATCTGAGCATTTTCCCCTGTGTGACTGTTACGACACAAGTGAGATAGGCTAGGGTAGTACCAGGAGATCACGCAGTGATGATTCAGAAATGATCCATAGGTGGTTATAATGCAGCAGTTCCTCCAACAGATGGAAGAACTGGTTGTAGAATACCTTGTTGCTCACTGAATTTAATAACTCAAAGTTTGATCACTTCAAAAATTATTTTTGCCTTTCAAACGGTCATGCTGGATAATGACAAATAAAGCTAATCTTTATCTTCCTCTTTATAAACAGCCATGCCGGATAAAGGGAGACATTGGCCATTATACTGATGAAAATGTGGCACCTTTAGTCCATTGTGTTCGTCTTCTTAGTGCATCTTTCCTTTTAACCGGTCAGAAGAATGGTAAGCTGCTGTATTGGAATGGCATCAACTTTCATCTTTTGTTGTTCTTGCTGTGGAATATTATCTTTCATTCAAGATTTTTCTTTGATATAGGTCTTATCCCTGACAGAGAAGTTCGGGTGAGTGTCAAAGCATTGGCAGTTAGTTGTGTTGGAGCAGCCATTGGACTTCATCCTGAAGCTTTCTTCAATAAACTATACAGGACTTCGCCTGAAGTTCTGGAGGTTCAAGGTAATTGGATTAGTATGGTGTGTTTCCAAGAGTGAGTCACAACTGCAGTAATGAGTGAATAATTTATTGACTATTGAAAGAAAAATGGAGGGGTGGGTGTGTGTGGCTAGATTGATTTTGGAGTAGATTAATAGGATGGCACAACATCCTGCACTGAAGGGCCTGTACTGTGCTGTATTTATTGTTCTATGTTAATATTCTAATCCTGGGATTATCAGTAACTGTTGTAAGATTGTGTGTTCCACAAAGGAAAAAGCCACTGCCTTTACAGAATGGCTTTATGAGTTGTAATGTAAAAAATAATGAATTACCTTACCGAATAACCCTTCCTAGTGTCCTCATTCTCTTTCCTGCTACCCAGTATCTTTCTTCAAATTTATATCCCTTTCTGTTTCATTGTCTCTGCCTACATTTCTGTTCCTTCCACCCCTCACCATTTTCTTCCTTCTCTCCCATACTGACCTGCTCCTCTCTCTTTCTTGACCTGTTCTTCCATTTTTTCCACTGCTACTTCTCAGCATTGAACCTTCTAGTTATGTTTATTGAAAGATGGCAGAATCATTAACCTGCCCATCTCTGTGAGCTTATAACTCGTGAATATGAGGGAGGCTAATAGTGTATCAGTCCAAGGTGGATCAAAGCATAGTCAGAAAGCACTACAATGCAGAATTAGGCCCTTCAGCCCATCTAGTCCATGCTGAACCATTTATCTGCTCAGTGCCATCAACATGCATCGATCCATAGCTCTCCCTAGCCCTCCCAGCCATGTACCTATACAAATTTCTCTTAAATGATGAAATTGAACTTGCATCCACCCTAGCTCGTTCTACACTCTTACCTTCCTCTGAGTGAAGAAGTTCCCCCTCATGTTCCCCTTAAGCACTTCACCTTTCACCCTTAACCCATGACCTCCAGTTCTAGTCTCACCCAACCTCATTTACTCATGAGGAATGTTTGATGGCTCTGGGCCTGTACTTGCTGGAATTTAGAAGGATGAGGGGGAATCTCATTGAAACCTTTCAAATGTTGAAAGGCCTAGACAGAGTAGATGTGGAAAGGTGGGGGAGTCTAGGACAAGAGGACACAGCCTCAGGATAAAGGGCATCCATTTAAACCAGAGATGCAGAGAAATTTCTTTAGCCAGAGGGTGGTGAATTTAGGGAATTTGTTACCACAGGCAACTGTGGAGGCCAGGTCTTTGGGTGTACTTAAGAGCTTGATTAGTTCTTGATCGGACACGACATCAAAGGTTACGAGGAGAAGGCTGAGGAAGGGAGCCAATGGTGGAGCAGACTCGATGGGCCAAATGCCCTAATTCTGCTCCTATGTCTTATGGTCTTATGTACACCTCTTTCACATTCCCCTCATTTTTCTATGCTCCAGGGAATAAAGCTCTAACCAATTCAACCTCTTCGTATAAACTGAGGTGCTGAAGTTCTGGCAACATCCTTGTAACCTTTCTCTGCACTCTTTCAAACATACTAATATTGTTTTTGTAAGTAGGTGGCCAAAACTGCACACAATACTTCAAACTATCTCATCAACTTCTTGTACAACTTCAACATAACAACTCAACTCCTGTACTCCTTTTCCAATGAGGTTGGGCGAGACTAGAATTAGAGGTCATAGGTTAAAGGTGAATTATTTAAAGGTAAATCTGAGGGGGAATTTCTTCACTCAGAGTGGTGTGAGAGTGGAATGAGCTGCTGGTAGAAGGGATGGATGTGGGTTCAATTGCAACATTTAAGGAAACAGTGAGAAGCAGTGAAAAGCTTTTGTCTGAGTGTCATGCAGACAGATCTTGCCATATGTAAGTACATCGGGGTAGTAAAAAGAAAACAATATAGAATATAATGCTATGGCTACAAAGTGCAAGTGCACCGGCAATGTACAGTACTGTGCAAAGTATCAGGTACGTATATATAACTACAGTACCTAAGGCTTGCAAATGGAGCAGAGAGAGAATTTGTAAATCTGACGGGAACGAAAGATGTTAGAAATGGTGAAGGTGGAGTGCTGCAGGAAGGGTGTGTGACAAGCGGCAGAAAAGGAGAAGGGGCAGGGGGTGATGCGGGTGCAGACACACCCACCTCTGAGACACCAGGCAAGGTCATTTGATTCCAAACACTTGGTTTATTGATCATTTCAGAATGTCTCTATGGTGCTTCCCACTCCCTCCTCTCTCCCTTCTCCTTTTCCCAACCATGATTCCCCTCTCGCTGCCCCATTCCCACTGTCAGTCCACAATAGAGACCCATATCAGAATCAGGTGTATCATCACTCACATGTCATAAAATATGTTGTTGTGTTTTTTTTTGCAGCATTTAATAAGTAGTGGGAGTAGTGCAAATTTTAAAATTTGTTTAGATGTGAGATGTAAAATGGCTGCGTGCTTGGTGGCAGTGGCCTCTTTGGGTCCAACAAATGGTGCAAAAGTGTGTCCTAAACATTTTTCTTGTGATCATTGGGAACATAAAACACTAAGTCTGGTACATTGGTGAGGTTGGTGGGGGAGCTGCATGGGCTCTCCCTCATGCTGTGGTGTCTCCTGCTACAGTCGCAGAAGGGAGGAGGTACTGAAGGTGGTGTGGGAGAGAAACAGATGCGGCGGGCACGCTGGAAATACCATCCATACTGGGTTAGGGATTAGTCTGTCCCGTCGGTGCTGCTCTCCAGTGTCGCAGCTTGGAAGACACGCTGGAATGCTTGTGGCTGACCCAGCACGATACAAGCTGGTTTGCCTTCGTCTATTGAACCAGCACAAAAAGAGGAACTGCTGCAAACTTCTTGCAGAAACAGGACAACATCCCATGCACCATCAGTCTTCAGGGCCTGCTATTCAAGGACTTGTACTATTATTATTTTGTGACTGTATGTGCTGTTGAAATAATATGTGCTAGAGACTTCCGGTAGCGCTCATGGAGTGAAGTCGCGTTCTTGACTCGCTCCATTACCTCTGAGTTTTTTTTCTCTATGGTCAGCTATACTTTTATTAACCATTAAGGCATCAATTCTTACAATACTTTGAATTAAACTGAATTCTCCGACAATTGGATGATACTTAGATCTGCTATGTCTAAGAACGGGAAAAACGGCAAGGATGGTAAACCTCCGGTTAAACCGAAAGCTACGGATCTCCCCCCGACTGAATCACCGGTGACTTTGAAAGTGATATCGGAGTTAATTCAGAGGGAAATTTCAACCTCTGTTAGGGAGATGATTCGTACGGAAATTGCAGGCCCTGTTAAAGACCTGATTCATACGGAAATCTCAACTAATCTCCAGAAAATTGCCGATTTAATTGATAAGATGCAAACATGTATTGCGGAACATCAGTCGGCTATATCTGATCTTCAAAAATTCGCGCAACAAAGTGAGCTTAAGATGGGGAAAATCGAAGAAACAATTAATGTAATGAAGAAGAAACTTGACTTTTTGACTTTTAAAAACTCTGACTTGGAATCTAGAATGCGACGGCAGAATTTACGAATGATCGGGGTAAGGGAAGCTGTGGAATCTAACAACCCCATGAAATATTTTTCTCAACTTTTAAAAGATGCATTCCCTACTGTATTTCCTGACGAACCACCGCTTCTGGATCGTGTTCACAGAATCCCATCATACTCGTCTAGGTCAGATAGACCTAGGCATGTTATCTTACGTTTTCATTACTTTCAAGACAAGGAGAGACTGTTTCGATTCGCTCGATCTAAAGGTTTCATTGATTTTTCGGATCTTAAGTTCCGATTCGTGGAAGATTTCAGTAAACCAATCTGGGACCAGCGGGTTCGTTACAGATCCGTGATGTCGGAATTCTATAAGATGGACTTAAGACCAGCGCTGCTGTACCCTGCACGTCTAAGGATTCGCATGTCAGATGGAGCCCTTCGTTTTTTTGATTCTCCATCGGATGCCCAGAGTTATCTGGATCAACTTTCATCTTTAACATCTTAATTGCTTTTTTTTAATTATCTCCGTTGATCGGAGGCTGTGAATTGGTTGGTTTTAACTTTTTCGTGCCCTATTTGGGCAGAAAAGTTTATTTTTGATTTCTTAATATGGTTGCTAAACTTTCTTTTTAACTGCGTCATTTCTTTCTTTTCCCAGGGGATTCTGGGTGGTTACTTCCTTTTTGTCATCTTACGTATTTCCTGTGTGGCCTTAAATTTTGTAGTTTTTTTAAATTTTATTCTGTTTTGCTTTTTATAACCACTTTATGTCAATAATCTTATTTTTTCTTGTTGCTGTGTCTATTCATGGGTTTGAGGTTTATTGTGGGTTTTTTTTAATATATATTTTCCGGCTTTTGTTCTGTTCTGTGTGTATTTTAATTGAGCTACCTTTTTTTTTACTTTTTTACTGTTTTACAATTAGCTGATCCTTTTCATATTTATACCTTTTTTTTAGGGAGCGTATACCGGAAGTCATGGGGGTAGTTTTAGCGCTTGCTTCTTTCTGGCGGGTCTGCTTTAGATTTTGCCTTCGGGTCTTGGGGCGGGGGGTGGTGGGAGGGGCTTCACGTTTTAGTTTGTTTCTCTTTGGGCTATATACATTATTGAAGTACTGGTTGCGTCCTTTTTCCCGGTATCTTTTGTATGTTCTGTTTCCTCTCCGGGTTTGTGGGTCGCGCCTATCGTCAATCCTCCTTGTTGTGGGTTGACTTTAGGATTTATGGAGTCTATTATTAATTTTGACTCCTGGAATACTAACGGTCTTAATCATCCTATTAAAAGGAAAAAAGTTTTTAAAGTGTTCCGGAGACTTAAAGCACAAATTTTATTTTTACAAGAGACCCATGTACGGAGGGGGGACAGACTACGTTTTTTCAAATTCTGGAAGGGACAACAATTTCATTCGAACTCCAATGCTAAGATTCGAGGCGTTTCTATTTTTATAGATTCCTCAGTTACTTTTATACAACAGGATATTATCTCTGATCCGAATGGTAGATTTTTATTGGTTAGTGGTTTACTATTTAATAAAAAAGTAGTTTTGGTTAATGTTTATGCTCCTAATATGGATTGTCCAGAATTTTATAAATCATTGTTTGATCAGTTTCCGAATTTGAACGAGTTTTCATTGATCTGGGGCAGAGATCTTAATACCTGTTTGTCTCCAGCTTTGGACCGTTCGGCTCCTTTACGGACTTTACCTAATAAATCTGCAAATCTGATTAATTTCTTCCTTTCTGATTCTGGGTCGACGGACATTTGGCGTTTTCTGCATCCTCAGGAAAAAGATTTTTCCTTCTTTTCACATGTTCATCATTCCTATTCAAGAATTGATTATTTTTTCATTGATTCTCGTCTTATTCCTTCAGTGATTAAATGTGATTATGATTCTATAACCATTTTGGATCATGCTCCACTTAAGCTTTCTATTAAAATTATGGCCAATATACCAAATAATAGACAATGGCGTTTTAATTCGCTGTTGCTTCAGGACTCGGACTTTGTTAATTTTATGAATGAACAGATTGGGCTTTTTTTTACAATTAACCATACAGAAGATATTTCGGTTAACACTCTTTGGGACACTTTTAAAGCCTATATTCGGGGTCAGATTATTTCGTATTCTGTTGCTTTGAGGAAGAAACAGAAGCAGGAGGAGATGGCAATTGTGGACAAGATTAAAGAAATTGATAAGAAATATGTTATGGCTCCTTCTGAGGAGTTATACAAACAAAGAACTGAACTTCAAATGGAACACAGTTTACTACTCTCGTCCTCGATTGTAAACCAATTAAAGAAAACAAGAAGTGACTTTTATGTTCACAGTGACAAAATTGGCAAGCTGCTGGCTAATCAATTGAAATCTAATTATGTTAAATCTCAAATCAATCAGATTTATAACCAAAATGATCGATTGATACTGGATCATGTGGGGATTAATCAAACCTTTTGTGATTTTTATTCTTCTTTATATCAATCAGAGTCTCCTCGAGATTCTAAATATATGAATGATTTTTTAGATAAGTTAGACTTCCCTCAGATTTCACAGGATATGTCTTCTTTATTAGATACTTCCATTACAATGGATGAGATTAAGAATGTTATTTTTTCTATGAATCTGGGGAAAGCTCCTGGGCCTGATGGGTTTACCGTTGAATTTTATAAATGTTTTGCTTCTTTATTGATTCCTTGGCTCTGTAGGGTTTTTGAGGCTTCTTTGAAACTTGGTAAACTTCCTGAATCTTTTAATAGAGCATCAATTTCTCTAATACTAAAGAAGGATAAAGACCCTGCTCAATGTGCATCTTATAGACCAATATCTTTATTAAATGTTGATTCTAAAGTTTTTTCTAAGTTATTAGCAAATAGACTAGAAAAAGTACTTCCTTCTATTATTTCGGAAGACCAAACGGGTTTTATTAAAGGTCGTTACTCTTTTTATAATATTCGTACATTGTTAAATATCGTTTATACTCCCTCACAAAATGTTCCTGAGTGTGTTATTTCTTTAGATGCCGAGAAAGCTTTTGATAGAGTAGAATGGCCTTATTTATTTAAGGTGCTTGAAATGTTTAATTTTAGCTTGAAATTTATATCCTGGATTAAACTGTTATATCATTCCCCTGTAGCCTCGGTTCGTACTAACTCTTTAAACTCACCTTTTTTTCCTCTCTTTCGTGGTACCCGACAAGGCTGTCCTCTTAGTCCCCTATTATTTGATATTGCATTAGAACCTCTTGCAATTGCTATTCGAGAATCTTCAAATATTACTGGGATAACTCGGGGATTAAAGTCCCATAAATTATCACTCTATGCTGATGATTTACTTTTATATATTTCTAATCCTGAGAAATCCATTCCTGCTGTTTTAGAGTTATTAGCACAATTTGGTCTTTTCTCAGGTTATAAATTAAATCTTAGTAAGAGTGAACTTTTTCCGATTAATAAACATCTTCCCTTATATTATAAATTTCCATTTAAATTGATTAATAATTACTTTTCATATCTTGGGATTAAAATTACTTGTAAATACAAAGATTTATTTAAGACTAACTTTTTACCATTAATAGACCATATTACTCAACTTTCATCTAAATGGTTTCCCTTATATTTAACTTTGATTGGTCGTATTAATGCAGTTAAGATGTTTTTTTTGCCAAAATTTTTATATGTGTTTCAGGCATTACCAATTTTCGTTCCAAAATCTTTTTTTGATAAAGTTGACTCTAAAATTTCTTCATTTATTTGGCAGAATAAGAATCCGAGACTGGGTAAAATACATTTACAGAAAGCTAAGAGAGATGGAGGTTTAGCATTACCTAACTTTAGATTCTATTATTGGGCTATTAATATTCGACATATGAAATTTTGGTTACTTGACCAGGATATACTATCTATTCCTAAATGGGTAGCATTGGAATTACAATCTGTTCAGGGTTATACACTTGGTTCTATTTTAGGCTTCTCTCTCCCTTTTGATTCGAAACGTCTTAAGCAGGTCTCTAACCCGATAGTTAAATATGCTTTGCGCATTTGGTTTCAATTCAGAAAATTTTTTGATCTTAATCAATTCGGGTTAGCGATTCCTATTTTAAGTAACATATTTTTTCCTCCCTCTTTTACGGATCGCGCTTTTCAAACTTGGAAGACTAAGGGTATTTTACGGTTTTTGGATTTATTTTTAGATGGTTCCCTTATGTCTTTTGAACAATTATCTAATAAATATAACTTATCAAGAATACATTTTTTTAGATATTTACAAGTTAGAAATTTCCTAAGTACTATACTTTCTTCCTTTCCAATGCTTCCTCCTACATATATTTTAGATTCGATAATTAACCTTAATCCATGTCAGAAAGGTGCATCGGCTATGATTTATAATATTATTATGAAACTTAGGAAAGCTCCATTTGATAAGATTAGGGTAGATTGGGAACAGGAATTGGGGCTTACCATTTCTGTGGATGATTGGGGGCAGATTTTACAATTAGTTAATACTTCCTCTATTTGTGCTAAACATTCCCTAATTCAATTTAAAGTGGTTCATAGAGCACATATGTCCAAAGATAAGTTAGCGCGTTTTTACTCGTATATTAATCCTTTCTGTGATAGATGTTCGGGGCAGATAGCCTCTTTAACTCATATGTTTTGGTCTTGCCCTACTTTGGAAACTTTTTGGAGAGATATTTTCAATATTATTTCTAAGGTATTAAATATAGATATCTCTCCTCACCCTATTACTGCTATCTTTGGACTACCTAAAATTTCTAGTAATCTTTCCCCTTCAGCCCGTAGAATGATTGCATTTCTTACTTTAATGGCGAAAAGATGTATTTTACAACATTGGAAAGAGCTTAATGCTCCAACTACCTTTTTTTGGTTTTCTCAGACGATTTTATGTTTGAATTTGGAGAAAATTAGAAGTAACCTTTATGATTCTTCATTTAAATTTGAACAGATTTGGGGACCTTTTATTCGATATTTTCATTTAATGTAATATTTACCCTTCTTGTTTTTTTTTCACTGTTTTTAATGGAGGTCGGGATTGAGGACGTGATTTTAAGTTTAACTTTGTTTGGTTTCAAGTTAGCCCATTGCTTTGCTTTGCTTTTAGTTAGCTGCACGGTGGGTTTTTTTTGGGGGTTTTTTTTTCTTTTTTTTTCCATTGATATATATAAAATTTAGTATACTATTATGTTATCTTGGTTTCTTATGTTTAAATTACATTGTTTGTAGTATTTTTTTTTGGTATTGATATCTTTTGGAATTTTATTATACTTTAACATTGTATTAATGTTTATATGGCTTACCTTTTTTGTATACTTAAATAAAAAGATTTAAAAAGAAAGAAATAATATGTGCTGTGTGTAACTGTATGTACTGTGTTTTGCACCTTATCCCTGCAGGAATGCTGTTTTTTTTGGCTGTATACGTGTGTGGTTGAATGACAATTAAACTTGAACTTGAAATATTTTCGGAGATGACCTCATCATGTCTTAATTCTTCTCATTCCACAGAAGAACAGTGCATATCAGACATTTTGAAATATGTCAGCCATGGAGATCCACAAATAAGAGGTGCCACAGCACTCCTCTGTTCAACATTCATTCACTCCGTTCTGACTAAGACTCGATTTAATCCAGAAAGTTGGCTTGCTGTGGTGCGAGGCACAACAGGTAAATGGACAATATCCTTCTAATATGCTGTTAGTCTGATAGTTTGTGTGATGTTACTTGTTCAAGTATCTTTAAAACATTGTGAATGGACCTGATTTGACTGCTTCCTCCGGCAGCTCATTCCATATCCTGATCACACTCTGGGTGGAAAAGTTGTCCCTCAGCTTCCTATAAAATCTCTCCCCTCACTCTTTAACCTATGCCTTCTCATTCATGTTTTACTCTTGGGGGGAGAAAGTAAACATGAGATACTACAGATGCTAGAAATCCAGAGTAACTCATGCACTTGCTCTCTCTCTCCCTCCCCCTCTCGCGTGCACATTATTCTGCTGGAGGAACTCAGCAGGTCAGGCAGTATCTATGGAAAGGAATAATGAGTTGATGTTTCGAGCTGAGACCCTTCATCAGGATATGGCCTTGGCCTGAAACAATGACTCCTTATTCCTTTCTATTGATGCAGCCTGGTCTGCTGAGTTCCTCCAGCACGTGTGTGTGTTAACCTGCGGAAAATGTCCATGCATTCACTATAAATGTGCCCCTCATGATCTTATACATCTCTGTAGGGTCACTCTCCATTTTCCTACGCTCCAGTGAATAAAGTCCCAATCTGCTCATTCGCTCCATAATTCAGTCACCCCCCCCCCCCCCCGCCGAGTCCTGGCAACATCCTCGTATATTTCCTCTGCACTGTTTCCAGCTTAATGGCATCTTCCCTACAGCAGGGTGACCTCTGCAAATGCAGCCTCACCAACCCACACAACTGTTGTGTGTGATAGATGTCTATGTGCAAATTAATACAGCAATCTTTCCTGAGCACATCAGTTCATGGACTTGTTCCCTGTCTTTCTTTCCAGGGTATGGCATCAGTTTGGAGGATTGTGTTCCTTTACTCCAGAAGACCCTGAAGGATAAATCATCTGTGACTTGCAAAATGGCTTGTGCTGCGGTAAGGGTAGGTATTGCTTTCCTGAAGGCAAAATTAATAAGGTAAAACTTTTTATTAACTCGCATGTTGGATATTCGTTAATACAGATTTTTGTATTAGTAGTTTCATTGTTATGTTTTGTTATCAAGACAAGCAATAGATTTTAGTGGTACATTTTGATTGGAACATAGAACAGTACAGGCCATGATGTGTGCCAACCATTTATTTTCAAGATCAATCAAACCCTTACCTCCCTGATAGCCCTTCATTTTTCTTTCTCCAAGTACCTGTTTAAGAGGCTCCCGAATGTTCCTAATGTATCTGCCTGTACCACCACCCCTGACGGTGTATTTCACACAGCTACCACTCCCCTTGTTTTTAAAAAAAACTATCTCTGACACACCCCTCCCCCAATAACTTCCTCCAATCACCTTAAAATTATTCATCCTCATTTCTGCCCTGGGGAAAAAGTCTCTGGCCATCCACTCTATCGCGGCCTCTTAATATCTTGTATACCTCTATCAAGTCACTTCTCGTCATCCTCTCCAAAGAGGAAAAACCCTAGCTCGCTCAACCAATTCTCAAAAGTAGTGGAACAGCTTTGCTGCAGAGGGATTGAGGCATATTATTCAATTACAAAATTGTTAACAAGAAGCATGATATAACAAAGATGTATTATATGAACAGAAGGTAGTGTAGTAGTTAGCACAACACTTTACAGTGCCTGCGACCCAGGTTCAATTCTGGCTGCTTGCTGTCCGTAAGGAGTTTGAACGTTTTCCCGTGACCGAGAGGGTTTCCTGCAGGTGCTCCAGTTCCCCCCACGTTCGAAAGATTTATCAGTTAGTTGGTTAATTGGTCATTGTAAATTTTCCCATGATTAGGCTAGGGTTAAATTGGGGGTTGCTGGGTGACATGGCTCAAAGGGCCAGAAGGGTTTGTTCTGTGCAGTATCTCAGTAAATGTATAAAAGTGCCTGAGAAGCCGTGGGGCCATTAAGCATCAATAATGGATACAAATTCCTGGTTGAAGTGCTTTAAACATTGTAACTGTGTTTACCAAGAAAAAAATATTTTGGTAAATCTTTAATTGTTAAAATTTTCTTCGTCTTGTGGTTTCAGTAAATCAGAGTGTTGTGGAGCTAAAAGAACAAGCTGAACGTGGAGGAAGTACTAGTAATGCTCATAGCACCTAGAATGTTAATGTTACTAAGTTGTATGAGGTGGCTGTGGGTAAAGATTGCAGAAGTGCTGGTCACAGTCTTCCTCCCTCAAGGGTGGAGGAAGGGCCAAAAGTGGAAGAATCCACAAATCTTGTTTTTTTTTTTTGGCGTGTGTGTCTGTGCATGTGCGTGCGTGCGTCCGTGATGATGTCCTTTTCATGGCTTTTACAAGGCGCGGAGCGAGAGAGAGACTGTGTGGGGCGCCACTCCTCACACAAACATTGTTGCAGTATTTTTCCCTTTTATTTTACGAGGCAGAGTTGCGATCTTGACACTCAACCCGGCACGGATGGAAAGTGTACTCGGGAGCGGACCCGACTAGTTTCGAACCCGGGAACCTCCGCTCCCGGATTGGGCGCCGATGTCGTTGTGCCACCAGCCGGCCCCACAAATCTTGTTCAGATATGGGGAAGATGGTAAAGCTGGGATTAAAGACTTGGTGGTATAAAGTCAGTGTTTGGGAAACTTTGAATCAATAGGTCACAGTTAATAGCTATCTGGATAACACACAAATACATCACAAATTCATCTCATGACAAATAGGATTCACCTGACACCGCAGGAGAGATCTCTCGGGGATAGACAATTTATGCTAACAGTGATGTAACTTCTTGAGTATATGACTCCAGGGAAAAGGTTTTATTTTACATTGTCGCTTGAAACACTGCCAGGGGTGGTGATGGAAGCGTTGCCAGGGTGCTGGCAGAGGCAGAAACATTAGGGCCATTTAAGAGACTAAAGATAGGCACATGGATGAAAGAAAAAAATGACAGGGTTATGTGGGAGGGAAGGGTTAGGTTGATCTAAAGGGTTTCACATAACATTGTGGGTGAAGAGCCTTTACTGTGCTGTGCTGTTCAGTGTTCTTTATGATGAGATGTGTTTGCTGAACATAGTGGGCATGTGATGTTGGTGCCAAAATATGTGGCAACACTTGTGGGCTAACTCAGCACCTATATCTTATGGCCTTTGTACTGCAAAGGTTGCTGAAGTTAGGCAGGATTACTTCACTGATTGGGCAGAAACTGACATCATGGAACCTGATTAGGAGCAGTAGTTGTTTGCTCACTCAAACTTGAGAGCACTCACAAGGTGGTGGTTAATCCCGTCTTAGCCTCAGCTTCACTTTTCCCCATTCTCTATAGCGTTGACTCCTTGTGTATGTAAATGACGAGAAAATAGAAACAGGTATGAGGCACCCTACTTCAAACCTGCCCTACCAGTAAATATGATCATCATAAGCGACCTACCTCAGACCACATCTCTGCCTGCTCCCTTTTATTTTAGTTTTAAATTTACTTATTTATAACGTGTAGAACACATCAAAGCATACGTGCATTGTTTGCTTTAACAACCAGTACGATCTGAGGATGTGCTGGGGGTAACCTGCAAGTGTTGCGACACATTCTGTGCCATCTAGTATGCCCGCAATGTTCAGCAGAATAACACTCAGCCGACATACAGCAAAACAGTAACAGGAATACAAATCCTTTGCACCCCCCCCCCCCCACCACACTCAGACAAGCCACTTCTGGCCTCTAACATCCAGTCTGTGCTCAGACATTGGTTCTCAAGCCTCTTGATTCAGCAACCTACTGGCTTAGATCTCCAGACTCTCTGACCTCTGCCTTTGGATTCTCTCTCCAGTCTTTCAAAAAAATCTTTATCTACCTCTTGAAACACTTCCAGTTCAAACACTAGCACGACCCTCCAGTGTAGGCAATTCCAGAGATTCATCAACATCTGTGTAACAAAATTTTATGCATGAGTTTTCATATCTTGTTGATGTCCCCTTCTTTGAGAGCTCAGCACTGTCTCCTCCTACCCATCACTCCTCTTCATCTGGTGCACCTGTCACTTACTAGATCTTGCACTGCTCTTTCCCTTCAGTCCAAATGAAGGGTCTCATCTACAGATGCTGCCTGACCAGCAGAATTCAATGGCTCCATTTAATATCAGAATGTATACAACCTGAAATTCTTACTCTCCGCAGACATTCTCGAAAAAGAAGAAAAACCCCCAAGGAATGGATGACAGAAAAAAGATGCAGGAACCCAAAGCCCCCGCCTCCCTCCCACGCACAAGCAGCATCAACTGTCCCCCCCTCACCCTGCCCCAAGTTATTCTAGCACAAAGCATCAGCATTCCTACCACCCACCATGCAAGCAACAGCAAAGTCCCAGAGAGACCAGGGTCCACTGTACATCAAAAACTGTACATGTAAAGAAAACCAACATGCTACTTGCCAACTTAATTGCTTCCTGTATTTGCATACCATCGTTTTGAGATTTGGGCACCAGAACACAGGATCTCTCCGAATTTCACTCTCCATTTAGATAATTTGCAGTGCACGACTTTGCACTTTCCCACATTGAACTTCCATTTGCCAGATTTACATCCACTTACTCAATCTGTCCACATCATGTCACAGGCACCGTACGTATCTTTTCACCTATGTACGGTGCCTGTAAAAAGTATTCACCCACCCCTCTTGGAAGTCTTCATGTTTTATTGTTTTACAACATGGAATCACGGTGGATTTAATTTGGCTTTTTTGACTTGAGAAAAGACTCTTGTGTCAGTGGAAACAAATTTCTACAAATTGGTCTAAATTTATTACAAATATTAAACACAAGATAATTGATTGCATAATTACTCACCCCCTTCAAGTCAGTATTCAGCAGATGCACCTTTGGCAGCCATTACAGCCTTGAGTCTGTGTGGATAGGTCTCTTATCTGCTTTGCACATCTGGACACTGCAGTACTTCTCCATTCTTCTTTACAAAACTGCGCAAGTTCTGTCGGATTGCATGGGCATTGTGAGTGAACAGCCTTTTTCAAGTCCAGCCATGAATCCTCAATTGGATTGAGATCTGGACTCTGACTTGGCCACACCAGGACATAACTTTGTAGTTTTTAAGCCAGTCCTATGTAGGTTTGGCTCTATGCTTGGGGTCATTTTCTTGCCGGAAAACAAATCCTCTCCCAAGTTGCAGTTCTCTTGCAGACTGCATCAGGTTTTCCTTCAGAATTTCCCTGTATTTTGCTGCATTCATTTTACCCTCTACCTGAACAAGACTTCCAGGGCCAGCTGCAGTGAAGCATCCCCACGGCATGATGCAGCCACCACCATGCTTCATGGTAGGGATGGTGTGTGGTGTTTGGTTTACGCCAAACATAGCATTTAGTCTGATGGCCAAAAAGCTCAATTTTGGTTTCATCAGATCATAGAATGTTCTTCCAGCTGACTTCAGAGTCTTCCACATGCTTGCTGGCAAACTCTAGGCCAAGATTTCATGTGAGTTTTTTTCAATAGTGGCTTTCTCTTTGCCAGTCTCCCATAAAACTGTGACTGGTGAAGCACCTGGGGAACAGTTGTTATATGCACAGTCTCTCCCAGTTCAGCCACTGAAGCTTGTAACTCCTTCAGAGTTGTGTCATGTGACTGGCAACAATGAATATAGAAATGAGTCAGGTTTTTATAAATAAATAAACATTTATTAAACTCTGCTCAAAATTAGTAAAAAGATAAACAAATGAAAACCTTAACCGGAAGTAAACTGCTATGTGGCCATTTAACAAACTGCCAAACTCAGTACTAGTTCTTAAAGCGTTAAATGCGAACACAGTCTTAAAGTGGTAAATTAGAACACAGTTCTTAGAATGGTAAATTTGAAAGTCCAAGAGATTTATACAGTCAATTAGGAGAGACTTCCCTGAAGTAAAGAATTCCTCGAAGACTCGACGTTACTGCCGATCCCAGCCGGAACCTGCCTTGTCCATAGGACTCACGACGACAGAAGTAAAACGGTTTAAAGACACTGACCTTTTTACTCTATAGACTAGATTGTGCACAACCTTTTCTGCTGCTTTTAGCAGAGGTTATCTCATGCAGATCACTTACTTGAACGAATTCAATAATGGTCGATCCTCTCCAAACCTGCCGAATGACTCCTTCAGGTTCCCGTCTTCACTCTCCAATACCACTGAAAAGGTACATCAACAAACCTGGCAACGATGGTGAAACTACTGGCCCAACACTTCTGTACCTTACAATAAAAAGTAAAACTCCATTTTAAAACTACACTGCGTCATAAAAAAAAACACAGCAATATGGAGTAACTGACGAACTAAACTTAAAACTCAACTGGGAAAACTAACTGTGTCACCAGGGGTCTACCCTTATATATACCTGTTCAGAACAGGTCATCACATGACCTCACATCGGCAGGAAAATTTACATCATGTGACCTCTGCAAGACCATTACATCATCCTCATAAGACAGTCACAAGATATCCATGAGGTATGTAACAGTTGTCATAGGTCACTTGGGGACCTCCCTCACTTGTCCCCTACTTGCACATCACAATTTTTGAGGACTGCCTGCTCTAGGCAGCTTTACAGTTGTGTCATATTCTTTTGATTTCTTGATGATTGATTTAACTATACTCCAAGGGATATTCAGTGACTTGGAAATTTTCTTGTACCTATCTCCTGGTGTGTGGATTTCAATAACCTTTTTGCAGAGTTGCTTGGAGTGTTCTTTCGTCTTCATGGTGTAGTTTTTGCCAGGATACTGACTCACCAACAGTTGGATCTTCCAGATCCAGGTGTATTTTTACTACAATCAATTGAAAGACCGTCACTGCACACAGGTGATCTCTATTTAACTAATTATGTGACTTCTAAAGCCAATTGGCTGCATCAGTGATGATTTGGTGTGTCATATTAAAGGGGGTGAATACTTAGGCAATCAATTATTTTGTGTTTTATATTTGTAACTAATTTAGGTCACTTTGTTTTCACTTTGACATGAAAGAGTCTTTTTCTATTGATGTGTCAAAAAAGCCAAGTTAAATCCACTGTGATTCAATGTTGTAGAACAGTAAAGCATGAAAACTTCCAAGGGAGGGGGGCGGGTGAATACTTTTTATAGGCACTGGGGTACTGTATATTGTCATCAACAACTTCGATATGATGTTCTATCCCCTTCTCCAAGTCATAAATATAAATTTACATATGATAAATAAAGCTTATCTTTAGGTAGATACCTACTGAATATTAAAAGGTCTAGCACAAGGGCACCTCCTCATTATAGAAGGACATCCCTTTAGAACAGCTGAGGAGGAATTTCCTTAGCTAGACGGCTGTGGAGGCCAAGTCATTCAGTGCATTTAAAGCAAAGCGTGATGGGTTCTTGATTAGTAAAGGTGTCAAAGGTTACAGGGCAAAGGGAAGAGAGTGGGATTGAGAGGGAAAATAATCAAATGGCAGAGCAGACTCAGTGGTCCAAATGGACTATTTGTACCCCTATGTCTTATGGCCATTTTGTAAATAATTGAGGGCCAAGAAGTAATGCTCCTAATTACATAATTTTCAACGTGAAAAGATCCATTTATTCCAACTACCTTCCATCCAAAATCAGAATCAAGTTTATTATCAATGACTTGTGATGTGAAATTTGTTTTGTGGGAACAGTACAGTGCAAAGACAGTAAATTACAAATATATCACAAAATAAAAAGGAATAATGAGCTGATGTTCGTGGATCATTCAGAGATGGCTGAGGGGAGCAATCTGTTTCTGAATTGTTGAGTGTAAGTCTTCAGGCTCCAGTACCTACACTTCCATCTTGGTTGTAACAAGAAGAGGGCATGTCCCTGTTAGTAAGAGTTCTTTAGTGATTCCTGCTGAGAGGCACCATCCCTTGATGGTGGGGAGGGTTATGTCCATGATAGAACCAAGGTAAAGTCTATGACCTTCGGCTTCTTGCAATTCTGTACATTGGAGCCTCCATACTAGACTCTGATGCAACCTGCCAGAATACTTTCTGCTGTACATCCATCAAAATTTGTAAGTCTTTGGTGATGTTCTAAATCTTTTAAAACTTGTAATGAAGTAGAATCACTGGTGTGCCTCTATGATTGCATTATTTTGTTGCGTTAGGATGTAGAGTTGCGTCCTGTGGCACTTGTTACCTCAATACATACAATCTAGAACTTGCTGTGACTGTCATCGTCTTTTCTTCCTAGCAATGCATCACAAGCCTGTGCAACAGCAGCTACAGTGAGCTGGGGTTACAACTCATCATTGATCTCCTGAACTTGAAAAATAATTCTTACTGGCTGGTGAGGACTGAGCTGTTAGAAACTCTGGCTGAGATGGATTTCAGGTAAGCTTGTTGTCTGACTGCCTCAGTTGCTGGAAACAATGCAGATTGCTTTAAATTGCTTTCAGTCAGCTCCATCTTGGGTACCAGGCTCCTTAGCATCCAAGACATCTTCAAGGAGCAGTGCCTCAGAAAGGCAGTGTCCATTATTAAGGGCCCTCATCACCCGGGACATGCCCTCTTCTCATTTTTACCGTCAGGAAGGAGATAAAAGAACCCTGAAGGCACACACTCAGTGGTTCAGAAACAATTTCTTCCCTCTGCCATCCAATTCCTAAATGGACATTGAACCCATGAACACTACCTCACTTTTATTAAAATATTATTTCTGATTTTGCACTATTTTTGATTTAATATACTATCTATTTAATATAGAAATAAGTAAGTCAATTACAGTAAGTATGTACCGTAACTGACTTATTTATTTCTATATTATCATGTATTCCATTGTACTGCTGCCACTATGTCAACAAATTTCATGACATATGCCGGTGTATTAAACCTGATTCTGATTCTGGACAAACATGATGTTTATATAAATGTTTGATATGGTTAGTAGAATTCTTTCATAAGGTAAAAGCATCTTAAATGGAGGAAGTTCATTGGACCTCATTCATGTAAAATTTTTCAAGATAAAATGATCTATAAGAACATTGTTACTTTTTAAAAGGACATACAATTTGAATGGGAATGTGACCATATAAATTGGAAGTTAATAAAAGGTTTTGAAGTCTTTTCCACTGAGATTGGGTGAGACTAGAGCTAAGGGTTAAGGATGAAAGGTGAAATGTTTAAGCGGAACATGGGGGGGAATTTCTCCACTCATCGGGTTAGGAGTGGGATGAGTTGCAATCGGAAGTGGTGGATGCAGGTTTGGTTTGATTTCAAGATACAAGAGAAATTTGGATAAGTACATGGTTGGGAGGGATATGGAGTGCAATGGTCTGGGGGCAGATGGATGTGATTAGGCAGATTAACAATTTGGTATGGACTAGATTTGCTGAAGGGCCTCTTTCTGTGCTGTTGTGTTCTATGACTGAA
Organism: Mobula hypostoma; assembly: GCF_963921235.1. Classification (NCBI taxonomy): domain Eukaryota; kingdom Metazoa; phylum Chordata; class Chondrichthyes; order Myliobatiformes; family Myliobatidae; genus Mobula; species Mobula hypostoma. Next base: position 188,144,878 of record NC_086101.1, on the reverse strand, counting down.
TGATTAGGCCATAAGATGTTGGAGCAGAATTAGGCCATTAGGCTCATCGAGTCTGTACTGCCATTTCATAATGGCTGATCCAGCCCCAGTCTCCTGCCTTCTCCCCATGTCCCTTCATGTTCTGACCAGTCAAGAATCTATCAACATCTGCCTTAAATATACATAAAGACTGCCTGTGGCAAAAATTCCACAGATTCACCACCCTTTGGGTAAAGAAATTCGTCCTTATCTCTGATGTAAAAGGACACTCCTTTATTCTGAGACTGTGTTCCCTGGTCTTAGACTCCCACACCATATGAAACAACCTCTCCATATCCACTCTATCAAGGCCTTTCACCATTCGATAGTTTTCAATGAGGTCACCCCTCATTCTTCTGAATTCTAGTAAATACAGGCCCAGAGCTACCAGGTGCTCTTAAAGCATACTTATTTAAATTGGTGAAGAAGGGATGCTTACTGTATTCAAGTGAGTCCTTGACCTTGGTATGTATGGTGGTGTTTCAGGACTGCCGTTGAACATATAAGCTGTAGTGCTGTAGTGCTCTATGACTCTATGGTTGATAGTTTTTTAAATTTCAGGTTGGAAGACAATAATTGCATAGAGACAATGAGTATGTGTCCATGGATTGTGTGTAGCTGAGGACAATTCTTATCTATTGCTGGAATAGAAGTTCTGGAATAATATGTGAAGGTTGTCAAGTTGTCGTGAAAATCTCAATTGGTTCCTAAAATACTGTTCAAAATCCTATTTTGATGTTTCGTGGGCAAGTGATGTGAGGCAGTATGTAGTTGGTGAGAAGAATAGACCAAGGAGTCACTTTGGGAATGGTCTGGTTGAAATGCTCAAAAGTAAGAGGTGTGGAAGGTCGGGTGGAACATAGGACATTACTGCACATTGCAGGCCCGCAATGCTATGCCAACTAGTTAACCTAGTCTTAAGATCAATCTAACCAGGTGAGGACCATGGGAATTCTATCCTTGTCTTGACCAGAAGTTTGAGGGGGGGCCAGGCAAAGATCTGAATTAAAGGTTGGTTGATTATCGAGGGGATTCTGAGTGCTGATGACTATGCAGCTTACAGCACATTTCTGCAAAAATGACATAATTTGTAAGCTACAGCTGAGGGTTTCTAATGTATTTGGAGCTGGTTGTTGAGATAGATAAGGGCAAGACTATGAAACAATATGAATACTAAGCTGAAAGTTTTAAACCTGAAGCAATTATTTTCCCATGAATGTCCTAACATTGCTTAGAAAATGAAACTGACTACTTTGTCCTTGAGCAATACACACAAAATGCTTGAGGTGCTCAGCAAGTCAGGCAGCATCGATGGAAGTCAATGAACATCAACTGTTTGCATCTATGGGGGAAACAAAGAGTTGATGTTCATTCCCTTTCATTGAAGCTGCCTGACTTGCTGAGTACCTCGAATATTTTGTGTGCGTTGCTCAGAGACAAAGTAGTAAGTTTTATTTTAGTAGTCAAGGCCTGCTAGACTGGGTAACAAATTCTTCCCTCAAACTATTAAGACTAATGAATGCCATGCCACCACCAAGCACTCTGCACCAAGAGTTTACTGTTTACCTGTGCTGCACGCTACATGTATTTGAATTATATTTATTAACTTATTTGTGATAGTTTGTTTTATGTGCTGTGTGTGATATGTTGTGTAGGTGCAGTACAGGCTGGAGTGTCATTGTACGTGTAAACAATCAAATGAAACAGTTAGATGACAATATGTATGAACTTGATCTGGAGTTTGTCCGGCATTTTGTGTGTTTCACTCAAGATTTCCAGCGTCTGCCGAATCTCTTGTGTTTATAATTTGTCCCTGTGCTTCTTTGAACTTGACCATTGATGAGGCCTTTATTCTTCAGGTTAGTAAGCTTCTTGGAAAGGAAAACAGTAGAACTTCACAGGGGTCAACATCACTACACTGGGGTAAGATTTTTAACTATAATTTCTTGCACATATTCTCATGAGTATGTTATACAAGTGCAATTGGTTCTATTTTACTTGCATGCCTATAGCAGCATAATAGGTCATTCAGCCGAGTAGCTTTGGGCTAAAGTATGTGTTCCACCTAAACCTGCTTCCATCTTTATTCCCACACCGTTGCCATAATCTTTTCTATCTTCCCTTAAGGACATTTTAAAGAGGTGATGCCTGAAAAAGGCAGCTTCCATCATTAAGGACCCCCATCACCCAGGGCATGTCCTCTTCTCATTGCTACTATCAAGGTATAGGTACAGGAGCCTGAATACTCAACGTTTGAGGAACAGTTTCTTCCCCTCTGCCATCAGATTTATGAATGGACAATGAACCCATGTACACTACCTCACTTTTTTTGGCCGTTTCTGATAGATATATAATTACAATATCTCTGTAATTCATTGTTTTTTAAAATTATTTATTGTAGTTTACTGTTGTGGCAAAACAATATATTTCACGATAAATGTCAGTGATATTAAACCTGATTTTGATTTTTTAACACATTTCTAATATTGCTTTAAATCCAGCAACCCGCTCCATTCCAATTACACTGGTTCAAAAAGTTTCTCCCGAGTCTTGTTTGGTTTATGGCTGGCCTGTGGAACAATTCTTTTTTGCATTTTCTTGAGGATTTTGCTTGAGGATTAAATGTTGGATGGTAACTAGAACGAGGTAGTCAGAATATTGCAGCTCGGTGTGTCAGAGTTCAACCCAGGTGTCCTCTGTAAGAAATGTGTACATTCTTCCTGTGTGCACATGGGCTTCCTCCTGGTGCTCAGTTCCCTCCCACAGTTCAAATAAATTCCAGTTACTAGGTTATTGTAAATTGACCTGTGATTAAGGTAGAGCTGAATTAGTAGGTTGTTGGGTGGTGTGGCTTGTTGGGCCAGAGGGGCCTATTCAGCCCCGTAATCTCCAAATTAATTAATTAATCTGAAACCCGTGGCCACAGGAAGTGATTGAGATTAGAGGAGAAGAAATAGAAAAACACAGAAATAGGAGCAGGGCAGGCCACTTGGCTCCTGAGATCTTCCCTCCCATTGAATGATTATGGTTGTTCTGTCCCAGGGAGCATCTATTCTCTGCCTGGAAATTAGACTGAAAGCTTGAGATTTTATAGCCATTTGGTTGTGTACATAGTTAGGAGGGGTTTAGATGGATATGGACTAAATACGGGCAATGGGTTCTAGCTTAGTGGACAGTGGACACCTGTGGTCATGGACAATTTAGGCCATAGGGCCTGTTTCCTTGCCATAATACTCTTGACTCTTAGTAGAGCTTGAATCTGTACTTTAAAAGCTCTGACATCCAAGGCTGGAACAAGTGCTGGAAGATGTGATAAGGTTGGAACATGGCAAGCATGTGACCTATGTCATACATTTTATGATTTGTAAAAAGACCTTGTGGATTTGAGGAACCTATCCATGTGATAATTCTGTAATCTCCAAATCTGCTGGGATTAAGTAGCAAAGCTTTTTTTCCCTGCCTGCACTGAGAAGTTTTACTATCTTTAAAGTGCACTTGCATACGTCCTTTTTGTTGCCTATCTAATTCAAGCGCATTTGTTTTGAAGATGCTGAAACTTCAGGAGCGAGCCATCAATGATGTCATCATTAATCTACTTGGAGACGAAGATCCACGGGTACGGCACGTGGCAGCTACGACCCTCGTTAGGTAATGATTGAGAGAGGTGCACTGAGGTGTAGGATATGTCGAGAGGCAGTCAGCCACACAATTACTGAATCTCGTATGCTATCTCTTTGCTAAAACTCTGCTTAGTATCATTTCCTCAAGTTGTATCTGATGGCACCCAGCTCCTGCCCACCTCCTAGGTCATAAGACCCAGGTGCAAAATTGGGCCTTTTGGCCCATCCTGTCTGCTCCGCCATTCCAACATGGCTAATTTAGTATCCCTCACAACCCCGTAACCTTTGACACCCTAATTAATCAAGGACCTCTGCCTTAAGTATACCCAATGACTTGGCCTGCACAGCCATCTGTGGCAAAGAATTCCACTGATTCACCACCTTCTGGCTAAAGAATTTTTTTCCACATCTCTGTTCAAAATAAACTTTCCTCAATTCTGAGGCTATGCTCTCTAGTTCTAGGCTCCTCTATACAGAAAACATCCTCTCCACATCCACTGTCTCCAGACCTTTCAATATTTGGTGGATTTCCATGCGATCCATTCTTCTAAACTCCAGTGAGTACAGGCCCAGAGCCTTCAAATGCTCCTCATACATTAATGCCCTCATTCCCGAAATCATTCTCATGAACTACTTCTGGACCCTTTCCAATGCCAGCACATCTTTCCTGAGATAAGGGGCCCAGAACTACTCACAGTACTCCTAGTGCAGTCTGATCAATGTCTGATAAAGCCTCAGCATTACATCCTTGTGTTTGTAGTCTAGCCCTCTAGAAATAAATCCTAGTATTGCATTTTCCTTTGTTACTTGGTCTGCCAAAATGCGTGACCATGCTCTTCCCTGTATTATGATCCATCTGCCATCTCTCTCGAATCCTTCCACAATATCTAAATTATTCCCTGAATACTGGACAGATAGATATTTCCTCCAACTAATTTTTTTCTGAAAGTCTGAAAGCATTGTGTTTGATTGCTAATATGAATGCTGTTTTCCAGCTGTGTGCCTTTATAGAAGAGCAGGTCGATAAAAGATGCATTTAACTAAGAATCATACAACTATATTTAGAGAAGTACATCAATAGGAAAGCTTTAGAGGGACCTGGGTCAAATGCAGGCAAATGGGACTAGTTTAGATGCGCATCTTGGTTGGCATGGATGAGTAGGGCTGAACACCACCAGACATCGGAGCAGAATTTGGCCATTCACCCCACTGGGTCTGTTTCACCATTTGATTATTTTCCACTCAACCCCAGTCTCCTGGCTTCTTCCCATGACCTTTGATGCCCTTACTAATCAAGAACCTATTAACCTCTGCTTTAAATATACCCAACAAAATGGCCTGCACAGTCATCTATGCAATGAATTCTACAGATTTACCACCCTCTGGCTGATGGGCCTGTTTCTGTTCTGTATCACTTTCTAGGATCTGTTATTTCAGAAATGTTGGCAAAATCAAGCTGGTGCTATTAAATCTGGACAATTGCTTATCAAATTACTGTAAAAAGGAGTGTAAAAGAATGTCACTACAATGAAACAAAACTAAGAGGCTGCTGTTATGAGAGCCCCATGTATTTTCAAAAGAAGCGTGTCGAAATATTCTATTTAAAGGATTAATTGATGTAAATGTTACAAGCAGTTTTTTGCTGTGAATTGAGAGAGCGATCTCAGAACACAGATCGAGAGATTGGAAGAGGTTTTTAGAAATTTCAGTAGTTCTGTTTTCACTTACCAGTACTCTTATTTTTCTGTCTCTTTTCCAATGCTGCCACATTCGCTAAGAATCATCTGTATTTATCTTCAAGTAGAGTACCCAGCCCCCTCCTGATTATGGTTTTCCTCATAAGGACATAATTTTAAATGTTCTAGGAAGCGAGCTCCTCTGTATACAGATCAGAATCAAGTTTGGTATCACTGGTGTATGTCATGAAATTTGTTGTTTTGCTGCAGCAGTACATGGCAATGCATAGTAGGAAAAACTACGTATTCCAACAAGAAGTACATGTAAAAAATAAATAAACTGTGCAAAATGAGAGGAGAAAATTAGTAAGTGTTCCTGGGTTCATTGTGCATTCAGATATCTGATGGGAGGGTAAGAAGCTGTTCCTGAAACGTTCAGGCTCCTGTATCACTACCTTGCTGGTAGTGTTGAGAAAAAGCCCTGTCCCAGGTGATGGGACGCCTTAATGATGGATGCCACATTTTTGAGGCTTTGCCTTTTGTAGATATCCTCAATGCTGAAGAGATTAGTGCCCATGATGGAGCTGGCTGAGTATACATTATATCTGTTCCAGCTTGCCACACTATTCCCGTAATTTCTTACTTTGCACAGAGCTAAAAACAAACAATCTAATGTTGTTTGAATATGGTCACACGACTGGGCATCCATGGTTTTCTAGAACTGAGAATTCAAAAGTTCGAAGTAAAATCTATTATCAGTGTACGTACATGTCACCATATACAACCCTGAGATTCTTTTTCTAACAGCTTACTTAGCAAATCTCTTGATCGGTAACTGTAAACAGGATTAATAAACAACAATAAATAAAAATAATTAACAAGATAGAGTCCTTAAAGGGAGACCATCAGTTGTGGGAAAACCGAAGTAGAATGAGTGTAGTTATTCCCTTTTGATCAAGAGTCTGATGGTTGAGGGGTAGTAACTGTTCTTGAACCTGGTGGTGTGAGTCCTGAGGGTTTGTACCATCTACCTGATGGCAGCAGTGAGAAAAGACCATGGCCTAGATGGTGAGGATCTTTGATGATGGATGCTGCTTTTCTGTGGCAACATTGCATTTCGATGTGCTCAATGGTTGGGAGGCTTTTACCCGTGATGTACCTGGCTGAATGCACTACTTTGTGTAGGATTGTAAAAAGGTACTTTTGTAGGTTCATGGTTCTGAGTGACAAATTTTATTCTCAGCTCAACCCTCAATGTCTGAGACTTTCATCCCTCGTTCTTGTCCAATTCCTTGAGAATTTTATATTTCAAAGGAATCATAAGATCAGCGGTTAATCTTTTTAATTTGGAGGTATCTGTCTACTGAAATATTTAAAGTACTTAATATTGAACTTTTGATCTGGGAAAAGCTCAAATTCCATTCTTTTATCTATGTCTGAGTATATATTTGCCATTTTACAGTTGTTACCCATTCAGAACATACATTGCTATATTAACTATTGGCTTCAGCATTTTTATGAAATCATAATTCAGGTATTTTGCTGTTAAATGTGCTCATTTTTTTTTTGTCTCTGCAGGCTTATTCCTCGGTTGTTTTTTGACTGTGATCAGGGACAGTCAGATCCAGTAGTAGCTGTAGCCAGAGACCAAAGCAGTGCCTACCTGCAGCTGCTCATGCATGAGACCCAGTCATCCTCTCACTTTGCAGTGAGTGCTATCACTAGGTAGGTGACATTCATTGAAGACTGTACTTAATCATTGCATTCCTATTATTTTCTTCTTGCAATTAATTATTGTTTTAAACCATTCAGATTCAGCTCTGGATTTCCCCCCTCTGAACCGCTGCTTTATCTGTCTTCCTTCAAGGCAAACTTTAAATTGACATCTTAACTACACATTCTGCTCTAATTTTTTTAAACCTTTTTTTAACCTATTAATGTACCTTTGTTTGCCCTTGAGTTAGTGAAGGAGAACTAGTGTCCTGAACTGTGTATATTTCAATACAAGAAATACAGTAGGAAAGGCAGATGAGCTCAGGACATGGAACAACACCTGGAATTATGACGTTGTAGCCATTAGTGAGACTCGTCTGCAGAAAGTGCAGGACTGGGAGCTTAGTGTTCCAGGATTCTGTAGTTTTAGATGTGATAGAACGGGAGGGATTAAAGGAAGAGGGATGGTGTTACTAGTCAGGGAAAATGTCACAGCAGTGCTCTGTCAGGACAGACTGGAGAACTCTAGTGAGGTGTTATGGTGGAACTGAGAAATGAGAACGGTATGGCCATGTTAATTTAGTTATATTACAGACCACCTAACGATCCTAGGGATTTAGAGGAACAAGTTTGTAAAGAGATCGCAGACTATTGCAAGAAACATAAGATTGTTATAGTAGGTGATTTTAATTTTCCACATATTGACTGGGAATCCCACACAGTAAAAGGACTAGATGGGATAGGGTTTGTCACATGTGTTCAGGAAAGTTTCCTTCAACAGTACTTAGAAGTCCCAATGAGAGAGCATGCAATACTGGATCTGCTATTAGGGAATGAGACAGGGTAGTTGACAGAAGTTTGTGTAGGGGAACACGTTGAAATGAATGGTTTTGTGGTCACTAGGTGCAAAGTAAATACGCAAAAAGTTAGCTGTGGTCTGCGGGTTGAGATTCTAAATTGGAGAGAGACAAATTTTTGATGATTTTGGAAGTGATCTGGCAAGTGTGGATTGTGACAGGCTGTCTTCTGCCAAAAGTATACTTGTTCAGTGGGAGACCTTCAAAAGTGAAATTTTACTTTCCCACTTCCCACTGTCACACTTGATAGGTCCTAATCTTTCACATCTTCTTGTTCCTCACATACTTGTAGAATGCCTTGGGGTTTTCCTTAATCCTACCCGCCAAGGCCTTCTCATGGCCCTTTCTGGCTTTCTTAATTTCCTCCTTAAGCTTTTTCCTGTTAGCCTTATAATCTTCTAGATCTCTAACATTACCTAGCTCTCTGAACCTTTTGTAAGCTTTTCTTTTCTTCTTGACTCGATTTATTACAGCCTTTGTACACCACAGTTCCTGTACCCTACCATAACTTCCCTATCTCATTGGAAAGTACCTATGCAGAACTCCACTCAAATATCCCTTGAACATTTGCCACATTTTTTCTGTGAACATCTGTTCCCAATTTAAGCTTCCAACTTCTTGCCTGATCGCCTCATAATTCCCCTTACTCCAATTAAACGCTTTTCTAACTTGTCTGTTCCTATCTCTCCAATGCTATTGTAAAGGAGATAGAATTATGATCACTATCTCCAAAATGCTCTCCCACTGAGAGATCTGACACCTGACAAGGTTCATTTCCCGATACCAAATCAAGTGCAGTCTCTCCCCTTGTAGGCTTATCTACATATTGTGTCAAGAAATCTTCAATACCTGAACACACCTAACAAACTCCACCCCATCTAAATCCCTTGCTCTAGGGAGATGCCAGTCGATATTTGGGAAATTAAAATCTTCCATCACGCCAACTCTGTTATTATTACACTTTTCCAGGATCTATTTCCCTATCTGCTCCTCGATATCCCTGTTACTATTGGGCGGCCTATAAAAAACACCCGGTAGAGTTATTGACCCCTTCCTGTTCCTAACCTCCACCCACAGAGACTCCATAGACAATCCCTCCATGACGTCCACCTTTTCTGCAGCCCTGATACTATCTCTGATCATTAGTGCCACGCCCCCACCTCTTGCCTCCCTCCCTGAACCATCCAAGTCTCTGTAATGGCCACCACATCATAGCTCCAAGTACTGATCCACGCTCTAAGCTCATCCACTTTGTTCACAATACTCCTTGTGTTAAAATGGACACATCTCAAACCGTCGGTCTGAGCGAGTCCCTTCTCTATCACCTGCCTATCCTCCCTCACACATTGTCTCCAAGCTTTCTCTATTTGTGAGCCAACCTCCTTTTCTTCAGTCTCATCAGTTCGGTTCCCACCCCCCAACAGTTCTATTTTAAACTCTCCCCAGTAGCCTCAGCAAACCTCCCTGCCAGGATATTGGCCCCCCTGGAATTCAAGTGCAACTCGTCCTTTTTGTACAGGTCACACCTGCCCCAAAAGATGTCCCAATGATCCAGAAATCTGAATCCCTGCCCCCTGCTCCAATCCCTCAGTCACACATTTATCCTACACCTCATTCTGTTCCTATTCTCACTGTCACGTGACACAGGCAGTAATCCCGAGATTACTACCTTTGTGGTCCTGCTTCTCAACTTCCTTCCTAACTCCCTGTAGTCTGTTTTTGGGACCTCGTCACATTCCTCCCCTTTTCTGATGTTTGGTCTGAACAATAACTGAACCTCAAGCACGCTTTTATGCATTGAGTTATATTATCGAGCAGAGGTGTAGGTGTACCTAATAAAGTGGCCACTGAGTGTACAATTGCGGTTAAAAGTTTCAACGAGGTTAAATTTTTCTCTGCCTAAAATTGTACAACTAAATACAATAGTTAAATCTCTGAGTGAAAGAAAAATGTACCATGCCTTTGATCACTGAATAACTTGTGTGCAAAATTTATCTTCCAGAACGTACAGAGGGTTCAACATTTCACAGAGCACCACGGACGTGACAATAGAGAATAATCTTTCCCGTGTTATCACTGCAGTATCTCATGCATTAACTTCATCCACTTCTCGAGCCCTTATCGTAAGTTCCTTTTCAAAAATAGTTTTTTTTCATTCTTGTTTACTTTATGAACAAAATCCAATTGAAAACTGTTTTGGCAGAATAATAGATTATTTTTAAAATGTGGCTGTCAGGAAGTTAGAAAGCAAGAGTAAGACAACCATTTGTAATTGGAGTTTTGAGACCATACGTGTGGGAGGATATGCTTGCCTTATTGAAGACACGGTGATGGAAAAAAAATAGAATTGTCCATTGAGAGATTGAGAGGGATTAGGTTAAGCTCTTTAAAATTTAAGTGATGTAATTGACATAGCATGACTCAGTGAGGGGTTCATGGGAATTACAGGAACCTCAGGATTCTCACCACCAGGTTCAGGAAAAGTTACTACCCCTCAACCATCTGGAAGAAGGTACAGGGATCTCAGGATTGTCACCACCAGGTTCAGGAACAGTTACTACCCCTCAACCATCAGGAAGAAGGTACAGGAACCTCAGGATTGTTACCACCAGGTTCAGGAACAGTTACTACCCCTCAACCATCAGGAAGAAGGTACAGGAACCTCAGGATTGTCACCACCAGGTTCAGGAACAGTTACTACCCCTAAACCATCAGGAAGAAGGTACAGCAACCTCAGGATTGTTACCACCAGGTTCAGGAACAGTTACTACCCGTCAACCATCAGGAAGAAGGTACAGGAACCTCAGGATTGTCACCACCAGGTTCAGGAAGAGTTACTACCCCTCAACCATCAGGCTCTTGGATATCTTCACTCAACTTCATTTGCCCCGTCACTGAAATGTTCCCACGATGAATGGACTCACGTTAAAGGTCTCTCCATCTCATGTTCTCAATACTTATTGTTTATTTATTTTTTTTATTATTTCTTTCTTTTTGTATTCGCAGTTTGTTGTTTTGTTTTGTAGACTGGTTGAATGCTCATGTTGGTGCATTCTGTCATTGATTCTATTATGGTTGTTATTCTATTATAGATTTGAGTATGCCCACGAGAAAGTCAATCTCAGGGTTGTATATGGTGACATATATGTACTTTGATAATTTACTTTGAACATTTTTTTCGCAGATGGAATAGTCTTGAATTAGAGGTAATGAGCTCAGGATAAACGTTTGCCTGTTATGCACTGAAATAAGTAATGAACCTTGGGAATACTGTAACCCCGAAGTGCTATAGGTCCCCAGTTGACACTTTAAGACTGATTGAAACTTTGGACAAAGACAGATTTGAAGCTGAAATTTAGCTATCAAATTTTATTTTTAACTTAAATTTCTTTGAAGGTGCTTGAGATATATATAACCTTTTATGCACTGCAGACCGTTTATTATTGACAATATTCTTGCGGACCGGCTGACCCGGGGGGGGGGGGCAGTAGGGTTGCCAACGGACAAGAGTAACAGTCAAATACATTGGATTTACCCCGAGAAAGACTACAATGACCATGAAGCCTTGCACGGGCACCAGTGCGCATGCGTGTACATGCCGATTTTTTTTTTCTACGAATCGTTTTTAGCGATTCTGTTCAGGGTGGGGGGTTGTTAATCATGACTGGAATATAGGTGGTAAGTGGCTAATACACTCAATTTCACTTCTGAAAGGGTTTATCGAACGAATTTAATATTAAACACACAGCACATATTTTACTCGCATGAATATAGTGATAAGTCAATTATCAGGGGAGCTTGAAGTAAGTGTTGAACAAACTTTCAGTAGAAGTGGTAGAGGCAGGTTCGATATCATCATTTAAAGAAAAATTTGACAGGTATATGGACAGGAAAGGAATGGAGGGTTATGGACTGAGTGCAGATCGGTGGGACCTGGTGAGCGTAGCGTTCAGCACAGACTAGAAGGGCAGAGATGGGCTGTTTCTGTGCTGTAATGGCTATATAAGTCACTTATGAGTCAATAGCATCATAACATTTTAAGTAACATTTGGATATTCAACACACAGCACATATTTTCCCCGTATGAACATATAAAATCATTGCAACACACCAATATTGCTGAATCAGTGGGAGCCCTGGGCTTGTTTTCCTGCAACAAGACGGTCCTATCAAGGGGTGATGGGAGACAGCGATACTTGAACGGGGTTCCTTATGTCCAGTCTATTCCGCAATTTAGTTTTCGTTGCATTCATTGCAGAGATATGTTGGAAATGGAAACAACATTTTCAGTGCTTTCGTGGCTATCTCAGGATATTTAGCCTTGACTTTGATCCAGAATGCCGGCAGAGATGTTATGTCAAACATACTTTTCAGCCTGCCGTCATTTGCAAGCTCGAGGAGTTGATCTCCTTCCCGCACTGACACGGATGACGTGTGGGTAATGACCTAGCGTGCGTTCAAGCTCAACAGTGGGCGCGACAGGGAATGAGAAAAGGTGCCGCTGACTCATATCGCTAAATCATATCGTTTCCTCGTGGCCCGGTAGCGCATGCTTTGCGGCCCGGTGGTTGGGGACCACTGTATTAAGCCATTTATTTTTAAAAAATAGAAAATACATCCTGTTTTGGGATCTAAGAAACTGTGGGTCACAGTCTGTTTAATGTTATGGGATTCTTGCAAAATGGATGTTTAAATGAGTTACATTCGAAGAACTACAGATAGTTCAAGAATTCCACTTAAAATTAACGAATTTGTACTTCATGAAATTAATTAGGGAAAATAATGCCAGCATACATATTGCCAAGACACTTTTGGCCAGTTCCTCTTGTGGTTTCAGGAAAGTTAACTTAAAGTGTATATTGCCAGCTATACTGGTCTGATGGTATCTGTGAAAATTATGCTACAGTGAGAGTTCATGTTCATGTTTGGGTGACTGTGTGCATGTCCCTTCCATTGATCTCCAGTCCTCTATCGACCTGGATCTGCTGTCTAGAAAAATAATAGTTTGAAAAATTTTAGTTTCCTTCTACAGGGGCAAGATGTGTGTTGGAAAATAAGATATTAACTTCCATCTGTTCACAACCTAACCAGCCCTTTTTCATCTCTTTTACTGTTTTATCTGCAGCTTGGTTGCTGTGAGGTGTTGTGTTTGCTTTCTTTGAACTACCCTGTGTGTAATTGGAGCATTGGCTGGCACTGTGGGTATACGACGAGCAGTTCTCAAGCATCCAGAGTCTATCTCTACAAGAACAGGGGCCGATCATTCAGGTACAGGAACAGAATTTGCCATCGTCACCAAGAGATCTTGCTGCTCAATCCTGACTGAATTTCAACAAATTCTTCTCATTGATTAAGTGTTGAAATCTCATGAACTGAACATGATTAGTCCACTAGTTCTTAATGTGTTTGTCTGATACTCAGCATTCTAATGTTTTTTAGAGGGGTTTTTAGCAATTAACAATGGTGAGAGCCCTTGTGCTAGAAGAATTAGGAGTAGGAATTCAAGATAGAAACAAAGAAACATAGAAAACCTACAGCACAATACAGACCCTTCAGCCCACAATGCCGTGCTGAACATGTACTTACTTTAGAAATTACCTAGGGTCACCCATAGCCCTCTATTTTTCTAAGCTCCATACACCTAACCAAGAGTCTCTTAAAAGACCCTTTCGAATTCGCCTCCACCACCGTCGCCAGCAGTCCATTCCATGCACTCACTACTCTCTGCGTTTTTAAAAAAAAAACAACTTACCCCTGATGTCTCCTCTGTACCTACTTCCAAGCACCTTGAAAATGTGCCCTCTCATGTAGCCATTTCAGACCTGGGAAAAAGCCTCTGACTACCCACACAATCAATGCCTCTCATCATCTTTTCACCTCTATCAGGTCACCTCTCATTCTCCGTTGCTCCAAGGAGAAAAGGCCGAGTTCACTCAACCTATTCTCATAAGACATGCTCCCCAATCCAGGCAACATCCTTGTAAGACTCCTCTGCACCCTTTCTATGGTTTCCACATCCTTCTTGTAGTGAGGTGACCAGAACTGAGCACAATACTCCAAGTGGGGTGTGACCAGGGTCCGATGTAGCTGTAACATTACCTCTCAGCTGTTGAACTCAATCCCACGGTTGGTGAAGGCCAGTACGCCGTGTGCCTTCTTAACCACAGAGTCAACCCATGCAGCAGCTTTGAGTGTCCTATGGACTTGGACCCCAAGATCCCTCTGATCCTCCACACTGCCAGGAGTCTTACCATTAATACTATATTCTGCCATCATATTTGACCTACCAAAATGAACCACCTCACACTTATCTGGGTTGAACTTCTTCTGCCACTTCTCAGCCCAGTTTTGCATCCTATCAATGTCCTGCTGTAACCTCTGACGGCCCTCCACACTATCCACAACACCCCCAACCTTGTGTCATCAGCAAATTCGCTAACCCATCCCTCCACTTCCTCATCCAGGTCATTTATAAACATCACGAAGAGAAGGGGTCCCAGAACAGATCCATGAGGCACATCACTGGTCACTGATCTCCATGCAGAATATGACCCGTCTGCAACCAATCTTTGCCTCTGTGGGCAAGCTAATTCTGGATCCCATGCCTCCTTACTTTCTCAATAAGCCTTGCATGAGGTACCTTATCAAATGCACTGCTGAAATCCATATACTCTACATCTACTGCTCTACCTTCATCAACGTGTTTAGTCATATCCTCAAAATTCATTCAGGCTGGTAAAGCATGCATGACCTGCCTTTGACAAAGCCATGCTGACTATTCCTAATCATATTATGCTTCTCCAAATGTTCATAAATCCTTCCCCTCAGGATCTTCTTCCATCAACTTACCAACCACTGAAGTAAGACTCACTGGTAAGATGAACCTCAAGTATCCATGTACAGAAACTGAGGTGTTTTTTTTTCCCAACCTTTTGACCCATTTTCGATGTTAGTTTTTTTCCAGAACAGCTTAGCACTTCAAGTATTTTGACCATAAGATATAGGAGCAGAATTGGGCCATTCAGCCCATCAAGACTGCTCTGCTATCCTACCATTGGCTGATTCATGATCCCTCTTAACTCCATTCTCCTGTCTTCTCCCTGTAACCTTTGACACCCTTACTAATCAAGAACCTTTCAACTTCTGCTTTAAATACATCCAATGACTTGGACTCCACAGTCACCTGTGGCAATGGATTCCACAGATTTACAATTCCATGCCTCAAGAAATTCCTCCTGATCTCCGTTTTAAAGGGATATCCTTCCATTCTGAGATTGTGCCCTCTGGTCCGCGACATCCCTGCTTTGGGAAGCACCCTTTACACATCCGTTCTGTCCCGGCCTTATTTATCTCCTTCTGTAAAATGTTTTCCTTAAATAGGAAGATATTAGCAATAGAAGTGAAGGTGTCTTTTTTGTCCCCCAAACAACAGCCTAGTTGATGCTTCGTGGAGATACAAGAGACTGCAGATACTAGAAATCTGGAATGACACACAAAATGGTGAAGGAACTCGGCAGCGCAGACAGTATCTGTGGAGGGGAATGGGCAGTCAATATCGAGAAAGGTCTCAATCTGAGATGTCCATTTTCTTCAGGGTTGCTGCCTGATCTGCTGAGTTCCTCCAGCATTTTGTCTTGCTACTTGTTATGGTTTGAAGTCTAATTGTATACACTGTGTTTAACAGTGTACCAATAAATCCTTTATCAATTCAGTTCTGATCTGAATATTTGTCCTCTAATCAACAAGTAACCCTTCTGACGTGTAGGAGGCCAGTCAGTTAACCTTTTCTGTTTTGTGTGTCCTTGTATTGTGAGGGTGATAACAATTCTCTTTTGTGAACATTGAGTCAAGGTCTTGCGAGTAAAACTATTTTTTAATGTTCAATTAAGGTTATACCCTACAGATTAATATTATTGAATCATAGTACAGTTGAAGCATGGAGGAGTCACTGGGCCCATTGTGCCCATGCCAGCACTTTACCAAAGCATAGTCATAGAGCTATATTGCATGGAGGCAGGCCATTTGGCCTGTCTTGTCTATGCTGACCAAGTGGAACTACTTCTATTTGCATTAACTCATATCTCTCTCCTTTTCTGTCCAAGTAACTGCCCAAGTCTTTAACTGGTACTTTGATGCTGCAGTGTTTACCAAGCTTGGCATTTAGCTTACAGACGTTTCGGCGCCACTTGGGGTGGCAACCTCAGTGCGCAGTTGTTGGTGTTTCTCTCTAGGAGTGCTCACATTTATATAGGCCCCTGTTTGCTTGTCTCAGTCCTGATTGGCTACCCCTTCAGTGTACCTTTGAATTCTATTGGCTCGTGTTCCTTTGGCTCTTAGAGGTTTGATACGTTTGTTTATGGAGCTGATGCTATTAGGAAATGCATTGCTATGTGTGCACTCATAGAGAAAATACAGTTGTTCTCATGTGAAAGCTTCACGACAGGCGAAGGTCTCCCAGCATCGAGCTTCTTTGAGCGTTGCTCACTCGAAGTAGTTTAGGGTGGTGGTGAATATTGGTAGTTTGAGTTATATCGGTAGCTTTAAATGGTAGACTGAGCGATAGTCCATCTAAACAAATGAAACTTAAGTCATTAAATGTAGGTCACTACTTCAGTGATCTAAACATTTCAGTCACTAACGGAAGGAAAGTTCATTTGTGTTCACTATGTGCAAGGTTAATGTGGAGTCCTGTGGTGGTGCTGCCATGTTATACTGAGCATCATGTAAGGCAGGTAAATTCTCATGAATGTGGCCTTGGTAACTGTTCCATTTAATCATGAACATAGAATGTGATGTTTTCTAAAGTCGTTCATAAAGTTAATGTTGCTTAATATTTGGTTTCTAGTTTGTCCCAGAACAGTCCAACTGATGATTCCCGCAAAAGCTGTACTGTGGGGATGGTCAATATGATCCTGTCTCTACTTTCTTCAGCGTGGTTTCCTTTGGATCTTTCTTCTCATCAAGATGCCTTAATATTGTCTGGAAATTTGCTGGCTGGTATGTAAAATTATCTAAACGTTACCTGCTGCTTAGAATCAGGTTTATTGTTACTGAAATTAGCCATGAAATTTGTTGTTTTGTACCATGATGGATCTGGCTAAGTCCACAGTCCTCTGAAGCCTCTTGCGATCCTGTGCACTGGCTTCTCAGCACTAAATTGACACCAGATTTGCCATTGTTCTCTGACAGAGTCACAGAATCAAAAAAACCTTACAGCACAGAAACGGCCCTTGCCATTACCAACCATGGCGTTTATCTACACTAACCTCATTTATCCACATTAGGCCCTTATTGCCACATGCTTTTCCTATCTAAGTACTTGTCCAAAAGTCTTTGAAACATTGTGATTGTATCTGCAGATCTAATTTACGTAATCTTCTTGTCTCCCACCAGTTGCGTTATGTTGTAGGAAGACTGGTTGCACACAGTTTACATTTTAGCCTGGCATTCAAGTAAAGCTTGTATTCTACGATTCTTAGATGCATAGTAATTAGATTAGTAGACTATTATCATGTATGAACTGGGCAAACTGTCATTGGTCTCAACACCTTCTTCTGCAACTGGCTCTTGGACTTCTTGACAGAGAGACCTCAGACAGTCCATGTTGGGAGAAACATCTCTAGCTCCATCACGCTAAGTACTAGTGCCACCCAGGGTTACGTGCTCACACTGCTGAAGCACAGCTACTAGATCCAGTTCTTTTTCTTTTCTTTTTAAATCTTTTTATTGAGTAAGTATACAAAAAAGGTAAGCCATATAAACATTAATACAATGTTAAAGTATAATAAAATTCCAAAAGATAACAATACCAAAAAGAAAATACTACAAACAATGTAATTTAAGCATAAGAAACCAAGATAACATAATAGTATACTAGATTTTATATATATCAATGGAAAAAAAGAAAAAAAAAACCCCAAAAAAAAACCCACCGTGCAACTAACTAAAAGCAAAGCAAAGCAATGGGCTAACTTGAAACCAAACAGAGTTAAACTTAAAATCACGTCCTCAATCCCGACCTCCATTAAAACAGTGAAAAAAAAACAAGAAGGGTAAATATTACATTAAATGAAAATATCGAATAAAAGGTCCCCAAATCTGTTCAAATTTAAATGAAGAATCATAAAGGTTACTTCTAATTTTCTCCAAATTCAAACATAAAATCGTCTGAGAAAACCAAAAAAAGGTAGTTGGAGCATTAAGCTCTTTCCAATGTTGTAAAATACATCTTTTCGCCATTAAAGTAAGAAATGCAATCATTCTACGGGCTGAAGGGGAAAGATTACTAGAAATTTTAGGTAGTCCAAAGATAGCAGTAATAGGGTGAGGAGAGATATCTATATTTAATACCTTAGAAATAATATTGAAAATATCTCTCCAAAAAGTTCTAACCACATCATTAAGTTGACTGATGACACAACAGTGGTTGGCCTCATCAGCGACAGTGATGCGTTGGCATGCAGAGAGTTGATGGAGTGGCTTGTGGATTACCATCAAGAGTGTCCTGACCAGCTGTATGGAAATTGTCAGGCATCTGACTGCAGTACTCTGTGAAAGATTGTGAAGACTGCTGAGAGAATCATTGGTCTCTTTTCCACCTCCCTCATTCATGACATACACTAGAAGTGCTATATTTATAGAGCCCTAAGAATTGTAAAGAACCCCTCCCATCCATCACGCAATCTCTTTGACCTCCTGTTTGGCAGAAGGTGCTGCATTATAAGAACAAGGATTGTTATGCTGGGTAACAGCTTCTTCCCCCAGGCTGTGAGACTTCTGAACACCCTGCTACCACCATTCCACCCCCCCCCCACCGAAAAAAAACATTATTTTTACGTGTGTATGGTTAAATGACAACAAACTTGAACTTGAACCCTGGGCATGAGACCAAATTTCACTGTGACCTCTGAGGAACTTAAATCCAGATAACTGCATAAAGCTGGTATAACAAGCTGGAATTGCTTCTTTCTTCCTTTTTCTTTTTCAATATGTTTATTGATGTCTATGTAGAAGAATACAGAGTCCAAGAGAATACATATTATAAAACAAAAGAAAAAATATAATAATACCAGATACAGTATATTGAATCACATTAATGAACTCCTTACCCTATATTTATATAGATTAGATTAATTCTTATATTAGAATATAAACAGTTTTATTAAAAAAATCTATACCCATACCAAAGTCGAAGCTGTTGGGCGGGGGGGGGGGGGAGAAAAAACCTTATCAGATAATAAGATATGCTATTAACCAACTTCTGCAGTTTAACGAGAAGTCAAAGATTATGAAAATAATTTAAAAACAGCCCCCACAAATTTTGAAAATCTTGGTTAGATTCAGAAATTGAACAACGAATCTTTTCTAAATTTAGGCATGCCATAACATCCCATAACCACTGAGCATGATTAGGCGGAACAGCACCCTTCCATTTAAACAAAAAGTGCCCTCCTAGTCATAAGAGAGATAAAAGCCAGAATGTGCAAATCAGATGTCTTTAAAATGATATTTTTCCTTCCAACAATGCCAAATAGGGCAGTCAAATGATTAGGCTTAAAATTTACTTTAAAGAGTACAGAAGAATTTTGGAATACTTCCTTCCAATATTTTCCAAGACTTGGGCACGTCCAAAACATATGAATAAATGAAGCCTCGCCATTGTTACACCTATCACAGTAGGGAGATATATCCATATAAAAATGAGATAACTTATCCTTGGTCATATAAGCCCTATGAACCACTTTAAATTGTAGGAGGGAATGACGAGCACGTAAAGATGAAGTATTAACCATTTAAAAATTTCATTCCAAGTTTCTTCAGAAATTGAAGTCTGTAAATCTTGTCCCCAAAGATTTTTGATTTAGTCTGCTGGAATTGCTGACGGTAGTCTCCGCTGAATTTTCTTACCCATCTGGTTCATCAAGGTTCTAGGAAGAAAATCTGCCATCCAAAGACAGTCTGGCCTGTTTGTAACTTCAGACCATGTGGAAATGTTTATTCTTAATTGTTTTCCACTGTAGTACCGAGGACAATCTAGCCTGAAGTGCCACCATTAAGGGGAGTCATTTCAACTAATGTGTGTATTCTATATATGCAAATAGGGTAGAGTAACTAGATAACAATTGGGGAATCCAACAGAATTTAGTCCACCAACTCCCTAAGACATTTGAGGAGATGGCTCTCTGTCCAACCTGTCTGTTCATCTTCCTCCATCTGGTGGATTGACGTTGACATAGACTGGATGTAATACATGTACAGTAAATCACTTCACTTCAAATGTAATTAACTTTTGATCTATTTAAACTATTTTCTACATGAAAATATCTGCTGAATGTAATATAGCATATTAAAAGAGAAAGATTAAAGATTACCTTTGTCACATGCATATTGAAACGTTTGTAACATCCGATCAGTGAGAATTGTGCTGACAGCCCACAATGTCCAGAACCATCAATCCCTTTAAATTTGTTTTACAGCTGCATGGCCCATCCATTGCTCTGAGCAGGAAATTTTTGCATGGCCTGAAAACTGCACAGCACTTTGTTTTATTTTGTGTAATATGCATGCAATGAATATTTAGAACGAAAATCGAAAAATCACAAACTTTTGATTTAATGTATTAAAGAGTATAATGAAATACAGTACAACAAAGAAAATAATTCACATTTCGTAATCTCTGGCAAAGATAAACATTTGACTAAATTGCGCTGGCAGTTTATTAACAATGAACAATCTTCTTCCATTCTGTGTGTATTGTTACAATTTGTAACAATGTTGAAACTTGAAAAAATGTCAGTGTGAATGTGTTGAAGCTCTGCAATGTTTCCAAGTAAAGGTTGTGGTACATATTATTTAGAAAACTGATAGATTATATTATTTGACATAATTAATTGCAGGGCATTTCACAATTATTTGAACAGGGATTTCAAAATTATTTTAACATTGTATTTAATAAAACTCCAGCTACGTGGCAACAAAAGTTATGTGCGTGGGAACATTTTAATTACTGTATAGGAGTGCAGCTTAGAGGGAACAGTGCCCACAACTCACTGACCTTAACTGTACGTCTTTAGAATGTGGGAGGAAAACTGGAAATGCGGTCATGGGGAGAATATACAAACACTTTACAGCCAGTGGTGGGAATTGAACCCTGATTAGTGATTGCTGGTGCTGTAAAATGATGTGCTAATTCCTATACTACTATGGCGCCTACTGATAATATTCCACTTTATAATTGCTAGGATAATATACTATATTATGATATATACATTGTTATTCTCAAGACAATGTCTAATATATTAATATTTGTATTATTACTACTCAGCTGTATTCATGCAAGACTATCCAGTACACATATTCTACTTGTAATGTATTTTTGTGTATTTAATACATCAATACAGTGCATACAATTAATGCCTTTTCTTGTGTTTTTGTTATTAGCCTTCATTCTATCTATGGTTCAATTGCAAATGTACAGCAACATTTTTCCCTGAGGATCGATAATTGAGTCTACTAATTTGATTTTCCTATATCTTTATATGTTGATAGCCATCGCTCCTAAATCTTTAAAGAATCCTTGGGCCAATGAAGATGATTCTAGTGCACCCACCAAGGTTGAAGAGCCATGGCCTGCCTTGGCTGACAGGACGTTGGTAGGGATGGTGGAGCAGCTCTTTTCCCATCTGATGAAGGTCATCAATATCTGTGCACATGTCATTGATGATGTTACACCTGGCCCGGTGTTGAAGGTATGTGAATCAAGCTGGAGTCAGCAGGTGAAAGAAACCAGATCCGATAAACTGAAAAACTAACATATTGGTTTATTATTGTCACATGTACTGAGGTTCATTAAGTATATTTAGAGTGGAGATTGATTAGTCAGGGTGTCAAAGGTTACAAGGCGGAGGCAGGAGAATGGGTTTGAGAGGGATAATAAATCAACCATGATGGAATGGTGGAGCAGACTCAATGGGCCAAATGGCCTAATTCTGCTGCTATGTCTTATGGAGGTACAGTGAAAGGCATGCCATGCATACAGTGTTCAATTCATTACAACACTGCATTGAGGTAGTACATTGTAAAACAATTATAGAGTGCCAAATAAAATGTTATTGTTACAGAGAAAGTGCAGTGCAGGCAAGCAATAAAGGTGCAGCACCATGTCAAGGTAGATTGTGGGTCCATCCTATTTAGAAGATGTGATGAGAATCTTGAGTTGGGAGATTTGTGAAATCAAGAGTCCATCTTCTAGGGAGCCGATCAATAGTCTTGCAACAGTGAAGCAAGCAATGGTTAATACTGAGAGACAGCCAATGTAGAAAACGTGTAGATGTCCCGAACAACCTTCAGGAGGAACTCAGCAGGTCAAGCACCTGAACCCGAAGGGGGCTAATATCCTGGCGGGAAGGTTTAATAGAGCTGTTAGTGAGGGTTTAAACTAATTTGGCAGGGGGATGAGAACCAGAATGATAGAGCGGAGGAAGGGGAAAACAGAAATAAATCTAAAATAGTGAGCAGTAAAGATGTTAGGAAAGACAGGCAGGTGATGGGGCAAATTTGTAGCCATTGGGATGAGTTGCAGTGCAATAAAGTTGCAGTGAAATCAAAGCAAAAAGTACCAAATACTGGTCTTAAGGTGTTATACTTAAATGCACGCAGCATAAGGAATAAGGTGAATGATCTTGTCGTACAGCTACAGATTGGCAGGTATGATATTGTGGCCATCACTGAGACGTGGCTAAAGGATGCATGTCTCTGGGAGCTGAACGTCCAAGGATACACGGTCTATCGGAAGGATAGGAAGGTAGGCAGAGGGGAGGCGTGGCTTTATTGGTAAGAAATGATATTAAATCATTAGAAAGAGGTGACATAGGATCGGAAGGTGCAGAATCTTTATGGGTTGAGCTAAGAAATCGCAGGGGTAAAAGGACCCTGATGGCAATATATAGGCCTCCAAACAGCTGCAGTGATATGGACTACAAATTACAACAGGAAATAGAAAAGGCTTGTCAGAAGGGCAGTGTTATGATAATTGTGGGGGATTTTAACATACGAGTGGATTGGGAAAATCAGGTCGGCACTGGATCTCAAGAGAGAGAATTTGTAGAATGTCTGCGAGATGGCTTTTTAGAAAAGCTTGTTGTTGAGCCCACTAGGGGATCGGCTGTACTGGATTGGGTATTGTGTAATGAACCGGAGGTGATTAGAGAGATTGAGGTGAAGGAACCCTTAGGAGACAGTAGTCATAACATGATTGAGTTCACTGTGAAATTTGAAAAAGAGAAGCCGAAATCTGATGTGTCGGTATTTCAGTGGAGTAGAGGAAATTATAGTGGCATGAGAGAGGAACTGGCCAAAGTTGACTGGAAAGGGACACTGGTGGGAAGGAAGGCAGAGCAGCAGTGGCTGGAGTTTATGCGAGAAATGAGGAAGGTGCAAGATGGGTATATTCCAAAAAAGAAGAAATTTTCGAATAGAAAAAGGATGCAACCATGGCTGACAAGAGAAGTCAAAACCAAAGTTATGCAAAGGAGAGGGCATACAAGGAAGCAAAAATTAGTGGGAAGACAGAGGATTGGGAAGTTTTTAAAAGCTTACAAAAGGAAACTAAGAAAGTCATTAAGAGGGAAAAGATGAACTATGAAAGGAAGCTGGCAAATAGTGTCAAGGAGGATACTAAAAGCTTTTTCAAGTATATAAAGAGTAAAAGACAGGTGAGAGTAGATATAGGACCGATAGAAAATGATGCTGGAGAAATTGTAATGGGAGATACGGAGATGGCGGAGGAACTGAACGAGTATTTTGCATCAGTCTTCACTGAGGAAGACATCAGCAGTATACTGGACACTCAAGGGTGGCAGGGAAGAGAAGTGTGCGCAGTCACAATTGCGACAGAGAAAGTACTCAGGAAGTTGAATAGTCTAAAGGTAGATAAATCTCCCGGACCAGATGGAATGCACCCTCATGTTCTGAAGGAAGTAGCTGTGGAGATTGCAGAAGCATTAGTGATGATCTTTCAAAAGTTGATAGATTCTGGCATGGCTCCAGAGGACTGGAAGATTGCAAATGTTACTTCGCTATTTAAGAAGGGGGCAAGGAAGCAAAAAGGAAATTATGGACCTGTTAGCTTGATGTCGGTGGTTGGGAAGTTGTTGGAGTCGATTGTCAAGGATGAGGTTACAGAGTACCTGGAGGCATGTAACAAGATAGGCAGAACTCAGTATGGATTCCTTAAAGGAAAATCCTGCCTGACAAACCTATTACAATTTTTTGAGGAAATTACCAGTAGGCTAGACAAGGGAGATGCAGTGGATGTTGTATATTTGGATTTTCAGAAGGCCTTTAACAAGGTGCCACACATGAGGCTATTTAACAAGAGCCCATGGAATTATGGGAAAGTTACATACGTGGATAGAGCGTTGGCTGATTGGCAGGAAACAGAGAGTGGGAATAAAGGGATCCTATTCTGGTTGGCTGCCGGTTACCAGTGGTGTTCCACAGGGGTCCGTATTGGGGCCGCTTCTTTTTACACTGTACATCAACGATCTGGATTATGGAATAGATGGCTTTGTGGCTACGTTTGCTGATGATACGAAGATAGGTGAAGGGGCTAGTAGTGCTGAGGAAACAAGAGAGTCTGCAGAGAGGCTTGGATAGATTGGAAAAATGGGCAAAGAAGTGGCAAATGAATTACAATGTTGGAAAGTGTATGTTTCTGCACTTTGGCAGAAGAAATAAATGGGCAGACTATTATTTAAATGGGGAGAGAATTCAAAGTTCTGAGATGCAACGGGACTTGGGAGTCCTCGTACAGGATACCCTTAAAGTTAACCTCCAGGTTGAGTCAGTAGTGAAGAAGGCGAATGCAATGTTGGCATTCATTTCTAGAGGAACAGAGTATAGGAGCAGGGATGTGATGTTGAGGCTCTATAAAGCACTGGTGAGACCTCAGTTGGAGTACTGTGGGCAGTTTTGGTCTCCTTATTTAAGAAAGGATGTGCTGACGTTGGAGAGGGTACAGAGAAGATTCACTAGAATGATTCCGGGAATGAGAGGGTTAACATATGAGGAACGTTTGTCCGCTCTTGGACTGTATTCCTTGGAGTTTAGAAGAATGAGGGGAGACCTCATGAAAACATTTCGAATGTTGAAAGGCATGGACAGAGTGGATGTGGCAAAGTTATTTCCCATGATGGGGGAGTCTAGTACGAGAGGGCATGACATAAGGATTGAAGGGCGCCAATTCAGAACAGAGATGCGAAGAAATTTTTTTAGCCAGAGGGTGGTGAATCTATGGAAATTGTTGCCACGGGCAGCAGTGGAGGCCAAGTCATTGGGTGCATTTAAGACAGAGATTGATAGGTATCTGAGTAGCCAGGGCATCAAAGGTTATGGTTAGAAGGCGGGGGAGTGGGACTAAATGGGAGAATGGATCAGCTCATGATAAAATGGTGGAGCAGAGTCGAATGGCCTAATGGCCAACTTCTGCTCCTTTGTCTTACAGTCTTATGGTCTATATGGTGGTGGTGGCCGGGGGGGGGTGGGGGGGTTTGTAAAAGCAAGGATTGTTCCAGGCAACCAACAAGTATCACCATGCTTCTGGGACCAACATAGCATGCCTATTTCTCACTGACTAACCCGTATGTCTTTAGAACATGGGAGGAAAGCAGAGCACCCAGACAAAACCTGTGAAGTCATGGGGAGAGCATACAAACTCCTTATAGGCAGTGGTGGGATTTGAACCCTGATCAGTGGTCACTGGTGCTGTAATACCATTACACTCACTACAATGCTAGCGTGCTGTCCCAAAAGGAATGTTTTGGATCAAAACCCTGCATCGGTGTCGGTGTGTATCAGCACAGCAGAGGCTGGCGGGGAGGAAAATGGGGATGTTGCAGACAGATTATATAAAGATTATCCATTACATACTGAATAATAGATAACTCTTGAGATTGTATTGCTGCCTCCTCATGTTGAAATAACAGTCAGGGCCTTAGTTTAACATCTGATACAAATGGTGACTTCTGTGCATTGAACAGCTTGCAGCTGCTGGAACTAAATTTAATTTCATTGCAAGGTAATATATTTATTCTATAAAATTAATGCATTATAGCTGGAATCTGTAATTACATTCAAAAAGAGGAAATGAGTAACTATTAAAGTTTGAAAATTAGCTTTATTTGTCACACGTGCATTGAAACATAAAGTAAGATGCGTTGTT
Source organism: Mobula hypostoma (assembly GCF_963921235.1). Taxonomy (NCBI): domain Eukaryota; kingdom Metazoa; phylum Chordata; class Chondrichthyes; order Myliobatiformes; family Myliobatidae; genus Mobula; species Mobula hypostoma. Next base: position 188,118,774 of record NC_086101.1, on the reverse strand, counting down.
AAATCAGCATATTAAATCAGCAAGCTGGCAGCCTGCAAGTGCCGCCATACTACCGGTGCCAACATAGCATGCTCACAGCTCATTAGCCCAAACCATACATATTTGGAATGTGAGAAGAAACGAGCACCCTGAGGTCGTGGGGAGAATGTACAAACTTATACATCGAGTCCCAGTGTTGCAGTTGGTGCTCTAATGTGATTGTGCTAACTGCTAGGCTATCATGCTACTCTTATAATTTGATAGGTGATTTGTGTCACAGTTGGGATTGTGTTGAATTTTTCTTCCCAGGCAACACTGCCATCACTTTCGACCACACCGTCACTCAGCCCCATCAGGCGCAAGGCCAAGGAGAGGGAGTCATTAGAACAGGCAGCTACACCCATGAGCCCCAAGAAAAACACCGAATCTAGTCCAGGTGAGATATTTTGCTTCAAGTCGTCTGTGTGCTGTGCAATATAACATTATTTCAAAAGTAAAATTTATAGAAAAAGTTGCAGAGCTGGACATGTGGAACTCTTGCCCTCCCGCTCTTGTGCACGCGTGCTCATACACTGTACAATCCCAACATTTGTAGTTTTTTTTGATGTCTAATTCATTTATGGTCAATCAAAAGAAAGCACCTATGTACACTGGATGAATTTCTCCATCGGTAACTATTAAGAATTAATTCAGTTTCCTTTTACTTTATATCTTTTTAACTATTTCAAAGAAACCTTAGCTAATTGGGGGAGCTGCTTAACTGAGCCAAAATGTACTGGTCCCAATATGTCCCAGTTAACCAGAATCAGATGCAGAATCAGGTTTATTATCACTGGCATGTGTCATGAAATTTGTTAACTTAACCACTTTAAATCTCACTGAATAATACAGTATGCAATAAGCCTTTCAGCCCAACTCATCCTTGACAACCAAGCTAGTCCCATTTGTTAACATTTGGCCCATGTCTCTCAAACCCCCTGTATCTGATAACTTGCCCAAATATCTTATTAAATCTATGCTCTGTTTTCTGGTTGTTAATCCTTCTGTCCCTATAAATAGGCTTTTTAGAAAGTGTACTCTTGTTGATATTTTCCTGCCATTCATACTTTCTTTTGCAGCGGCCAGGCCTGCAGATGCTGTGGGTACCGCACCAGCCAGCAAGTCTACCTCGCTGGGCAGCTTTTACCACCTGCCTCCGTATCTGAAGTTGCATGATGTTCTGAAGGCTACGTATGCAAACTACAAGGTACCAGCTCAAACTGGGTGTGTTTCACAGATCTGATAATGTTATCCACCCCCCTAATAGACACATCAGTCTAGTGACCTGTAGTTAGAGTCATAGGAAACAACAGCACGGTAACAGGCCCTTCAGCTTATCTAGTCTATATTGAACTATTGTTCTGTCTAGTCCCATTGACCATAGCCCTCCATACCCATACCATCCATTAAGACATAAGAGTAGAATTAGGCCCTTTGGCCCATCAAGTCTGCTCTGCCATCTCATTATGGCTGATCCATTTTTCCTTTCAGCCCCAATCTCCTGCTTTCTCCCCGTATCTCTTCATGCCCTGACCAATCAAGGATCTACAAACTTGTATTAGCCTCTGCCTTAAATATACAAAGAGACTTGATCTCCACTTGGTATCCAAACTTTTCTAAATGTTGAGATCGAACCTGCATCCATCACCTCTAGATGGCAGTTCTTTCCACACTCTTACCACCCTCTGAATGGAGAACTTTTCCCTCATGTTCCCTTAAACATTTCACCTTTCACCCTTAACCTATGATCTCTAATTCTAGTCTCATCCAACCTCAGTGGCAAAAGCCTGCTTATAAAGTTTACCCCATCTTTCTCACTCATGCACTATGTCATGAGTAGTCTCAGAATGTGTAGTTGCTGCCATCGAGTAGGCTTTATTTATGGAGGAACAAGATTTTGAAGCTGCTGTAATCTAGAACATCAGTCTGCTGGAAGATCTTAGTGGGCTAATCAGCATCTGTGTGGTGAAGGTGGTGGAGGGCTATGGGCCAAATGTGGGTAGATAGCGCAATCTCCCAGTCGGTATGGACGAATTGGGCCGTAGAGCCTCTTACCATGCTGTATGACTCTTATTCCTTCCAGACACTGCTTCTGCAGACTCCTGTCTCCATTTGAAAGCTGTTGGAAGTTACTACTAAATCTGCTTTCACCTTCTTCTCAGTATCGTCATGGCCTTCGTGAATTATGTGGCTTTATGACCTACCCTATCAAAACTTGCCATCATTTGAGCATATCACCAGCACCAGCCGATCTGCCATCAAGGACATGTATACCAAAAGATGTTGGAAAAGGGCCAGTAACATCATGAAGGATCGCACCTACCCTGCTTTTGGACTGTTTGTCCCACTCCCTTCAGTGAGGACCACCAGACCCAAAAACAGTTACTTTCTACAAGCAGTGAGGCTGATCAACACTTCTACCCACCAACATATCCCTCCACATCACCCACCTCTGCTGCATTATCATTTCCTGTCTGTCAGCTTATGTACAGACACTCCTGTGCCTAGCGTCACTTTATGGACATACAATCAATCTATGTACATAAGCTATCTTTATGTATTTATATTTTTGTCTTTTTTGTTATTGTGTTCTTTATCTTACTATGTTTCTTTTTGTGCTGCATTGGATCTGGAGTAACAATTATTTTGTTCTCTTTTAGACTTGTATACTGAAAATGACGTTAAACAATCTTGAATCTTGAACACATCAATTAAATGTCTTCTCTTATTTCAGGTTACTCTGGACCTTCAGAACAGTAACGAGAAGTTTGGCAGCTTTTTACGGGCAGCTTTGGATGTTCTGTCTCAGCTTCTCGAGATCGCAACACTTCCAGACATTGGGAAGGTAAATAGTTGCTCCAAGGGGAGGTTAGAGGTGGTGTTGAACCATTATTATACACAACTTACAGATGCTGTGCGCGGCTCTGAATTCAGTAATTAACACCAGTCTCCAGAGCCATAAGAGCGTGTCAAAGGATTTACAAGTTAACACCAGAGTTGAGAGAATACTGTCAGCAAAGAGTGAGTAGATTGGAGCTCCTTCCAAAATTTTGGTAGGTCTGATAATGTTGGGATGATACTGCCGGGGGTAATGCTGTTCCAACTAGGAATGTGTGCTGTTTCCCAAACGATAAACCTTGGGTCACAAAAGACATCAAAGCCATACTGAACAGGAAGAGGAGGGCATTCTGAGATGGAGATAGGGAGGCGATAAGGCTGGTTCAGAGGGAACTAAGGGAGAATTTGGCCCAGGGCGACGACTGCTACAGGAGGAAACTATCTCAGACTATGTGGCATGTGGAGTGGTATGAAAACAATCACAGGGTACAAAAAGACTAGGGACCAGGTGATTGAAGGGGACTGGGATAGGGTCAACGAGTTAAACTGGTTTTTCAACGGGTTTGTTGAGGAGGCTTCAGTTTACCCCTCTACAACTCATCCACCCACCAGCTCCTCCCCCCTCACCCCTTGCCCTCCGTCTCTCTCCAAGGACATCGGAGAGCCAACAACCACAGACGTGTGGACTGGCACTGCTGAGCAGGTAAGGAGAGAGCTCAGCAGACTTCATCCCAGGGGTACTCATGGTGTGTGCTACTCAACTGGGTGCAGTCTTTCCATACGTCTTTAATCTAAGCCCGAGCCTGAAGAGGGTCCCTGTGCTGTGGAAAACATCCTGCTTAGTCCAGTATCCAAGAAGATGTATCCCACCACGCCCAGTGACTACAGACCAGTGGCACTGACCTCACGTTATGAAATCATAAGAAAGACTAGTCCTGATGCACCTCCTGACCATTGTAAATCGATCACAGGGACCCCCTGCAGTTTGCTTACCAACCATGTATTGGAGTTGGGGACGCCATTATCTTCCTGCTTCAGTGGGCTTACACTCATCTGGATGAGCCAGGCATCACCTCTCCAGTACTTTTAACACCATATGACCTCTTTTACTAGGGAGTAAGTTTACAGAGATGCAGGTGGATGCTCCACTAGTGTCCTGAATTACAGGCGGCAGAGCTGTGTATCAGATATTGTTTAACAATGCAGGGGCGCATCAGGGGATGGTCCTGACCCCTTCCTGTTCACCGTTTACACTTCGGACTTTAGATACAGCATGGATCCCTGTCACCTGCAGAAGTTTTCGGACGATTCGGCAGTAGCCACGGTCAAGAGGCTGAGCGGTGTGGGCTGAATTACCTGCAGCTGAACATCACTACGACAAAGGAGTTGGTGGTGGACTTCTGGAAGGTGAAAACACCCTGTATTCTCATCTCCATTAAGGGAACGGATGTAGAAGCTGTCCAGGACCACAGATACCTGGGAACTCACCTAGACAATAAACTGGACTGGACTAAAAATACAGATACTCTGTACAAGAAGGGACAGTGCTGACTATACTTCCTGAGGAGGCTCCAGTCATTCAAAGTCTGCAGTACTATGCTGCCAATGTCCTATGACTCAGTGGTGGCCGGCATTCTGTTCTGCATTGTGGTCTGCTGGGGCAGCAGGGTGAGAGCAGCTGACACCAAGAAGATCGATAAGCTCATCAGGAAGGCGGGTTCTGTTCTGGGGGTGGAACTGGATTCCCTGGTGGTTGTGTCTGAGAGGAGGATGTGGCAGAAGCTACGGAGCATTATGGACAATCCCTCTCCCCCCTCCATGACAGACTGGAGAAACAGAGGAGCACCTTTAGTAACAGATTGATTCTACCTAGGTGCACCACTGAACGCCACAGGAGATCCTTTCTCCCTGTGGCTCTAAGACTCTAAAACTCTAAAACTCTTCCTCCTTAAGTATATTAGTATATAGTTTCATTGCACATCTCTATTTTGCAGTGTTATTTTTTTAACGCACATTTTGTATTTTTTCATACCTCAGTGCTTACATTTTGGATTTTAAAGTGTCTATTTCTGACTGAACATCGTTGCAACAATAATTTCTTTTGGGATAAATAAAGTTTTATTTTATCTTGTATTAAAGGTGATACAGGGAGATTTTCGGGGGTGCATTGTGGGAGGAGGATATTAGAGGCAATTCAAGATGTGTTTGGAAAATAGGGCGGTGTATATTTAAACACATTCAGAGAGCGATTAGAGAATACAGCACACAGAATATTAGAGGGATTTCAGGGTGAGTTTAGAGGAAAACAATCCTTAGGGTATTGGCGGATTCATGGGGTGTTTACAGGATGCAATGTGGAGAATATTAGAGCGAATTCATGGAGGCATTCAGCTGGCTGATGGGGTAGTGGCATCAGTGCCGGACTTAGGAGTGAAGGCTCCTGAGTTCGAACCCAGCTGGCACCCCTTTCCATCCGTGCTGGGTTGAGCGCCGAGCTAGCAACTCAACCTCATAAAAAAGAAATTGCCTGCTACAGAAACATCAACAGTGAAAAGTTGATGGCCTCTGCTCTCTCGTGAGTTTAAAAGGCAATTTCCTTTCCATGGAGGCATTACAGGACCTGATGCAGGGGTATTAGAGGGGATTCAGGGAGTACTTAGGACACGGTGCAGGGAATGTTAGAGGATTCAGGGAGTGTTTAGGACAGTACAGGGAATGTTAGAGGGGAGTCAGGGAATGTTTAGGACACAGTGTGGGGAATGTTAGGGGATTCAGGGAGTGTTTAGGACACAGTGTTGGTTGACCAAATCTAAGAGTCACAAATAGTCTCTAATCACTAACTGATGAATTTGCAAGAAGTCTTTTTACCTATTGCAGGCCAGACTGTAGTTCTTTTTGTCTACTTTCATTGTCCTTGATTCATTCGAATGCACTAATTTGTGGACTGTAGTTCCTGTGGTCAACACCAGAGAGGTTGAGAATGTGGAAGGGTGGTACTTGAGATAAATGTTTGGTGTAGAGAAGGTGGAAGAACACAGGTTGGATGAAGTCCTTGGGGAGCATAAGCAACATGAACTGTTTGGGCTGAATGGTCTGTTCTCATGTTATCTAACAAGGCTCTTCCTATAGTTTGATTTCTTTAACTTCATAGATGGCCTTGGAGTGCGAGCTTTAGAAATGTTGTATTTGAAGTCTTAACAGTTGTTTTTAACATTCACGCAATCTGTATCTACTGAAACTGGTCTAATACCTGATGTTGCATTTTACAAAATCCTTTGCAGTGTGTGGAAGAAATCCTTGGCTATCTGAAGTCCTGTTTCTGCAGGGAACCCATGGCAGCCACTGTCTGTGTCCAGCAGGTAAAGTGTAGTCTTGTTTTGAATAAGTTGCGGCACGGTAGCATAGCAGTTAGCCTGACGCTACTACAGTGCCAATGACATGGATTCAGTTCCATCACTGTCTGTAAGGAGTTTGTACGTTCCCTCTGTTCCTGTGTGCGTTCCCACTGTGCATTCCCTCTGTGCATTCCCTCCGTTCCCACCTACGTCTCTGTTCCCACGTGCGTTCCCTCTGTACGTTCCTTCTGTTCCCTCTGTTCCCACGTGCGTTCCCTCCGTTCCCACGTGCGTTCCCTCCGTTCCCACGTGCGTTCCCTCCGTTCCCACGTGCGTTCCCTCCGTTCCCACGTGTGTTCCCTCCGAGTGCTCTGGTTCCCTTTCACTTTCCGTGGGTGTAATTGGGCAGCACGGGGCCGTTGGGCCAGAAGGGCCTGTTACCGTGCTGTGCCTCTAAATAAATGAATAACATGTTGCAAATTACATAAATTAATATGCAGAAATTACACATTCTCTGTGCCAGCTATGATGCCAAATTAAACTAAACCTATCTGCCTGCATGTCATCCTCGTCCCTCCATTCCCAGCATGTGCCTGTCTCCTTCCACCACCACACCTTTCCTTCCTCATGCTCCAATAAATAAATGTAGCCTTTGTTTGGTAAATGTATATTTGCTGAGTGGCCTTGAATGTAACATTTGTTTCTTACCTGCATTTTACTCAGCTTCTGAAGACACTGTTTGGGACAAACCTTGCGTCGCAATATGACAGCTGCTCCTTCCACCCCAGCAAGTCGCAAGGAAAGGTGCAGCGCCTGGGCTCGTCCAGCCTAAGGCCGGGGCTTTACCACTATTGCTTCATGGCGCCGTACACCCACTTCACACAGGCACTGGCTGACGCCAGCCTGAGGAACATGGTCCAAGCAGAGCCAGAGCAGGACACGTCCGGGTGAAGCATCAATTGTTATTACTATGTTACAGATACGATTCTGCTGATGTTCAAAATCTGGAGGAACTCAGCAGATCAGGCAGCAACTATGGAGAGGAATCTATTAGGAGAGGACAGTGGACCATGGAAGAAAGGGAAGAAGGAAGGGAACCAGAGGGAGGTAACGGGCAGGTGAGGAGGAAAGGAGGAGTGAAAAAGTAATCAGAATGAGGAATTAAAACAAAATGAAAGAGGGAGGGGGGTGAAATTCTTTCTTCTATCCACTTCCTCTCCAGTCCCATTGAAGAGTCTCAACACAAAATACCGACTGTTTATTCCCCTCCATAGATGCTGCCTGATCTGCAGAGTACCTCCAACATTTTGTGAGTGTGTTCTACTACGTTACACCTGGATTTTGAAACAAGATCAGATTGGAAGTTCTGTGCACAGTTCTGATCTCCATATTATACTAAGGTCCTGACATCTGCCCACCACTCACTTAATAGTTGTGGTTATAATATGCACCACTCGGAAAGCATTGGCCACCATGTTCAAATTCAGCTGAGCGATTGCTTCTTGTGCATGGCAGTGATGTAATCTCTTTCTTTGTGCAGATAATTGATATTGAAACACTTTGTGGTATTTATCATCATACCCTATCCCACCCCAGAAAGGTGCACAGGGACATCTTGAGAATATCTGTCTCAATCAACTGGGAAGAAACAGGAATTTGGAAAAAATGGGGCTGCTTCTGTCTTTTAATTGCTTGCTTAAAACGTCTCTGCCTTGTGTGGTGATGATTTAAGTGAACTCTGATTAAAAAAAAAACAACTCATTTTCTGCCTGTCCCACCCTCGAGCTACCACTGAGAGTGATAAAATGAGCCACAGCTCCTGTGAAGGTCTACGGTCAAAGTGACCCAGAAGCTTTTAGCCACTTTGCAGCCCTGTGGACTGAGAAATCTCGCCAAGCTGAATCATTGTATGGCGGGTATTACACACTGATTTTAAAAAAAATGCTGGGAGATTCTAGTTATTGGATATATTTAAAGTGGAGGTTGATAGATTCTCGTTTATTGAGGGAAAAGGCAGGAGGATGAGATTGAGAGGGATAATAAATCAGCCATGATTGAATGATGGAGCAGACTCGATAGGCGAATGGCCTATTTCTGCTCCTATGTGTTATGGTTTCAAGAAGTGCTGGCCTCAAAGGCAATTGGGAAGTCTTAAGGTGGCCAGATCACTAAATGACAAATCAATCCTCCCAATGGAAACATAGCCAAGTACGGGCTTAGCTATGCGATAGCCAAAAAGAAAATGATGAGTTAGATTGAGAAACCAAAGAAAACTTTGTAGAGACTTTGTACAATGAATTGCTTTAGGTAAATCCATAATAATAAAATGTTAATTAATCTTGAAATGATTTTCAGCAAAGTGACACACTTTGTTAAAAATCTCAAGCTTATATGTCTTTTTTGGTTGCTTAACTTTTAGTTGGTTTGATGTGCTGCAGAAGGTTTCATCACAGGTGAAGGTTGGCATGACGAATGTGACAAGGCATCGAGCTGATAAGGTATGTTCTGTTTCAGTTGTCATACAGAGCTTTCGTTAGAGAATGGATAGGGTGACATAGTGCTGCAGTGGAGGATGGAATGTACAGTACTGTGCAAAAGTCAAACATGTATAGCCAGGCTGCTTAAGGCTTTTGCACAGTAATGTATTTGTCAACATGGAGTGGAGAGTGAGTTTGTAAATCTGGGAGGAGCAAAGGACGTTGGGAATGGCGAGTGTGAAGCACCGCGGGAGGGGTGTGGTACAGGTGGCAGAGATGGAGAGACTCACCTAGACCTGAGACACCAGGCAAGGTCTCTTAATTCCAAACAATTGCTTTATTGATCATTATCGAATGTCTGTTTGGTGCTTCCCACGCCCTCCCTTCTCCCTTCCTCTCTTCCCACTCACGATTCACCTTTCCCTGCCCCCTTCACACTCTCAGTCCACAAAGGAGACCCACATCAGAATCACTCGCATGTCATGACATTCATTTGTTTTTTGCGGCAGCAGTACAGTGCAATATATAAAATTACTACAGTACTGTGCAAAAATCTTAGGCACCCTAGCTATACAGTATATACGTGCCTAAGAATTTGGTACAGTACTGTATGTGGGTGCTTAAGTGGATGGGGAAACATTCATGATGTAGGCGATCATGGTCTTGACCATGATTGTTCTTGGCAATTTTTTTCTTATGTAGCTGGTTCAGCAACGGCTTGTTTGTGTGCTATATTTTTCTATGACTCTGACATCCACCCCTGTACTTCACTCCAATCACCTAACATTGTACCACCTCCTATCAACTACTTCCATCCTGTGATAAAGTCTCTGGTAGTCCACTCCATCTGTGCCTTTTATCATCTTGTAGGCCTCTATCAAATACATCTCATACTCACTTGCTCCAAAGAGAAAAGCACAATCAATCCATCCTTAAGACATGCTCCCCAATCCTGGTAAATCTCTCTCACTAAAGGCAATGTGGTCAGCATGGATGAGTTGAGCTGAAGTGCCTGTTTCCATGCTGTATAACTCACTCCACAAATCAGTCATGTCCTAATAATTGATGCTGCATTCCAAATTTCAACTGGTACAGCAAATGCAAAAGATCTTTGTCTGATACAATAGATGCCTGACACCATGTGATAGTGTGCTTCATGTAAGTTATGACACTGTCGGTTCATCTCAGTTTATGGTGCACTGTCATGGAGCCAGAAAGCAGTCAGATTTATTATCAGTGACTCCTTCTGTGGCAGCAATACAATTACAATAAATTTTTTTAAAGTACCGGAAATAAAGTAATTATCAAGATAGTTTTCCTGAGTTCATGGATCGTTTAAGAAATCTAGTTATAGAGGGGGAAAAAGCTTGTCCTGAATTGTTGAGTCTGGGTCTTCAGGCTCCTGTACCACCTTCCCAGTGGTGGTAATGAGAAGAGGGTCTTTAATGGTGTACGCAGCACCCCTTGGAGATGTCCTTGATGGTGGAGTTGGTTATGTCGATGATGGAACTGACAGCATCTACAACTCTCTGCAGTCTCTTACAATGCTTTTCATTAGAAGTTCTATACCAGGCTGTAATGCAACTACTCTTACCATCGAACAACTGTAGAAACTTCTAAAATTCTTTTGGTGACATAATGATTCTCTTCACTCTTAACAAAGTAGAGCCTTCATGATTGCAGCTTTGCGTTGGACTGAGGATAATTTTAAGAATACCCAGGCACTGAAGTAATTTTTTTTGATATCCTGGCCAGATTGGCAGCAACAGAATTAAAAGCAAGCAAACGGGCATTTTAAGACAATGCACATTGACAGCATACTTCAAATTGTGATCGCTGAATGATGTGCTTTGAGCCATTCTAACGTGCTTAATGTGTTCTCTCTTAAACTTTAGAATACGATTCACAACTACATCCGTCTCTTTGAGCCTCTTGTCATCAAGGCTTTGAAGCAGTATACCACGACCACATCAGTTCACCTGCAAAGACAAGTGCTTGACTTGTTGGCTCAACTGGTACAACTCAGGGTGAACTACTGCCTGCTGGACTCGGATCAGGTTTGTGTCTGCTTTAGTTAGAAACGGTAAGCCGTGGCAGAAGTCAAAGGAATGTTGAGTGGGGACAGAGGATAAATTGTTTTCATTTTATTGTCATGTACAGTGAAAACTATTTTGCATTATATCCATACAGACCATTTCATTACAGCAGTGCATTGAGTTTGTATAAGGGGAAACAATAACGTAATGAAGAATAGAGTGAGATCTGATTCATGAAAAAACACAAGGGTAAACTGAAAAGAATGATTTAGGACGTCGATCAGTACAGGTCCTTCAGTTCATGATGTTGTGCTGGCCCTTAACCCTTCCCGCTAACATTGTCCACCATTTTTTTTTTATCATCCATGTGCCTGTACGTGCCCCTAATGTATCTGCCTCTCTCGCCACCCCTGACATGGTATTACACTCTGATACATTACCCCCCCCCATATAATTTCCTCCAATCACCTTGAACTGTTTGTTCTTCTGCCATCAGGCAAACGTTACAGGAGCATCAAAAACCACAAGGCTACTAAACAGCTTCCTCCCACAGGCAGTCAGACTGCTAAATAGCTGCTCCACCTGACTCTGCTTTGGACACTTTTAACTGACTTTAACGGACATGTGGCCGTTGTGTTTTACTATTTATTGTTATGTTTATTATTTAGTGTTGCACTTGTTATGTTATGATTGCACTGCCCCTGAGAAACGCTGTCTCATTCTGCCCTGCAGAGCTGATGTATGGTTAGAATGACAATAAAGTTTTTTGAATCTTGAAAATTATGACCCTGGTATTTGCCATTTCAACCCTGGATTCAAAAGTTCAAAGCTTAATTTATTATTGAAGTATACAACTCTGAAGTTCTTCTTCTCCAGATAGCCACGAAGTCAAGAAAGAAAAGAATGGCAGCACGATCAACAACCCCCAAATCCCTCCTCCCTGCACAAAAAAATGAACCAAAGCAGAACAGGCTCATCGACCCCCATAATCCCCCTCTCCCGTACACAAACAAAGGAGAAAGATTGGGCAAAAAGACTCAGAATATTAAAAAAAAACTATAAGACTGAAAAAAAAGGTCTATAGTCCAAGTCCAAATCTAAAACGCAGGAAAACCTGGGTATCATTCACCCGGACACCAGGGGGAGGTGTTAGATAGGCAAGGAGAAGAGGTAAGAAGGGAGCCAGAGTGGAGAATAGAAGAAAAAGGGAGGGGGAAAATTACCTGAAGTTAGAGAAATCGATGTTCAAGAAAGATTATTTGCCAATTGTGACTGTTCTAGCAGTGTTTGGTGTACATATTTCTGGTCAGAGTTCCCCATCTCGTTCTTACTCAGCTGCTCATAGCAGTGCAACTAGTGTTGAAATAATACCTTTTTTGAGTAACACAACTTGGAAGGAGGAGGAGAAATTGCAAGATTAGGGTAATCAGTCATAGTCCAAGGAGCAGAAGAGCTTCCAAGAATAACTGCCAAGCTCGCTTTATGAAGGACGTTAGGTTCTCAGTAAAGTAAGGAGTTGGCCAGGAAACTAAATTCTGTTGCCAGAATTTCTTGGACCGATTTCTTTCATTCACTGTTCCAATCTGCTTTACTTTATTGTAACAAATAGAAAATGCTGGACAAACTCATCAGGTCAGACAGCATCTGTGGAGGGTGGGAAGAAAGAACGGACTGAAGAAGGGGGAATTTTATAGGAGAGTAGAGTGGACCATGGAATGAAGGGAAGGAGGAAGGAAACCAGGGGAAGGTGACCCCTTCCCACATCTCCTTATCATGTGAGGTTTTCACTGAATCTGCCCAGATAACGTTTCAGACTTTGCTCTGCTTCCCTGTCCATATTTTGCAAAGCTTTTGCCTCCACACCAGTGGGTACATTTCACTTAACAGTTTAGGCAGTAAGTGCTGTTGAACTATTTTCACTCCTGGAAGGTTAATACCCAGAGCATGATCCAGGTGTTTATGCAGCTGCTGTAGGTAGGCCAGCTTTGTCAAAAGTACAAAGTGAAAGCAGCCATCTCCCTCCTCTCTTCACTTTTCTCTTTCTCTGTCCAGGCTACTTAAATTGACTCTAGTCACCATGAGCTTGTTTATTACAGGACACAAAGTCAGTGCTTAAATCTTATAGAGAAGTGTAGTAAACAGATTATATGGTGCTATGCTTCTGTAATAATCTCAAGGTTTCATTTCTGAAACTTATGGTATAATCTTCCCTTTTGAACAGTTGCAGGTAGATTGCACTTTAAAATATTGTTACTGGATATCTTCTGGGAAAGGAACTATTGTTTGTTAATACCGAACCATAGAGGAAACAGGCTAAGTGCTCTTGTTCCATAAGATCTTTTCACTCCATTTCACTTCAACTTCTATAAAAATCGACATGAAACATTGACCTGTTCTCTTTCCACAGATGCTGCCTGTCCCACTTTCCATTTATGGAATTTTGGGTTGTTATTTTTCTCTAATATTATTAAACTCTACTAGTCGTTTCCCCTTTATCTACTTGTTAGCTTCTTCTTTGATACAGTTATTCAACCGCATCTCATCGATTGCGTGAATGTATGAGTGCATAAGCAGCCGATAGATCGTATGGTAAATTGACTGGGCTACCTACATGAGAAAGGCTTTTGAGTGTGCATGTTTTTTGTCTCGGCAAGCCTGGTTTGTTGCTCCCTCCCTAAACTGCCTAGTGTCTACCATTCAAACTCGACTTAGTAAACACCTTTAATCGTATGTACTGCTCAATTGCAGTTCTTGCTCCATGCATATGTCATGATTATTTGCTCTAAAGTGCAATTCCCTGGATAAAGACGCAACTCCCAAGTTCCTTACAGGAGTTATTAGTGATGGACTCACAGTACATATAGTAGGCTAGCGGTTAGCACAATGCTATAAAAGCTTGAAGCGATCCAGAGTTCAGAACTCAGTTCCGTGGCCATTCTGTAAGGATTTTCTGTGCGTCCTCTCTGTGGAATGCGTGGTTTTTCCCCAGGTGCTCTGGTTTCCTCCCGTAGTTCAAAGACGTGCCAGGAGGGTTAAATGGTCATCGTAAGTTATCTTGTGATGAGATTAGGATTAATTGGAGTTGTCAGGAGTTACTGGGGCAGTATGGCTGGAAGGGCCTAGTCTGCGCTGTATCGCTAAACTTCAAATAAATAAGCAAATAAATAAAGCTCTTATTTTTGGTTATCCATACTACTCCTGTATTGTGGCCAACTGCATTTTTCCTCTCAGTACTCCAGAAATAAGATCTGTAAATATAACGGTTTAGGAACTGGAGTAATACAATCCCTCCTTGAGTCTATAATTTCCATAATATTATGACTGATCTTTTGCTGGCCTTAAATCAACTCCAAGTAGCCCATCATTCAGAAGCTTATCCATGAACATATTCAAGGACTTGTCTGCCACATGTCCAAGCAGTAGATCATGACACTTTCAGAAAATAAATTCTTAATCTTTCTGATTTTATGTGATCCTTTATTCACCTTCTTCCTTCCACTTCCACCCACTACGAAAGGAAAATCCTCTCAACAATGCAGATAGCCTCCAGAATTGTTTGTTTCCAGGGAGTGGAGGCACAGCTAGCTCAACATTTCTACATGCACACAGTGGCCACTGTATTAGGTACAAACAAGAGAAAGTCTGCAAATGCTGGAAATCCAAACAACACACACAAACTACTGGAGGAACTCAGCAGACCAGGCAGCATCTATGGAAGAGAATACAGTCTGTTGTAAAGGTACACCTGGATGTTAATACAAGTATCTAATCGACCAATCATATATTAGCAACTCAATGCATAAAAGCATGCAGACATGGCCAAGAGGTTACTGTTGTTCAGATCAAACGATAGAATGAAAAGGAAATGTGATCTAAGAGACTTTGTAGTGCTAGATGGGATGGTTCATATCTCTCAGAAACTGCCAATCCCCTGGGATTTACATGCACAACATTCTCTAGAGAAGTACAGCACAGAAATGGGCCCTTTGGCCCATCTAGTCCATGCCTTGCCATTTAAACTGCCTATTCCCGTCAACCTGCAGCGCACCATACCTCTCCATTTACCGAGAATGGTGCAAAAAAACAAAAAAATATCTGGTGAGCGAAAACACCTTGTTAATGAGAGAGGTCAGAGGAGAATGGCCAGACTGGTTCAAACTGACAGGAAGGCGACGGTATCTCTGAACACACAACACATGGAACCTTGATGTGGTTGGGCTAAAGCAGCAGAAAACCACACCAGGTGCCACTCTTGTACCTAATAAAGTGGCCACTGAGTGTAAGTCACATCCTTCAGTGCTGACCTAAGAATCTTCTCGGAGCCACCTTTCATGCAAATATGTTCCTCAAGCAACAGATGAACACTAATAAATCCAAGCATAAATTTCAGAAGGACTCCATTCATAGGAACTAATTGGAATATGGAACTTAATACCACACAGACTGATTAATGTGAGTGATGAAAACTACTTCAAAATACAAGGAGGCACGAGCAAACTTGGGGAACGTGTAAAAAAAATTTGTAAATTAACGTAAACATTGGTGTGTTTCATTGGAGGTGGGTGAAAGGGGATGACTGAGAAAAAAGAGGATGGATTCTCAAGTAGCGACTAAGTTTACAAGTGTTAAAAATGCAAAGAAGGCACATAGAGAAGTAACATTCAGAACATTCAAAAGTAAGTTATATTAAACATATAATTATGTTTACAATGTACATACAGTGGTTCCAGTTTATCGGGGCTCTCAGTATAGTTTGGTCCATTTAAGCAGTTGCTCCAGTTCGCTGACATTTCATGGAAATAGTTAAAAGGTATATATAAAAAGAGACAAGCTACCATTTAACTGAGTAACAAATTATGTATTCAAATGAAATACAAAACAAGTTAAAACACAACAAATGCCACAGTACTATATGTTGAAGTAGTGAAATTGTTTTATTTTCACTCTTGGCCATTCCTGGCATTTCCAAGCCTGAATACTTGAAACTGCAGTGAACAAAACAGTTCTGAACTGTGTTACTGCTTATGACTCACCATACGTCAGTGACAAAAATGACTGCTTTTTCAACACGAGCACATTTACCTGACACTATTTAAAAACTGATCATTCTAAGCACGGTGTAGTGTCTAATGGCCACACAAGTGTTTGCATCTGATGCCAGTTAGAATCTGTTTGGCAACAGTCTGCTGCCTCGATGAACCAACATAATGTCCTAAATAAAATAAGGCCCAATTAACCAGGATCCACTGAATAGTAAAGGGTTTTACATGAAATATTTTGTATATTTTATACTGTAAAGTTATAACTACAGAGAAATTTATATATTTTTTATATATACACACACACACACACACACACACCATATAGATTAAAGTTATATTGGACATTCTCATCTTGTGATAATGCACAAACATCTTTATGATATGTTGCATAGCTTGTGCTCCTATCCCTACCCGCTTCTTCTTATTCTGGCATCTTCCCTCTTCCTTTATCGTCCTGTTGAAGTGTCTCAGCCTGAAATGTCAACTATTTATTCCTCTCAGTAGATGCTGCCTGACTTGCTGAGTTCTTCCAGCATTTTGTGTGTGTTGCTCTGGATTTCTAGCATCTACAGAATCTCTTGTATTAACCATACTGTTTATGCACTTAGGATATGTTACACAGGCAGGAAGCAGGACACACAGCACCATAGTAAAGTATATTTACAAATTTTAAAAACATTGTAAAGGATACAGGAGCATTGTAGAAACTAAAAAAGAAAGGATAATATTGTAACTGGAGCTGTATCTATGAAGGAAGAGAGGACTGGTAATTAAAGTGATCATTGGGTAAACATGGGATTGATGTTTCTACTGATGGAGCTGGATTTTGAAAAACTAGGAGCTTTACTTGTAAGATGGTCACTAATAACTCCTGTAAGCAATTTGGGGGTAGCCTCTTTATCTGGGGAATGGCACTTTGGAGCAAATAATATAAATGTATCAAAGGGGAAGCTAACAAGTAGGTGAAGGGGAAATAAGTTCTCGAGTTTATTAATGTTAAAGAAAACTAACACAATTCTGTAGACAGCAAATGGAACTGGCAGCATCTGTGGAGTGTGAAACACTGACCTGTTTCTTAAACACAAGAGATTCTGCAGATGCTGGACATTGGAGAAATACGATAAATGCTGCTGGAATTCGGCAGTTCAGGCAGTATATTTGGAGAGGAATAAAGAATGTGATCAATTATTATAGAAGATGAGGTGAAATGGAGTGAAAAGATCTTGTGGACCAAGGACATTTGGCCTGTTTCTGCTGTAAATTGTATGTAATGGAATGACTGATTTAGTTATATTCTCATTGTAGGTATTCATCGGGTTTGTTCTAAAGCAGTTTGAATACATAGAAGTGGGCCAGTTCAGGTGAGTATGAACATCTTGGGATTAGTGTCCAGTTTTATTTTGACAACTGTTAACTATTCGTGCTTAATCATCCTGTTTACCAGCACTTGGTCTACAGTCTTCTATGCCTTAGTGATTCAGATGCTAAAACATTTTCCCTGAGGTCCTCTTGTTTTTACCCAAGTCTTAATCTATTCTTCCCCATTCCTTTCATTTTCTGCTCTGAGAGGACTTTTGTTAACACAGGGTGTGCTGAACAATTACAGTTTCTTCTTTACAGCAGACACGAGGCTAGTTTGCCAACTTCTGCTCCTATGTAACTTGGAACACACTCACTAGCATTTATAGTATCACATTGCAAATGGAATCACGTTGTGCCATTATTCACTCTCTAGACAAATCAACTGCAGAGTGTTGAAAATACTGCCCATATCTGTTCTTAAATCCCCATTTGTGTACTTTTTGAGTAATGATTGGGGTTTGATTTTTTTCCCACTTATTTTTCATTCTGTTGTTTTTTATTTTGGAAATTTTTCAGATTTAGGGAAAAAAATGGCATTTGGATCAATTTTAGTTTTATGTAATAATCTGGTAAAATTTGTGCTGATAAATAATACATGCTTTCAAAGTTTTCCACTGTCACTACCTCCAAAGTGTTTTTGGGGCTGTATCTAAGGAATGATGTTCTCGCCATGGAGAGGGACCTTAGAAAGTTCACAAGAATAATCCCAGGAATTAAATCTTAACCTATGAGAATGTTTGATATCTCTGGGTCTCTATTCGCCGAAGTTCAGGAGGATGAGGAGGGAATCTGATTGTAACCTACTTGATACTGAAAGGCCTGAACAGAGTGGATTTGGAGAGGATGTTTCCATCAGTAAGAGTCTAGAATCTGAGGGCACAACTTCAGAATAAAGGGATGTCCCGATGGAACTGAAATGAGGATTTTCTTCAGCCAGAGGGTTGTGAATCTGTGGAACTTGTGGCCGCTGGGGCCAAGTCATTGAGAACATTTAAGGGAGAAATTGATAGGTTTTTGATTGGTATCGGGTTTAAGGGTTATAATAAAGTAATAATAATTTATTGAGCACTTTTCATACAGGCGGTGTAATTCAAAGTCATAAAGTAGAAGCATGTAAATACAAAATGATAGGTAAAAGCAAGGCTGAATAAATAGGTTTTGAACTGGCATTTAAAAGCCTCACCTGAATCTGGATGCACAGTCTTTTGAGAGAGATTGTTTAAATTTAAAAGACTGGCAGAAGAAGATCTGAGAGCTTGAGCAGGAGTATAAAACAAAGGCAATTCTATGATGTGTTTCAGTTCCAGACCATTGAGAACTTTAAAAACAAGTCAGAGAACCTTAAAATCAATTCTAAAAGATACAGGAAGCCAAAGCAGAGTATCTAGGACAGGAGTGATATGCTCCTTTATCATGGTTTTAGTTAAGAGTCTAGCAGCAGCCTTCTGAATGAGTTGAAATTTGAAAATAGATTGCTTTAAAAGTCCACTTAAAAAGTGCATTGCAGTAATCTGGTCTGTTTAATATAAAGGCATAAAGTAGTTTTTCAGCATCATTGCATGACAGAAACAGATGAACCTTTGCAATGTTTCTTAAGTGTAGAAATGCCCTTTTGGCCACTTTCTTTATGTGGGATTTAAAATTTAAATCTGAGTCACAGATATTACTCAGGCTAGTTCCTTCTGATTTTACAAGGGGAAAGTGGAAGAATGGGGATAAAAATATTCAGCTTTGATTGGTGAAGCAGATTCGATGAGCCAATTGGCTTGATTTTGGTCATGTGTCTTATGGATTTGCCCAGTTATTGCAGACCAGAATATTCTGAATTTCTGTAAACCACTTCATAAGACCATAACGTATAGGCAAGAATTAGGCCATTTGGCCCATCGACACTGCTGTGCCATTTTATCATGGCTGATCCAACTTTCCTCTCAGCCCCAATCTCCTGCCTTCTCCCTCTATCCTTCATGCTCCAACCAATCAAGAATTTATCAACTTCTGTCTTAAACATACAAACAGACTTGGCCTCCACAGCTACCTGTGGCAAAGAATCCCACAAATTCACTACACTCTGGTTAAAGAAATTCCTCCTCATCTTCATTATAAAAGGACACCCCTCTATTTAAAGGCTGTGTCCTCTGGTCTTAGACTCTCACATCATAGGAATCATCCTCTCCACCTCCACTCTTGTCAAAGCCTTTCACCATTCGCTAGGTTTCAATGAGGTCATGCCTCATTCTTCTGAATTTTAGTGAATACAGGCCCTGAGCCATTAGACAGTCTCTCATATGGCAAGCCATATAATCCTGGAATCATTTTTGTGAATCTCCTTTGAACCCTCTCCAGTTTCAGCACATCCTTTCTAAGATAGGGGGCCCCAAAGGTTCTCACAATACTCCAAAAGAGCCCTTACCAGTGCTTTATAAAGTCTCAACATTACATCCTGTATTTTATATTCTAGTCCTCTTGAAATGAATGCTGACAATGCATTTGCCTTCCTCACCACAGACTCAATCTGCAAATTAACCTTTAGGGAATCCAGCACAAGGACTCCCAAGTCCCTTTGCACCTTAGTTTTATTGTATTTTCTCTCCATTTAAAAAATAGTCAACCTTTTCATTTGTTTGCCCATTCTCCTAATCTGTTTTGTTCTTCTGTAGCCTCTCTACTTCCTCAAAGCAACCAGCTGCTCCACCTATTTTCATTTTGTCTGCTAACTTTGCAACAAAACCATCAATTCCATCATCCAAATCATTGACATACAACCTAAAAAGAATCAGTCTCAACACAGACCCCTGTGGAACAGCACTAGTCACTGGCAGCCAGTCAGAGAAGGTTCCCTTTATTCCCACTCTTTGCCTACTGCCAATCAGCCACTGCTTTATCCATGCTAGAATCTTCCCTGTAGTACCTGTAACTTGTCAAAGGCCTTCTGAAAATCCAAGTACACAACATCAACTGATTCTTTGTCTATCCTGCTTGTTACTACTTCAAAGAATTCCAACAGATTTGTTGGGCAAGATTTTCCCTTGTGCCTCCAAGTACCCTGAAACCACATCCTTTACAATTGACTCAAACGTCTTCTCAACCACTGAGGTCAGCCTAACTGGCCTATAGTTTCTTTTCTTCTGTCTCTCTCTTTTTGAAGAATGGAGTAACATTTGTAAGTTTCCAGTCTTCTGGAACCATTACAGAATCTAGTGATTCTTGAAAGATCATTACTAATGTCTCCACGATCTCTTCAGCTACCTCTTCCAGAACTCTTGGAGTGTAGATCATCTGATCGCGGGGACTTACCTACCCTCAGACCTTTCAGTTTCTCAAGAACCTTCCCTCTAGTTATGTTAACTTCACACCCCCGACACTTGGATCTTCCACCATACTGCTAGTGTCTTCCACTGTGAAAACTGGTGCAAAATATTTATTCAGTTCGTCCACTATTTCGTTGTCCCTCATTACTACCTCTCCAGGATCATTTTCCAACGGTTTGATATCCTCTTTTACACTTTATGTATTTGAAGATCAATATTCAGCAGAATGTATGTATCTTGAACAAGCATTCTTAAAGATCTGCATTCTTAATATAAAGTACAACATTGTTGTTATCAATTGATGTAAAAAGAATTTTTTAAAAATTTAATGATTTTTAGGGATAGAGGTATATGGTATTTTTTTTGGGGGGGAGCTTTAAATATAACCCCCAAATCCTATTAATTTGCAAGTTGTTTCTATAATTTTATCTTTCAGAGAATCAGAGGCCATCATTCCAAATATATTTTTCTTCTTGGTGCTGCTGTCATACGAGCGTTATCACTCCAAGCCGATCATCGGAATTCCCAAAATTATCCAGCTGTGTGACGGGATCATGGCCAGCGGTCGGAAAGCTGTTACACATGGTAATGACGCCTGCTCCCTGCGTTGTACTCCTTGGTGTACAACTACTGCAAAATCCGAGGTCAAATTGACAGCCAAATCAGTTATAACATGTACTCAGTGGCCAATTGATTAGGGACAGGAGTGGTCTTCTGCTGCTGTAGCCCATCCACTTCAAGATTTGACGTGTTGTGTGTTCAGAGATGCTCTTCTGCACACCACTGTTGTAACGTGCAGTTATTTGAGTTAGTCACCTTCCTGTTAGCTTGAACCAGTCTGGCCATTCTCCTCTGATTCCCTCATTAACAATGCATTTTCTCCCCAGAACTTGCTGCTCACTGGATTTTTTTTGTTTCTCGCCCCATTCTCCGTAAACTTCAGAGACCATTGTGACTTAAATCTCCAGAGATTTGCAGTTTCTGAGATACTCAAACCACCTGTTCTGGCACCAACAATCATTCCACGGTCAAAATCACTTAGTTCACATTTTTTCCCCATTTTGATGTTTGGCCTGAACAACTGAACCTCTTGACTATTTCTGCATACTTTTATGCATTGAGTTACTGCTACGTGATATTTACATTAGCAAGCAGGTGTACCTAATAAAGTGGCCAGTGAATTTTTTTTTGTGATGTAAGCTTTCTAAAATGCTGGTTTGTAGTTTTTTTTTTGCAAAGTGACTAAGTGTTTTATTTTTCTGTCAATGATTTCATTTTTCTGAATATAACTGGTGGTCTTTTCCATGAGCTTTTCTCCAGACTAGTAAGGGTCTTCCTCAGAATCCGGGCTTAGGGTTAGGGTGAGAAGGGAAAGACTTAAAAGGAACCTGAGGGCAGCCTTTTCACTCCATGGGGGGTGAGTATATGGAATGAGCACATGAGTATGTGCTGAGGGGAAAGATCCTGGCAAATTTTCAAAGTTTTTCTTTTGAAGGTTTTAGAGATCTGACTTTGGTACTGGTAAAGGAAAAATAGGGTCTTTTCAGATACTATTGTGTACTTGCATAATTTTTTTTGGCTGAATTTCAAACTGCTTTGTTTAACGTTTAAAAAAAACTTTCTCTCTGAAGAGCTAATGTTTTTAAATTTCCAGTGGACAAATTCTCCTCTTGTACTTTGCCATAGCAATCCCGGCACTCCAGCCTATAGTACATGATCTGTTTGTTCTGCGAGGGACCAACAAAGCAGATGCTGGCAAGGAGCTGGAAACACAGAAGGAGGTGGTGGTTTCTATGTTGCTGAGGCTTATCCAGTACCACCAGGTACATCCTTAACTTTGTTTTAAAATACTGCTGCTATCAAACCCCGCCCCCAACCCCATATCCTTCCTATTCTATAACTTACAATGTTTGTATTAACGTGGTACAGAGATTTGGTTTCAAAATGACCAATATCACAATTGTTTGTGGCTGTTACCACTCATGGTATCTTAACACTATCTACTGCCCTCAGTACTATAGTCTTCTGTAGTCCTACCTAACAAGAACTTACCAGACATTGCTGATGACTTTCACCCTCCTGCCTCCTTTTGATGTGAGTTCCATATTTCTGCCACTGTGTGTGAAGAACTGCTTTGTGTCTACATGACCTAGTTCTAATTTTGTTATGCTCTTTTGCTTATCCATGCCATCAGGCTCTTGAACCAGTGAGGATAACTTCACTCACCACCTCTCTAAACTAATTCCAAAACCAACAGGCTCACTTTCAAGGACTTTACATGTTCTCAGTATTATATTTTTTTTTTAATTTGCTGACTTTGTCTTATTTTGTGCATTGATTGTTTGTCAGACTTTGGTCCTGTTTTTGTTTGTAAAATCTTATTGTATTTCTTCATTTTCTTGTAAATGGATGGAAGAAGATGAATCTCAGGGTATCATATGTTAGCATGTGCATGCTTTGATAATAAATTTACTTTGACTTTAGATTCTACTACCAAACAAAATAGATTATCTACTCTATCAAATGCTTTAATCACCTCTCCATCTCAGATCACCCCTTAATTACAACAGGAAATAGAAAAGGCTTGTCAGAAGAGCAGTGTTATGATAATTGTGGGGGATTTTAACATGTGAGTGGATTGGGAAAATCAGGTCGGCACTGGATCTCAAGAGAGAGAATTTGTAGAATGTCGGCGAGATGGCTTTTTAGAACAGCTTGTTGTTGAGCCCACTAGGGGATCGGCTGTACTGGATTGGGTATTGTGTAATGAACCGGAGGTGATTGGAGAGATTGAGATGAAGGAACCCTTAGGAGGCAGTGATCATAACATGATTGAGTTCACTGTGAAATTTGAAAAAGAGTAGCCGAAATCTGATGTGTCGGTACTTCAGTGAAGTAAAGGAAATTACAGTGGCATGAGAGAGGAACTGGCCAAAGTTGACTGGAAAGGGACACTGGCGGGAAAGACAGCAAAGCAGCAGTGGCTGGAGTTTATGCGAGAAATGAGGAAGGTGCAAGACAGGTATATTCCAAAGAAGAAGAAATTTTCAAATGGAAAAAGGATGCAACCATGGTTGACAAGAAGTCAAAGCCAAAGTTAATAAAGGAGAGGGCATACAAGGAAGCAAAAATTAGTGGGAAAACAGAGGATTGGGAAGTTTTTAAAACCTTACAAAAGGAAACCAAGAAGGCATTAAGAGGGAAAGGATTAACTATGAAAGGAAGCTAGCAAATAATATCAAAGAGGATACCAAAAGCTTTTCCAAGTATATAAAGAGTAAAAAGACAGGTGAGAGTAGATCTAGGACCGATAGAAAATGATGCTGGAGAAATTGTAATGGGAGATAAGGAGATGGCAGAGGAACTGAACGAGTATTTTGCATCAGTCTTCACTGAGGAAGACATCAGCAGTATACCTGACACGCAAGGGTGGCAGGGAAGAGAAGTGTGTGCAGTCACAATTACGACAGAGAAAGTACTCAGGAAGCTGAATAGTCTAAAGGTAGATAAATCTCCCGGACCAGATGGAATGCACCCTCATGTTCTGAAGGAAGTAGCTGTGGAGATTGCGGAGGCATTAGCGATGATCTTTCAAAAATCGATAGATTCTGGCATGGTTCCAGAGGACTGGAAGATTCCAAATGTCACTCTGCTATTTAAGAAGGGGGCAAGGAAGCAAAAAGGAAATTATAGACCTGTTAGCTTGACATCGGTGGTTGGGAAGTGGTTGGAGTCGATTGTCAAGGATGAGGTTACAGAGTACCTGGAGGCATATGACAAGATAGGCAGAACTCAGCATGGATTCCTTAAAGGAAAATCCTGCCTGACAAACCTATTACAATTTTTTTGAGGAAATTACCAGTAGGCTAGACAAGGGAGATGTAGTGGATGTTGTATATTTGGATTTTCAGAAGGCCTTTGACAAGGTGCCACACATGAGGCTACTTAACAAGATAAGAGCCCATGGAATTACGGGAAAGTTACATACATGGATAGAGCATTGGCTGATTGGCAGGGAACA
The DNA here is from genome assembly GCF_963921235.1 of Mobula hypostoma. NCBI lineage: Eukaryota > Metazoa > Chordata > Chondrichthyes > Myliobatiformes > Myliobatidae > Mobula > Mobula hypostoma. The sequence continues at coordinate 188,094,334 of NC_086101.1, read as the reverse complement.
GAAAGTGGGAATAAAGGGATCCTATTCTGGTTGGCTGCCGGGTACCAGTGGTGTTCCACAGGGGTCCGTGTTGGGGCCGCTTCTTTTTACATTGTATCTCAATGATTTGGATTATGGAATAGATGGCTTTGAGGCTAAGTTTGCTGACGATACAAAGATAAGTAGAGGGGCCAGTAGTGCTGAGGAAACGGAGAGTCTGCAGAGAGACTTGGGTAGATTGGAAGAATGGGCAGAGAAGTGGCAAATGAAGTACAATGTTGGAAAGTGTATGGTTATGCACTTTGGCAGAAATAATAAACGGGCAGACTATTATTTAAATGGGGAAAGAATTCAAAGTTCTGAGATGCAACGGGACTTGGGAGTCCTCATACAGGATACCCTTAAGGTTAACCTCCAGGTTGAGTCAGTAGTGAAGAAGGCGAATGCAATGTTGGCATTCATTTCTAGAGGAATAGAGTATAGGAGTAGGGATGTGATGTTGAGACTCTATAAGGTGCTGGTAAGACCTCACTTGAAGTACTGTGGGCAGTTTTGGTCTCCTTATTTAAGAAAGGATGTGCTGATGTTGGAGAGGGTACAGAGAAGATTCACTAGAATGATTCCGGGAATGAGAGGGTTAACATATGAGGAACGTTTGTCCGCTCTTGGACTGTATTCCTTGGAGTTTAGAAGAATGAGGGGAGACCTCATAGAAACATTTTGAATGTTGAAAGGCATGGACAGAGTGGATGTGGCAAAGTTGTTTCCCATGATGGGGGAGTCTAGTACGAGAGGGCATGACCTAAGGACTGAAGGGTGCCCATTCAGAACAGAAATACGAAGAAATTTTTTTAGTCAGAGGGTGGTGAATCTATGGAATTTGTTGCCACGGGCAGCAGTGGAGGCCAAGTCATTGGGTGTATTTAAGGCAGAGATTGATAGGTATCTGAGTAGCCAGGGCATCAAAAGTTATGGTGAGAAGGCGGGGGAGTGGGACTAAATGGGAGAATGGATCTGCTCATGATAAAATGGCTGAGCAGACTTGATGGGCCGAATGGCCGACTTCTGCTCCTTTGTCTTATGGTCTTAATCTTCTAAACGAAAGCAGGTATAAATCAGTCCATGCAATTTGCCATTGCTTTACTGTGTTAGACCAATGATTATTTGGTAACCATGGGTTGTACCTTTTCCGTGGCTGTATATCCTTTCTTTGTGAATACGAGATTGTTTCACAATTTATTCACATCGAACAGAAGAAATAAAGTTTGTTTGTAATGTAGGGTTGTGAAGATCGAGATAACGAATGAGTAATTGCTATTAAAGGAGTTACTTTTCACTCATTGGAGACAATAACAGTAGCCTTTTGTTTTGAACCATGCTCTGATTATGGCTGCTAAAGCAACTAAGCTGGTTTCCTCTTTTTGAATGTCTGGTCTAGAACACATTGTGATAACCTAACGAGACTTGAATTAGTCACAGTATTTATCACTGTCAATTAACTGGACTGTGAAACATCCTTGGGTTTGACTTTTTTATAAAAACCAGAGGCATTGACTTTCTCTAAAGCAGTTACTATCTCTGTTAGGGAGGAATGCCATATATGCATAGAAATGGGATGTCCGTACTGAGTTCAAAATAATTGTCAAATGGTGTTCATTAAGCGATTGTTCACTTTGGGCAATGCTGGAATCCAGTGTTCAGGAAATAATTGCAGGACATTGAAGAAGACCATGAAGCAGTCTTTTCTGAAAGGCAAATTATAATTGACTATTTTGTGAGCCTTTTTTGAAGATGTAACAAACAGTGTGGATAAGGGAAAAACAGTAGATGTAGCATAAGATATATGATGAAGTATCTCATTTTAAAAACTCACAAGAGCACATGCAGTTAAAAACACTGTATTGGCATGGATAGCTGTGAAGGCTGGCTTCAGCATAAAAATATCAATTTCTGATTGGAAATCAGCAATGGTACCATTGAATATGAATTTCTGGAGTGTATACAGATTGGTTATTTGGACAGCTTTATTTTGCAGCTATTGTACATATGAAACAGGCTGTTCTAGATCAACTCCTTTGCAATAAGAAGGAAGAATGACCACAGCAGAGAACAACATGTGCAAATGCTGGAGGAATTCATCAGGACCTGACGAACAGTTTGTATCTGAAATGTCGGCTGTTTATTTTTCTCCCTAGATTCTGCCTGACCTGTTGAGTTCCTCCAGCATTTTATGTGTGTTGCTCTGTATTTCCAGCATCTGCAGAACCTCGTGTGTTTATAACAAAGAACAGATGGAAAGTGAAGTATTTTGATTCTAAACAGAGGAATTGTCACAAATACGAGAAATCTGCAGTTGCTGGAAATCCAAGCAATACACACAAAATGCTGGAAGACCTCAGCAGGCGACGTTTCAGACTGAGACCCTTTATCAGGACTGGAGATAAAAGATGATGTCAGGATAAGAAAGTGGGGGGAGGGGAGGAAGAAGTACAAGGTAGTAGGTGATAGGTGAAACGGGGGGGGTGAAATAACAAGCTGAAAAGTTGATTGGTGAAAGAGATAAACAGCAGGAGAAGGGGAAAATCTGATCGAGGACAGAGGCCGTGCAAGAAAGGGAAGGGGGGAGCACCAGGGGGAGATGATGAGCAGGTAAAGAGCTGTGAGAGAGGGAAATGGGAATGGGGAAAAGTTGAAGGAGAGGTGAGGGGCAAAAATTACTGGAAGTTGAGAAATTGATGTTCGTGCCATCAGGTTGGAGACTACACAGGCAGAATATAAAATGTTGCTTCTCCAACCTGACTGGCCTCATCGCGGCGGTAGAGGAGGCCATGGACTAACATGTTGGACTTTTCCCAGTTCAACTACCATTCAGACTGTTCTACTGATGATGCCGTAGCCATGGCGCTCCACTGTGTACTGTCTCATCTACAGTAGGCTGGCGAGAAGGCAGATGTATGGAGTTTAGTGGAATCAGTGCAGACTCGATGGGCTAAATGGCTTAATTCTGCTCCCATGCCTTATGGTCTTCTATATATATATTTGTGATAAATTATGTGCATTGTTTAGGGTTATGAATATGCTAACAGTTTGTGGATGGTAGACAGTGACTGATGGAGTACCATAGTGTTTGACGCTTGGATCTCAACAAATCGCAATGATTTGAACAAGTGAGCAACATGTAAAGCGAATATGGTCGGGGTTTTCAGAGGGATACAAAGAGACTTCAGTCTGATTTACAGTACTATGCAAAAGTCTTAGGCAATATATAAATAACACCCACACCCACCTACACCACGTATAGTGCCCACGACTTTTACACAGCACTGTAATACTTTTATGTATTGCACTGTACTGCTGCCACAAAAAACAATTTTATGACACTTGTAAGTGATAAATCTGATTCTGATATGGGTCTCTTTTGTGGACTGAGAGTGAGCAGAGGGCAGGGAGAGTGAAATCATGGTTGGGAAAGGGGGAAAGGAGAGGGGAGGGAATGCGAAGCACCAGAGAGACATCTTGGAGTGCCCATGAACCTGCTGTATCCTAAGCTTGTTTATTTTTCATATTCCATCACATACTGTGTACAAAGTTTGGCATTTGCAATGTTGACTAGGTATCCCATTCCCAATTCAACTTTTGTGTCTATATTAAATATTTATAATGTTCAACTTTATCCAATTATCTTCATACCTCTTGAATATAGGAAAGAGGAATAAATCATATGAAGCTGAACTCCCAGGTTCTTATTTCATCACCTTTCCCCCACCAATTCACCTTCCTCCTCACCTGGTTTCACCTATCACTTGCCAGCTTGTAATCCTTCTCCTCCTCCACACCTTATTCCGGCTTCTGCTCCCTTCCTTCCAGTCCTGATGAAGTACTTTGGCCTGATACATGGATTTTTTTTCCTTTCCTTAGATATTACCTAACCTGCTGAGTTCCTTCAGCATTTTGTGCATGTTGCTCAGTGGAAATGGCTCATTAAAATTGCAGTGTACCAATTGTCGTGTCTTAGCCCAGATGCTTTAACAAACATAGTTTTCTTTTTTTTTTAAATAGAGCTGCAGTAATCATCTTGCCATGGTAAGAATTGCAGGTTTAATTCTTATACAGTGACATTGATATAACCGGTCTTTCAGCATTGAAGAACAGTGTTGACTTCAATCCACTGATTCTGAATTGGTGAATGCTTAGGATGCAGTGTTGGAGCTGTGCACCAGGTGCTGTGAACTGCTCCAGGCTGCTGTTATGCCTTGCCTAGAAATAGTAGTGTGACTGGGTGTTGGCAAAGGAGGTATCCTTGTGCTTACAGTGGTTTTCATAATGGGGTTTTGGCACTTGGACTGCAATGGAAGATATGATAGGGAAAACTGGAGAAACATCTCCTTCATTCCTCTTCCCTCTACTCAGTACAACAACACCTCCCCACCACCACCCATACTTTGGTATTAAATTTTTAAACATGAAATTATGCAGTTGTTGGAAATTCAGAGCAACACAATTCTGGAGAAACTCAGAAGGTCAGGCAGCATCTATAGAAAGAAATAAGGAGTTGATGTTTTGGGCTGAGAATCTTCATCAGGGACTGACTAATGATTTAAGTTTTTAACTTCCCTACTTTGCTGGTTAAACCTTTGATTACTACATTCTTTTGTTCATTTTGAACAAAATGTGGGGTGGCCAAATTCTTATTGCAGATAGGCAACGATTCCATATTTTTGCTCAATGCTATAATTGTATGCCAAAACAAACTGGGTCTGAAGTTCTCAATCCTGATTTAGAATTCAAACTAAGGGTTAATTGTAAGACTCAGAACAGCATAAGGGCAGACCCTTCAGTCAATGATGCCTGTGTCAACCATGAAGCCAAAGGATTTCCATGAAGCTGATCACAGGCAATTTAAGTGCGGAATTGTGAAGCAATTATTAACATAATGAGCAGCGGGAATCTCTGCCACCTGTCGAACAAGCTGAGGTGACCTGAGGAATTGAATTGTTCAAGACACCTTGATACATTTTTGCTGATCATTGAAATGACACAGGTGGCCACATTGTTAATTTGGTTTGTTCTGCTTCCCAGCTTTCAGTCCACAATCTTGTAAATGGCAGCTATTTAAATATTTTTAAAAGTATTTCGCATTTCTCCATGCATTCAGGTAGTGAGTTCCTTTTTGGTAAAATGTCTGTTCATCAGCCTCTATACCTTTCACCACTTATTATTACTGATAGCTCTCTAGTAATGGAATCTACAAAGGAAAGTAAATCCAGTCTGTCTATATCTCTTTATAATTTATCATAACTAGATTGTAACTCTGTTTCTGTTACAAAATAAAACAGCTTGTAATAATTCCCAAATAACTACACTAATTTAAATAAACAATGAAGCTCAAAGCACATTTTTGGAATGTGGCAGGAAAACAATGCACTTGTGGCCTGAACATGCAAACTTCACACTAGGCAACTGAGGTTAGGATGCAACCCAGGTGATCTGAATTAGTTGGAGTAATGCACACAAAATGATGGAGGAACTCTGCAGGTCTGGGGCGGCTATGGTATGATGAAGGACCTGATGAAGTGTATCAGCCCCAAACATCAGCTCAATTCCTCTCTACAAATGCTGCCTCATCAGCTGAGTTTCTCCAGCATTTTTGCGTGTGTTACTCTGGATTTCCAACATCTGCAGAATCTCTTGTCTTTATGATTTCCCACTAAGCATTTGGCCCAAATGAGGGGAGCCTGATTACTGAAGTTGGCCTCTATATATCCCACCTGAACAAGCCTCCATGCAAACTGTTGAAGAGCAGTCCAGTCCATCTCATCTCCGCAAATCTCCTGGTACTGGTATAAAATTCACACCAACTGGTTAGAAGAGGTTCTCAGTATTAACAGCTGCATTTTTTTGTTATTGCAGGTGTTGGAGATGTTGATTCTGGTCCTTCAGCAATGTCACAAAGAGAATGAAGATAAGTGGAAGCGCCTTTCTCGTCAGATTGCCGACATGATTCTGCCATTGCTGGTTAAACAGCAGGTACTGGTGTCTACATTATTGCTCATGGGTACAGTCATTCAGAGGGTAGGTCATTAGATTTACGTCTGTTGATTTGAAGACATGATTTCAGATCCTGACGAATGGTGTAAAACAAAAATGGTCATTGGGAAGAAGGATTATGGTTGTGAACATAGTTCAGCACATGGAAACTAGCCTTCCCTCCGTGGATTCTATCTACACTTGTCAGTGCCTTAATAAATCAGCCACAACAATCAAATACTCCAGAAATCCTAGTCAGTCTCTCTTCTCGAGATGCTGGCCATTCTGTTTTCTCACCCCTCCCATTAGGCAGAAGATACAGAAGCTTGAAAGCATATACCACAATGCTTCAGGACGGCTTCTGTCCCACGATTATAAGACTATTGAATGGTTCTGTTCAACAGTGAGATGGACTCTCAACTTGGCCTGACCATCTTCCTCATTATGGCCTTGCATCTTATTGTCTACATGCACTGCATTTTGTAACTATAGGACTTTACTTTACATTCTTATTTTCATTTTCTTTCTCAATACACTGATGTAATGAAATTATCTGCCTAGATGAAATACAGAACTAGTTTTACTATATCTCTGTACATGTGACAATAACAAACCAATCTCAAAGTTCAAAACTCCAAAGTAAATTTATTATCCAAGTACATAATGTCATTATATACAACCTTGAGATTCCTTTTCTTCTGGGCATACACAGCAAATCCAAGAAACACATAGAATCAATGAAAGACTGCATCCAATAGAACAGACAAATAACCAATGTGAAAAAGACAGCAAACTGTGCAAATATGAAAGATTTTTAAAAATCATAATGATAAATAAGCAATAAATAAGAAGATGAAGAATCTTTGAAAGTGAGTCCATAGACTGTGGGAACAGTTCACCGGGGAATTACAAGACAATTTAATGAATTATAAGTCATAAGACACTTGAATTACAGGCAAAGTGAGGCTGCTTTTGAAAGTGGATTGGTGAAACAAAGTGATTCAGAAAGGAAATCCAAAGGGAGGGTGTTCGTTGACTTATGAGGAAGAGATGCAAGTAAGGGAGAAGAAGGGTCATGTATCGAGTTGGTGTTAGGAGAGGAGGTTTCACTCAAATGTGTGATGTATAAGTAAGAATGGGACTGAGCTTCAACATTTTAGGAACATTGATCAGACTGCACTTAGGGTATTGTGAGCTATTTTAGACACCTTATCTAAGAAAGGATGGCTGGCATTAGAGAGTGTCTAGAGGAGGTTCTTGAGAATGATTTGGGGAATGAACGTGTTAATGTTTAGGGAGCATTTGATGACTGTGCCTGTAGTCGCTGGAGTTTAGAAGAATGGGGCAGAGTAGAAGAATCACATTGAAACTTATTGAATATTGAAATATTAGATAGATTGGATGTGGAGAAGATGTTTCCTATGTGGGGGAGTCTAGGGCCAGAGGGCACAGCCTCAAAATGAAAAGGATATCCCTGTAGAACAGAGATGAGTAATTTCTGTAGCCAGAGGGTGGTGAATCTGTGGCATTCATTACCACGATGGCTGAGGTGGCCAAGTCATTGTGTATATTTAAAGCAGAGGTTGATAGGTTCTTGATTAGTAAGGGTGTCAATAGTTATGGGAAGAAGGCAGGAGAATGGGATAGTGAGGGCTAATAAATCAGCAATGGTTGATTTGGAGCAGACTTGCTGGGCCAAACAGCCTAATGTTGTGCCTGTGTTTTGTGGTTTAACAGCTTCTTTCCATCTTTGATTTCTGAGCATTCCATGAGCCCATTAACTCTACCTGTATGTCTTTTCATTCATTTTTACACCTGCATTGTACAGCTGTCACTTAATAACAAATTTCACGACTAATGTCAGTGACTACATCTGATCATGTGATTGAGAAGGATTTATGCCTGCATTCAAATTTGTAAGTTTCCTGTGTATTTTGGGTGTGGAGTTAGTCGGGAAACAGTGAGTTTAATTTGTGCTTTATTGCTTGTTCTTGTTATAGATGCACCTTGATTCACACGAGGCCTTGGGAGTACTGAACACCCTGTTTGAGACGGTGGCACCCTCCTCCCTGCGACCTGTTGACATGCTGCTCAAGAGTATGTTTGCTATGCCTGTTACGCTGGTAAGATCATCATTTGAAGCTCTAAGATGTTGTGTTTGTGAATTCAAATAAAATTCGTTTCTTAAAACCCACTTCACCTGTCCCACACGTCCTGATGATGGGTCTTGGCATGAAACGTTGACTGTTTATTCTTTTCCATAGATGCTGCTTGGCCTGCTGATTACCAGCATCTGCAGATTTTCTCTTGTTTTAATGCCTTCGACTGATTACACAATTGAAGAAACTGTGTTTTGCTTGGTTAAAAAATTACATAAATGCAAGTGGCTTCCATTATTTGAACTCCTGACTTAAGTTTGTTATTTTTTCAGACAATTGCCACATTGTTGGAAAAGCGTAATAATGAACATACAACACTATAGCACAGTACAGGCCCTTCGATCCACAATGTTGTGCCAACCTTTTAACCTACTGTAGCTTATTCTAACCCTTCTCTCCTATAGAGCCCTCTGTTCTTCTGTCATTCATCTGCGGGTATCTAAGATTCTCATAAATGCTCCTAATGTATCTGCCTCTATCACCACCCTGGCTGCATGTTCCACTCACCCACCTCTCTATTTAAAAAAAGCTTATCTCTGACATCTCTTCCCCGCCCCCCCATGCTTTTCTCCAATTACTTTAAAATTATGCCCCCCTTGTATTAGCTATTTTCACCCTGTGAAATATTCTGCCTGTCCACTCAATCTATGCCTCTTATCATCTTGTACACATCTATCATTACCTTTCATCCTTCTTTGCTCCAAAGAGAAAAAGCCTTAATTCACTCAACCTATCCTCATAAGGCATATTGATAAATCTCCTGGTAAACCTCCCTCTCTAAAGCTTCCACATCCTTTGAGGCAACCAGAACTGAATGCAATTTTCTAAGTGCTGCAGAGAATGCAGAGGACATTCACCAGGATGTTGCTTGGATTGGACTTCAGTTATGGGGAGAAATTAGAAAGGCTGGGCTTGTTTTCCCTGGAGTGAAGGAGGTTGAGAGGTGCCCTGATGGAAGCACCTAAGATTACATAGTACATAAGGAGTATGTACACTAGATTTCATGATCGTTCTGTAGAATATGGGCATTTAAATAAACTCTTAGGCACATGGATGAGAGAACAATGGAGGAGAGAAGGATTAGATTGAATTTAGAGTAGGTTAAAAGGTCAGCCAATATAATAGGTCAGAGGGCCTGTACTGTGCTTTTATGTTAACAAGTGGCACACAGCAACATACAAGAATAAGGCATAGGGGGAGTAGATGGTCACATTTTCACCCCCATAATAGGACTATCTAAAACAAAAGGTTTAAGGTACAAGGTAGTTCCTTTGCACAATGTGTGGTTGATATCTGGAATATACTGCAAGAAGTGGTGGAATTGGTTACAATCAAGCTAGCGCCTTCCCTCCTAAATAGCCCTCCTTTTTGTATCATCTATGTGCGTGTCTGAGGGTCTATTAATGCCCCCTGAACCCCATTTTCATGTCTTCTCCCCATAACCTTTGAAGCCTTTACTAATTAAGAACCTATCAACTTCCACTTTAACTACACCCAATGGTATGGCCTCCACAGCCGTCAGTGGCAATAAATGTCACAGATTAGCTTTATTGTCACATGCAGATTGAAACGTACAGTGAAATATGTTGCTTGCGTCAACAACCAACACAGTCTGTATCTGTGTTGGGAGGAGCCCACAACTATTGTGCTTCTGGCACCAACACAGCATGTCCACAACTTACTAACCCATATATTTCTTGGAATGCGGGAGGAAACTAGTTTTAGGAAATCCACTCAGTTGTGGGAAGAACATAATACAAACTAATTTCAGACAAAAGCATTACACCAATCACTACTTTTCAATATACCATGCTGCTTTCATTCTAAGTTCAAAGTACAGTTGTTTTGTAAGGCAGCCACAAAGCAAAGAAACCCAATAGAACCCAATTTTAAAAAAGACTGTCAAACACCGAATGTGCAGAGAAAACAAAATCGTGCAACCGAAAAAAGCAAGCCAACAACTGAATTTCACAAAAGTGAGTCCACAGCTGCAAAGCCAATCACCACTGCAGTGGATCCAGTAAGGCCATTAGTTGCAAGCCACAACCTCAGTTCAGCGCAGAAATGAGTGCATCTCGCAGACCAGCGAGCTGAACCAGCCGTCCCTTGCCTCCAGCCCTGACACCCTGATCTTTTCAATCTGGCTCGCACCGAAATAAGCACCACCCTTCGTGTGAAGTGGCTGCCCCTGATGTCCCTTTTAAATCTTGCCTCTGCTCTTTACCTATGTTCTCTTGTTTTTTAGCACCCCCTCAGTTTTGTTTTCCATAGTCTGTGTGTCTGTAGCATAAGGAAAAAACTGAGTGAAACCCATCTTTCACTCTTTCAGATATCGGTCGGAACTGTTCAGCTTTGGATATCCGGCATCCTTGCTATCTTGCGGGTACTGATTTCTCAGTCCACTGAGGATATTGTCCTGTCGCGGGTTCAAGAACTGTCCTTGTCCCCGTATTTGATTTCCTGCCAGAACATCAGTCGGTTGAGGGATCCAGGGAATCAAACCATGCCATCAGTGGAGCAGGACGAAGAGACACAGAACAAACATCTGCCTGAGGAAACTTTTGCAAGGTATTTGTTGTCATCTTGTACACTCTATAAAGTCACTTGATAGATGTTTTTTCAAGAAGTATTTTGTATTTGGTGATTTGATGGAATACACTCTGTGACTACTATTAGATACAGGAGTGGATCCTGGTGGTGTCTTCTGCAGCTGCAGCCCATCCACTTCATGGTTCGACGTGTTCTGTGTTCAGAAATGCTCTCCGGCACACTAACATGTAGTTTATAGAGTTACTGTCACCTTCCTGTCAGCTTGAACCAGTCTGGCCATTCTCCTCTGACCTCTCGCATTGTCAAGGCGCTCTTTGTTTTGGCACACCATTCCTTGTAAACTCTAGAGACTGTTGTGCATGAAAACCCTAGAGTCTCCTTGACTGTTCACCTTCATTCCATCTGCTGATGACCAATCCATATGGAATGTAAATTGGGAGGATTTGTACAGGAAGTAGCCATTTGCCCTGTTTTTGCTTCAGCTGGTTCATTGGAAAAGATACCTGGTTTAATTCCAGATTATTTGCAACAGTTCATCCAGTTACAGCAAAAGTCATCCCATTTATTCACTGACATAAAAGTTGCTGGTGAACACAGCAGGCCAGGCAGCATCTCTGGGAAGAGGTGCAGTCGACGTTTCAGGCCGAGACCCTTCGTCAGGACTAACTGAAGGAAGAGTGAGTAAGGGATTTGAAAGTTGGAGGGGGAGGGGGAGATCCAAAATGATAGGAGAAGACAGGAGGGGGAGGGATGGAGCCAAGAACTGGACAGGTGATAGGCAAAAGGGATACGAGAAGATCATGGGGCAGGAGGTCCGGGAAGAAAGGGAGCGGGGGGGACCCAAAGGATGGGCAAGGGGTATATTCAGAGGGACAGAGGGAGAAAAAGGAAAGTGAGAGAAAGAATGTGTGTATAAAAATAAGTAACAGATGGGGTACGAGGGGGAGGTGGGGCATTAGCGGAAGTTAGAGAAGTCGATGTTCATGCCATCAGGTTGGAGGCTACCCAGACGGAATATAAGATCCCACCGTCAGCTCCTGGGCCCTCAGGGGCTCCATCTTCCTCTCACCCCAACCAGCCCCTCTCCACTGACACCCCCAGCCTCCCCCCCTCCCCCCTCTGATCCGAGCTCTCAAGATTCCAGCCTTGAACTCCAGGCCGGGTCTTTATGTGCTGCTATTGTGACTCCCGTCTCCCCTTCCCCCACCAATACTCTGCAATCCCATCTCCTTCAGATCCCATCGTCAGCTCCTGGGTCCTCAGAGGCTCCATCTTCCTCTCACCCCAACCATCCCCTCTCCATTGACACCCCCAGCCTCCCCCCTCCCCCCTCTGATCCCAGCTCTCATCCGTGCCGGGTCTTTACCATCCCCTTCGACCTTCAACTGTCGGAGGCAGAGCGCTCTGTCCTCAGTAAGGGCCTCACCTTTGTCCCCCTTCACCCACACCTCAGCAAGTTCCGTGTTTGCCATGTTGCGGAACTTTTCTTCCGCCATCTCCGTCTCCGAGCCTACTTCTTCGGCAAGGACTCTTCCACCCCCACCGATGACCCTTTC